>NW_009970715.1:162203-165059 GCF_000747805.2 Chaetura pelagica | reverse complement strand
CCCGTGGGTCGGGCGGCCTCACCCCCACCGCATAATGTCAGGATGCAGCCACCCAGCATCACCTCCCCCCCCCACTCCAGCCCCTTCCTCCTCCCCATTTCCACCCCGCCCCTGGGGTGTTAGTCCTGGATTAGGCAGCGGCGAGGGCAGAAAGTGAGCAGGTTAATGTGGCTTTTGTGTTTCCCAGACACCAAAGACTGAAAGCTGCTGAAAAAGAGACGGTTGGGATTAGCAGGGGACGAGCTGCGGCTCGTCGGTGCCTGAGGCTGTGGGGAGCAGGGGGGCAGCAGGGATGGGGGGCACAAGGGGAGGGGGCAGCAATATCCGGAGCTGGTGCAGGACCCAGCCCCTTGCCCCCTTCTCCCAGCCCCGTGTTAGTGGGACCAGAGAGCCCCAGGCCCAGCCCGGAGGTAGCTGGGTGCTGAGGGCATCCTGGGGTGTGAGGAGACACAGAGAGGTCCGGGAGAAAGAGGAGGAGGAGGAGGAGGAGGAGGAAGGGGGGAGGTTACCCTGGGAGCCAGGCTGGCGGCGATGCTCTCCGGGAGGGACCTTGGGATGAAATGGAAAAGGAGAAGTTGGCATCACTGAGGCAGGAGGACCACGTGGTGAGGGAACCTGGGGCAGCAGGAGGTGATGGGAACAGGGGAGGGGGCAGGAGGGCAAGGGAAGACCTTGGGGCTTCTGGCTGGGCTACTGGGCTTGCCTTGGGTGGGCGAGGGGGCGGGGGGGGTGTTCTGCCTTCTCCCTGCAACATCCTCAGCACCTCGAGCCTCACAGGAACTGCTCTATTCATCCTGACCTCCCAGCAAAGCTGGGGCTGCTCTTCCCATCCATCCCAGGGCTGGGGGACAAGGTCCCTTGCAGGGACCACAAGCTTTGTCCATCAGCCACCTTCCTTGGGACATCCTGGCAAACCCCAGCTCAGGGACCAAGCAGGAGGGATGGCACCAGGCTAGGAAACCTTCCTCTGGGCTGGGAGCAGCATCCCCAGCCCAAGCTCTTCACAGTGCATCCATGGGGAGGGACACAGGAAGATCTCACCCACCGTACGAGCAGGATCGCCCCTGTCCTCTCTCCTTACAGCTTCAGTCCAACCTGGTTGAAATAAACCCCCTCCAGAGCCGATTCCTGCACACCCAGCCCCTCCACCCCAGCCCGGAGCTCCCACTCGGTAGCAGGAGAGACAAAGGGATGAGGAGGGATGTGGTCTCAGCCGGCCGCGGTGCCGCCAGCGCCCCATGCTAACGAGGTGCTACACAAGCACACTGATCCCAGTATTCCCTGGTTTACAGCCCGGGATCCTGAGGCAACAGGATCTCAAGGAGAAGCAGCCAGATTTTGGAAGGCAGGGGAGAGCCAGGCTGGCGGCCACGCGTCTTGCTGGAAAATGCACACAGGGGTTCAAATGCCTTCCTATGTTTATGCCTTGAACTGGGAAGAGATGAGAAGGTTGTAAGAGTGGAGTTAACCTGGTTATCTGTCTGTCTTCTGAGGTGTTGCTCTGAAAGTGACAAAGACCCAGAGATGTTGCTCTTGGGGATGACAAGGACACCAAGCTCTGCTGAGTAGATTGTCTGTCCGTCCATCCATCCATCCATCCATCCATCCATCCATCCATCCATCCATCCATCCACCCACCCACCCTGGCTGGCTGGTGGCAGAGCTCAGCCCCGGGCCAGTGTCCACCCACCTCGTGATCCTCCTGGGCTCCATGAAGCTGGGGGAGTCCCGTCTCCTCTTCCTGATGGGGGAGTAGCTCCGGGAGCGGCGCCGGGCGCGGGCAGGGTCGGGCTCGCCGTGACGCGCTCGGGGCTCGCTGTCCTTCTCTCTGCACCCCGAGGAGGAGAAGGGTCAGGGGTCCCAGGGGGTTCAAGGAACAGCCAAGCAGCCCCCCCATGGGGGTGACACCCCAACCTAGGGCTGGAGCTTCCAGTGCCACCAGGGACAACATGACCCGTATCCCCCTCCCCAAGCCCTGGGGAGCCAGGACCACCCTGAGCCCTGTGCTCTTCCTGAGCCCATCCCCTTCCCCCCATCCCCATCCTCCACGTGAAGCCCCCCGAGGTCTGACCTGCTGGCAGGTTTTTTGGGCGAGGGCGAACGGGAGCGGCTGCGTCCCAGCCTCTTTTCCCGGGAGCGGGAGCGGGATTTGGAGAGGGACCCGCTGGAGCTCCAGGAGCTGCTGCGCTGGCCGGGGCTGGGCGAGGGGCTCTTCCTGCGCTCCGAGACGTGCCGGGAATGCTTGGCCGACGACTCCGAGCTGCTGTTGGGCCGGCCCCGGTGGTGTCTCTCCTTCACCCTGCCAAGGCAAGACCCCCCAGCACCTCTCACACCCTCCCTGCAGAGGCCAGCAGGGTGTCCCGGCCCCGGGTCCCAAGGGGGAGCAGCGGCTGCACCTGCATCCCCTGGGTTTTTGGCTGGTCCCTGCTGATAGATCCCGGGGTGCTGCCCTGCTGGAGACCCTGCACCAGGGTTGGGGGGTGTTGCAAACCCACGCTGCCATCCAGGCACTGCCCTGGGCACTGGGATAATCCTTTGTGGGGATGACCCTTCCCACAGCTCGCTGGCCTGGACCCACTGTGGCTCTTCCCCGTCCCCACCTCTGTGCCCACTTCCAGCGCCATCCCTGATCCTTTTCCCATCCCAGTCTCCATCCCTGTCCCCAATCCCCATCCCCATATCTCTGTCCCCATTCCTGTCCCCATCTCCATCCCCAACCTCATACCCCATCCCTCAAGCACCCCAACCCCACCCTAGCCCCCAGCTCAACCCCCTGAATGCCCAGATGGAACCTCCATGGGGCTGTCCCCCAAATCCCAGCTCACTCCCCATGTCCCCCAGAGCCCCCCCATACAC
>NW_009970715.1:161245-162103 GCF_000747805.2 Chaetura pelagica | reverse complement strand
GGGCGGTGCCCGTGCTTGGTCCGATCCGGTGTGAGAGACCGGGAACTGCGGGCACCGTGTCGGTTCCTCCGGGGGGACGGAGGGTCCGTCCTGGAGTGGGTCCGTGGAGAGGGGGACGCTGAGCCTGACCTCTGGCAAGGGGGGGAGAGAGAGAGAGGAGAGAGAAAGAGAGAAAAGGGAAGGGGGGGAAAGGTGGAGGAAAAGGGGAGGAAGAAGAGAAGAAAGAAGGAGAGAGAAGGGGATGTTACCGGGGGGGCAGGGGGGCCCGGCTGCGCGGTTCAACAACGCACATCGCATTTTCAAGGCAGGCTACACAGACCCTACCCTGCCCCTGCCTCTCAACAACGTGGGTCATGCAAAACCTCCGCATGCAGGACGGCAAAAAAAAATGGTCAGCTCAAATCAAGGGGTGTTTTGGATGTTCAAAGAAACGAAACGAAACGACACGACAAAGAAAGGAAGGAAGCAAAAAAAATAATAATAATAACACCGACCCAAAGGAAGGGGTGGGAAAGAAATGAAAAGTAAGTTGGGAAATCTTCCCCAGCCCCCCAGATTGTCTGGGAGGGGTTGGGGGGAAGAAATAAGGTCCTTGATCCCCCCCAAAAATAAAGAGCAGCTGGAGAGGGGATCAGGGAAACTCGGCCCTCACCCCCAGCAGGAGAGGGGAAGGGAAAGGGGGTAAAACCCAAAGGAAGAAAGAAAAGTGTGGGGGGGAGAAAAGGTGAGAGGAGGGGAAATGGGGGAGAGAAAATCAGGCTGAGCTGAGGGGAAAGGGGTGGGAGCCCAGAGGGCTGGGGGTGATGGGGGGGCTGGTCACACAGGGACATGCAGAGATGTTGGGGTGTGGGCTGAGGG
>NW_009970715.1:156017-160718 GCF_000747805.2 Chaetura pelagica | reverse complement strand
GATAAAAATATAAAAAAATAAAAAAATAAAAAATATAAAGTATAAAATGTAAAATGTAAAATATTAATGAAATAAAAATAAATAAATTAAATAAAATAGAATAAAATAAAATGCAATAAAATGCAATGAAATTAAATAAAAGAATATAAAACAAAAGAAAAAGAAAGAAGAAAACCCATCCAAACCAAACGTAAATAAAAATATTTTTTAAAAAAAACGAATAAAACCAATTCCAGGTGATCTGTGTCAATAGATATAAAGAGAAACAAAATACAAAGCAAAAACTTCACAAAGAAATGTCCTCGTCACTGAGATAAACAAAAGGTCTCTGAGCTCTTCCTGGGACACGCCCTGAGCTGTGACTGCAGGAACTGCTCAGTCCTCATCAGCACTCAACACAGACTTTGCTTTCTGCTTCCTTTTTTTTTATTATTATTTATTTATTTTTTCCATTATATGCTTTTTTTTTTTTTTTTAAGTCCCTCCTGGTTAACATCCACTTACCAAAAAAGTGGCATTTCCTCCTTTAGTAGGTAAGGTATGAAGAGAAGGGAAAAGCGGGGCAATATAAGTGCATCATTAGATTCACAAAAATGCAAGAGAGAAAGAAAAGAGCGAGAGAAGGAGACAGAGACAGAGCCAGAGAGAGGAGAAATAAACCAAACCAACTCACTTCTCCTAAGGGTTAGGAGGGAAGGGAGAAACCACCACTCAGGCCCCACGTTGGGCTCTTGCTGATGGGTTCGCCTGGCCCTGGGGGTCCAGCACGTAGCAGCTCCCAAAGATGGGAGGGTGGGGTTTCCTCCCCCCCTCATCCTTGCAAATGCCACTGGAGCAAAAAGAGGGATGGAAATGGCTCTTCTAACCACCACCAAGCCAGCCAATCTGGCCCAGGGGGCTCTGAGGGTCTTCATTGCCCAGTCACACAGCCTGGCATCAGTTCCCTGGTGGTCCTTAGGGGTGGAAGTCCAGCCAAGAGAACTAACAGGTTCTCCCTGCCACCTCCTCAATGTCACTTTTCTCCCCCCCCACACACACCCAAAAAAAAACCCCAGCAGGTGAGGCTCCAAGGTGGGAGGCTGGGGTCTGCCAAGATGCTGCAAAAGGGCTGAGAGGCCACCATGTCCCCAAGCAGCCCAAGGTGGGGTCACACATCTGCTCTGCACCCCACTGGTGGCACGTCCTCCATCACCTCCTTGTCCCCACGGATCAGCCAACCCCTCCAGCTGCAGACCTGCCAAAACTGGGGGATTTAGGGCTTTGGTTTTTAACCATCTGCTGGTGTTGTGACAGCTCCAGAGAGAAGGGGGAGGGGGGGTGGCAATGGCCAGCCCTGCCCAAATTGCTCTGTGAGTCCTGGGGCACATGGACCCCTCCAAGGGGATGTGACAACAACCCTGGGATCTGAGTCTGGCCCTGGCCAGACAGGGAAAAATAAACACAGAGATGAAGAAGAAGAAGAGGAAGAAGAGGAGAGGAAAAGAGGGATTTCCTCTTTTCCAGCATGGAATTTCGGGCACATTGTGGGATTCCCACCCAAGCCCTGGGATGGGGGCAGAGGGATCTCCTGCCCTGGCAACAAAAGGAAAAGTCATCCCAAACCATTCCAAATGGGCAAAGGCCCAGCCCAAAAGGGAAAAAAACCCCACCACACTCAGCTTGCAGGGCTGGGATGGCCAGGGCTGGGACATTGTCCCCTGCCCCTGGGGACCACGATGCCCCCAACCTGCTTCTCCCCACAGAGGAAGGTTTCAACCTTTCCCCATTGCAGCCCCACCTGATATTTTCCCTGGATTGGGTTGTCGTTGGTTGTTTTTTTTTATCCATCACATCCTGAGCAGGGACTAAACCCACACATCTCCCCAGTTTCCTCACTTCTCACCCCATCCATCCACCCTGAAACCCTTGCACCCTGTGTCTGTTCCTCCACCCCCCAGGGATGGGGGGGGAGGTTCTGACCAACTACCCCTATTTCTTGCCAATGATGTTCCCCTTCGTTACCCAGCCCCCTAATTGGGGACACAAAGGGAGCAGCCACCACTCAGCCCCTGGATGGAAAGGAACACAAATTCTGGAGGGCTGAAAGACACAGAAATGCATTCTACCCATGGCACGAGGAGACAGGGGAGAGAAAAAAGGGGGGAAGAAAGAAAAAAATATTACGTGGACAGGGCAAAAAATAATGTAAATATACATAGAGAGAGAAAGAAAGAACTTAAGAGAAGAGCATGGCTTTGCAGCTAACTGGGGGAAACCATACAAATCAAAAAAAATATAGAAATAAATCATATATAGCCACCAAAAAGAGACAAAATGAAGGAGAGACAGAGAAGGAGAAAGAGAAAGAAAGTCAGAAAGAAAGAGAAAATAACATTAAAATCAAGCTACGGTGCTTTTCAACAGGCTCATCTGCAGAAGTGAACGTGCAGAGGTGGACGAAATACCTACCTTTGCAATTGGCAGTGACAGGAATGCAATAATAAAAACAAAAAGAAAACAATAATCTCCACATTTGGAGGGCAGAATGGGAAAAAGACAAGGACTCTTTAGTACCGGTGATCCAGACCCCTCGGCTAATCCCGTTTGTGTGTAGATGTTTTTGAAAGTGTTTCTTTGCAATGGATCTCGTTGGGTTGGGTTTGTTTGTGGGGTTTTTTTCTTGTTATTCTTGGGGTTTATTTGTAAGGTGTTGGGTTTTTTTGTTTATCGTTTCTCTGAGCTTGGTTTTGGGTTTGGAAATGGGAAGGTTGTGGTTGGTTGCCCAGCAGGGCAGCCACGGGGTGGGGGGGGGTTTGCTGGTTGGTGGTTTGTAACCCGGCTGAGGGGTTTTGGTTTGAAAAAGTGGGGAATTAACATGGTGAAGTCCCGGGTAACATGCAGGGAAAAGGTGATGGATGGAGGTGGGACACAGCGGGGTTGGGGTGTAGGAGGGGGGGAACTGGGTGGTGTTGGCCCAAAGGAAACCAGAGAGAGAAAGAAGAGCTGGAGGGTGCGTGTGGGTGAGGAGGAGAAACCTGGGCTGAGAGAGGAGCAGGGATGGATGGAGACAGGAGGGGGTATTTAAAAGGGAAGGTAACACTGTGCAGCACCCTGGGGCAGCCTGGTGGCTCCGGGGCTGCTGGGGGGAGAGGGGGCAAGGGCTGAGTCTGCCCTCTTTTGGGAGGTCTGGAGGAGAGGGAGGGCTGGGTGCTGAGGATGCTCAGCGCCCATCCTGCTGGGATGCAGGGTGTTCGGCTTGGTGGGGGCAGATAACCCAGCACCCAACGGCCTCTGTGGAGGAAAAGCACCCCCAGGGCAGCAGGATCTGGCCACCAGGCCACGGGCCAGTAGCCAATTGGAGGAGACAAAGGGCAATTTGCTCCACGGTATCAAAGCAAGCCCAGCTCCCTTCGGGGTGTGGAGCTGCTGGGTTCCCTTCCCTTTTAAATTCCTCCTTCAAACTATAGAACATGGAAATACAATGTCGAGCGGTGGGAAATATTTAGAAATCACATCTGCTTTGTTTGTTGGGTTTTGTTTTGTTTTGTTGTTGTTGGTTTTTTTCCTTCTTCTCCACATGAACACACACAAAAGCAAAAAATTCTAGAACAACACGACAACGACAGGGTGGGGGGGAAAAAAAATATATAAGAGAGATATATATCGTTTGCATTTCTGTACAGCACAAGGGAAAAGAAAAGTAATAATGAGGAAGGAAACTAAAACAAGAGGGGGGTTAAAAAGCACGTTTCATTGCCCTTCCCTCCCCCTCATCCCTGCTTCTGCTGAGCAAGAAATGGAAGTGTATATTACCGTGTGGGTTTTTTTCAAATGGGAGGCTAAAGAAAAACACAGATGGGATTAAAAAGAAAAAAAAAATAGTAATAATAATAATAATAAAAAAAATAGAAACCAGAGAGAGAAAGAAAAGAGAGAGAGAGAGAGGGAGAGAGAGAAAGAAGAGAGAAAGTTGTTGGAGAAAAGTCCCGCTGGTGCTGGGGAGCCGTGGGAGCTCGGCAGCCTGGGTGATGCTGGGTGCTGGGGGTGGTGGGCAAGGGGGGGAGAGGGGCAAGGTGGGTGTCTGGGTGGGTGCTGGGCACCCCGACCCCTCCACACCTCAGTCAAAACTGGAGGAAAGAAGAAAGCAGAGATGTGCCCCAAAAGGTGGGCAGGGTGCTGGTCCCTGCAGCACCCTGTCCATGGGAATAGTCCCCTGGGGTGAGTGGGGAGCTGTCTCCCCCCTAATAATGGGGTCCCCCATTAGTGAGGTCCCCCACACAATCCCTTCACTCAGCCCTACCTCCAGTCCCCCAGTAGCCACAGCAAGCTCCTTACTGGTCAAACTGGGGCTTGACCATCTGATCCCCACTCAGTGAGGGAGCTGCCCCCCGAGGCTTCACTGGGACCTCTGGGGTGCTGAGGCAGAGCTGGGGACACTCAGCCCCAATGTCACCCACTGTGGGGACACTGAGCCGCCAGCACCAAATCCCAGCCTGGCCTAACCCCAGTCCCTAGACTGGGCACAAACTGGGTGTTGGTACCTTTGTGCTGGGCAGGGCTGGGGGCTGGCGAGGAAGGATTTTTGAGCTTTACCCATTTCTGGTCTGTTTGGGCTCAAAGCAGGTGGGTGCTGAGCCTGGCAGTGCCCTTGCCTTGCTGAGCCCTTGTCCCTGGGTGGGGGGGGGTGACATCTGGAGAGTGATGTGTGGCTCTGGGGGGGGG
>NW_009970715.1:153713-154447 GCF_000747805.2 Chaetura pelagica | reverse complement strand
TCCCGGCTCTCACCTCTTGCGTTCCTTGTTTTTCTCTTTCCGTTTGTTCTTGGGGCTTCGGGACCTGCGGGGAAGAACCCAAAGCTGCGGAGAGGGAAGAAGGGGCAGCACCCAGAGGGGCTTTCCCAGCCCCCCAAACCCCCACCAGCAGAGCCAGCCGGGCTGTGGGAGGAGTGATGGGAGTGACCTGCCTGGAGCTGGGCTCTACCAGCCTTCACATGGCACTAGGGGTCACAGCTGGCTTTGGGGACACCGTGGGGACCACGTGCCAGGTGGGAGGGGGTGGCAGTGGGAAGGGGGGGCTGGTTCTTCTCAACACCCACAAGGTGTTGAGAAGGCCCATTGTCACACACACCCCCCACACACACTTGTCTTGCCCCACATTAGCCCCCTCTGAGCCTCTCTGGCCACTCAGGTGTCCTTTTCCCTGTATTTTTTTCCTTCTTTCACCCTAAAATAGTGGTGTCAGCAAAGGGCACCTGCAGGACAGGACAACAGGCAGCATTGGCCCTGGACACAGCTGGCCTGTGTCACCCCTTCTCATCCAGGGGACATTCAGGGCTACATGGGACCCTGCAGCTGCCCAGGGTGGCCCTGTGTCACCTCCAAGGGTGGGGGGTGCCCAGCAGTGCCTGGTGATGGTGTGAGGGGGACTGTCACCAGGTGAGGGATAGATGACAGGTGGTGACAGCCACTCTGTCTGCACAGGTAGAGGGGATGGGGCCAGAGGAGAA
>NW_009970715.1:151888-153227 GCF_000747805.2 Chaetura pelagica | reverse complement strand
GTGCTGGTGGCACTGGGGGGGCTGCCAGCACCCACCACTCTCACCTGTGTCTTCTCTTCTTTCGTGACCCAGACTCAGACCTGAGGGACAAAGAGGAGGCAGATGGAGAAACACTGAGCTGCCCAGCAGGGAGGAACCACCAGGCAGCCTCAGAGGATGGGGACAAGGTTTGGGGGGGTGTGGCCCTGAGATGTGTTGATGGATGGGGCAGGTGACAGTGACAGCCTCATGAAGAGCCATCAGCATCCATCCCTGTCCATGCCTTCATCCCAAGGGCCTGGGTAGCCATAAACCATCCCTGCTGACCCCAACCATCCCTGCTGTCCCCAGCCATCCCTACCATCCCCAGTCAGTCCTATTGTCCCCAACCAGCCCCACTCTCCCCAGCCAGACATGGTGTCCATCCTACCTGTCACGTCTGTGTTTCTTCCCAGTCTTCTTTTTCTTTTCCTTGCGGATGGGTGAGGAGCTGTCACAGCTGGGAAGCGGGCAGGGAGGGGAAGTGGGTGCCCTTGAGCAGGAAGCAAAGGACTCCCCATCCCCATGGCCCATGGGACCCCCATCCTGCTGTCCCCCAGCATCCACTTCCCCCCCATGGAATTCAATTCCCAAGGGGATTTGGGATGGGGGATAGAAAGGGGCTTTGGCAAGAAGGGCTCTGGCTGCCTTTGGTGCCAGAGCACCCGAATCCTGCTGTGTCCCATTGCCACCTCATGGGCTTCACAACCTACAGCCAGGAGATGTGGTGGCCAATTCCCATCGGGATTCCAGAGAGGGACAGTGCATGGTGGAGGCCAGCTGGGTGGCCTTGCATGCTGAGTGGGGACCCCACAGCCCCCCTCCCAGCCCAGCGGGCACTCACCTGTGCTCCGAGCCAGGTTTCCTCTTTTTGCTGCCATGGGGAGGGCAGAGAAGAAAGGGACATTAGGGACAACATCCTGCCCTGCAGTCAGGGCTAACCAGGGAGGGGACCAGTGGGCAGATGGAGCCAGACCCTTCAGGGAGTCAAATCCTGCCTGGTGCTGGTCCCCCCCAGTCCATGCAGCCAGGTGTGATGGCAGTGCCTGTGCACACACCTGTGTGTGTGTTGCACCTCCTGGGGGTGTACCTTTAGGGGTGCATTGCCCCCCACCCAAAGCTGGGGGAACTTGCCTCACTGGAGCTTGGGGAAAGGCTGAGCTGGGACAATAGCTGCCCTCTGGGGGGAGGGGACAGCACAGGGACATCTGGGCACTCACCGGCTCCGGCGGTGACCCGATTTCTTCTTCTTTTTCTTCTTGGGTGGAGGAGAAGTGGAGCTGCTCGAACGCCTTTTCAACCTGAAGGAGAAAGCAGGCAG
>NW_009970715.1:144573-151435 GCF_000747805.2 Chaetura pelagica | reverse complement strand
CACAGCAGCATCCCTAAGGGGACCTTGGTCACATCACTTGAGGTCTCCATGGGGCAAAGCCCAGTGGTAAAGGGGTTTTTCTGGGGGGGCTTCTCAGGCTCCTGGCCCTGCACAAGTCCCCACTGGGCTGGCACAGGGACAACGTGAGGCTTGGGTCACCATCTCCCCACAGGGCAGCCCCTTGGCATTGCCTGAGGGCTGACTGGGGGGCTGGGGTCAGCCCAGGAAGGTGGCAGGGCTGGATGAAGGTGAGTGGAGCTGGCAGGAGGCTTGAGGGATTCTGAAGATAATCCATCCACCAGCAGGAGCTGCCTGGGATGATCCAGGCTTGGAGGCCAGGGCCCCAGCACACTGCAGGCTTGGCTCTGGAGCTGCAGGCAGGTGATGGGCCAGGTCCCTCCCTGTTCTAGGTGAGACAGGATGTGGGGACATCATGCCTGGAGCCATCAGGGTCTCCTATGCCTCCTGACTGACTTTGTCAGCATTAATTTTTCCCGCTGCCATGGAAACAGGAGTGAGGTTGCTATTGACTACAGGGGCTGCAGGCAGGGCTTGGCAGAGGCAGGGAAGCTGGACTGGGCAGGCAGGAGGGACCCAGGAGACCCTTCCAACCCCCACCATCCAAGTCCTCCTCTGCCATCAGCATCACCAGCATCAAACCCCCACTGGGAACCTCTTGTTTGCTCTTGGGGGATGTCGGATGTGTCACTCCAGGAGGGACAGTTCCATCCCAGTGCCCTGGAGGGAACCACATGGACAGGGCTGTGCCTGGGGTGTGCCCAGCATCACCTCAGGATGACTGGGAGATGTGTCCTTGGAAACCTGACGTGGGCTCCTCATCCTTCCCAGCCTGTTTAGGCTGGTGGGGAAGCACAGCCCCTGTCTAGGCTGGTGGGGAAGCACAGCCCCTTGCACTGCCAGTCCCATGGGAGCCCAGCCAGTGTCCCTGGCTCCAGATGGCAGATCCAAGAGTGGCACGTGTTGACATCCCTGGTCACAGGCAGGCCCTGGGCTCTTTAACCCAATTAAAAATGGTTTAGACTCAAACTCCAAGCAAGGCACCCTCCTCCTGACCACGGATGATCACCCAAGCAGGTCTCGGGCTCCCTTCCATGCCACAGCCACAGCTCTCTGGGTCCTCTCCAAGTGACTCCTGCTTTGGCCATGCCCCAAGGGCAGGAATGGGCTTTACAACCACCCACCCAACCGTGGGAAAGAGGAGAAAAAGAGAGGAGTAAGCAGGGATAATTCCCTGCTGGTTTCTCTGCTCTGTGAGCAGGCAGAGCTCCATGCCAAGCTGGCTGTCAGCTTCTCCCCCATGAGCTGTGCTCAACAGCTCAGGACAGGCTCCTGCTGCCCCAATTATCCCTCCCTGCCCAGCACATGATCCTGTTTGTTTTCAATCCCACCAGCCAGTCCATCAAGCAGTTATTCCTTAGAGATTGGCTGTGCACACACAGAGATGGGAGCTGGGAGAGAGCAAGGCAGGGACTCAGGTGGTCATGGCTCTGCTCTGTGCCTCAGTTTCCCCTGGAGAGTTTCATAGATGATGCTGAACTTTTTTTTGCTTTGAAACAAGACCAGATGGTTCAGACTTATAGTCCTGGCAGCCAAACACCAAGCTGCAAAAGTCCAGGGAGGTGCTGGAGAGACCCAGCCCATGAGATGGCTTGCTCAGTCCTCTCCCAGCCATCACAAGGGCTGGGGCTCTTTATTTAATTCCCTGTCCATCCTCTCCAACCAGCATGGACCTTTCACACCCAGGACATCCCCTGGCAGAGACTTCAGCATCTCAGGTCTCTGCTGCATGAGGAACCACCTCCTTTGGACCCAGCTCCCACCAACCTTCTCCAAGAACCTCTGGCTTTGCTCTCCTCCAAGCAATCCTTTGCTTTGAGACTGCTCCTTCCAGCTCAGCACTATTATTTATAGCCCCTGGGCTAATCTTTAATGATTACCCTTCGTTTCAAAACCAAGAGGTGACAGCTTGGGCCACCTTGGTAACTTCATGGCACCTTCAGCTTCCCTCTGTGCTCATTACACCACCAGTCCTAAGAAGCCTGCCAGAGAAGATGCCCTGGAGATGCCTTATGCCCCCCAGGGCAAAGGCCACTTGTTAACACGTCTGGCTCAGTGCTCAGTGACCTGGGCAGCTTGGCTATCCCCACACCTTTTTCTTTTCCTCCTTGCAGGAAGACCCTGGATGCTCTGGGCTGCCCCAGAGCCAAGTGTCCCATCCTGCGTTGGGCACAATCGAGCCATGTCCCTCTCTGGCTTGGAGGTTCTGCCCCCCTCCCCAGCTCCATGGCTTCCCTGCCTCCCCCTCGCCCTGATTTCCTGCCCCTAATGAAGCATTAATATTCAGTGAATCTGCAGCAGCTATTCCTGTCCCCAGTGACCTGGTTTCCAGGCTGATGGATGGTGTGTGCTGGGCCAGCCAGGCCGCCTGCACCATTAAGCATCACACAGATAAATCATCATCAAGCCAGGGTGGACCCTCACGAGGCCAGGGACAGCCCTGTGCAGGGCAGGAGGAGTGGCATGTCCCCAGCTGGAGCTGGGCTGCTTTGGATACCAAACCTGAGCCCCCAGGGAGCCCCCAGAAGGCAGAGACCCCAGCAGGAACTCCTTGGACAAGCTTCTTCTGTAGGGCTCCCTGGGATCCACACCAGCCTGAGTCTACTCAGGTGAGAAGCAGGCTCGAGCCCTGACTGTCCAGCCTGGGTCTCTTGCCTCAGAAATTATTACTGTTATTAATGGGCATTATTGCTAAGACCATATATCTAGGGTTACAGAACAGGAGCCAGCCCACGGAGCCATCACCAGCAAGCTGGGACAGGACTGTTCTGCACGATGGAGTTAAGAGGAAGGAGTGAAACTGGTGCCCTCGGCTGGACAGAGGCAAAAGCTGCGATTCCAGTCCCAGGGAGAACCAAGAGAGGTGACCCGAAGAGGCAGGAGCAGGCAGGGGTGAGGCACAGCAAACCTGCAGCTTCAGCTCTGGCACTTGCTGGTGGGGTAAGCCAAGCACTGAGACCTTCTGCACTTCAGTTTCACCATCTGGGACAGGAGCATTGCAGTGCTGGCCTCTGTCCAGCACCCTGAGCTCTCCAAGAGACCAGTGCAGGATTACCTCTGAGCTCCCCAGGGGCAGGACACTGCCTCAGAGAGGAAAACCCTGCCTCCAGCCAACTGACTGATTAACCAACCAACAAACCAACCAGCCCAACCATCAAATCCTCCAACCAACCAACCAACCAACCAACCAACCAACCAACCAACCAACCAACCAATCCTCTAGCCAGCCAATCATCCATCTATCTATCTATCTATCTATCTATCTATCTATCTATCTATCTATCTATCTATCCATCCATCCATCCATCCATCCCCCTCTCAATATACCCTCTATATGTCCCTCCATCTACACAACCATCCCTATGTCTCCCCTTCTCCATACCATTCCATCCACCCCTCCATTGATATTTGGAAGCCATCTGGGATGTGCCTCTCTGGGATGAGAGAAGGGCAGGACACACAGATGGGCCAACTCAGAGTTGTGTCACTTACATCTGGCGCCCATGCTGGTCCTCCCTGGTGAGCACACCTTCCTTCTCCATCAGCATCTGCCGAAAGGTCCCCACTTTCTGCCTGATCTCCTCTTCAGAGTACCTGGATGGGCAAAGACAGGAGTCAGGGCTGCTGTGGCCAGAGCGTGGGCTCCCCAGGGATCTGCTGAGAACCTCCATACCTCCAGGAGCCACATGGTGACAGCCATCAGGACCTCTGCTTGGTCCCTTGCCACCACTCTCCATGCCCTTCTCCCTCCTATCTGCCCCTCCCAGCAGAGGAAGGGACATCAGGAAGGGGTAAAAGAAGAGGATGTCCATCAGGTTGCCATTCCAAGTCCCTGCCAACCCTCCCATCACAGCTGGTGATGCCGGGGTTCATGCTTGGTGTCTCCATCCCATCATGAGCCTCCACTGCTTGTCCCTGTGCCCAGGCCCCAGCAGCCAAGCCAGTGCTGCACTCATGCTGACTCAGGCCTCTGCAGGGTTATTAACAAGAGACACTAATCACTTTGTCCCTGGCACAGGAGAACAGCCGCAGCAAACCACGGCACTCTGGCCATCCCCGAGGTGTCCCCAGGGAGGGACAGGTGACAACCCAGGGAGGTCAGTCCTGTGCTCCATCCTGGGGCTGCACAAGGGCACTCAAGCATCCCCCTCCACCAAGAACATTCAAACCCAGGCATGTGGTAACAGAGGGAACCTGCTGTGCCCTGGGCGTTGTCCCTGGGGACAGGGCAGAGGGACCCCATGTCACCACCACGCTGCCCCTGTCCCCGAGGCTGGCACCTCACAGAGCCTGTGCTGGGGACAGCAATGTCACTTACAGCACCCTGGGTGCCTTGGGTGCAGAAGTGCACCCAGCAGCACCAACCCCCCTGCGTTTCCCATGAAGGGAAATTAATATTAATGAGTTCATTTGCACAGGAAGGTTCTCATTAGTTCTCCAGCCAGCCAGGACAGCTGTGCAGGAGGGCACAGAGGCAGCCTGGCTCCTTCCCTCCTGCCTGGGTATGGGGAGGGGGGAGCCCTGAAAAAAGAGCAGCCCCCCCAAATGGTGCTGTGCTCTGTACCCACCATGGCAGGTCCATCCCTGGTCACCTGCCAGGCAGCAGCAGGAAGGTGTCCAACCCAGGAGACCAGCATTTGCTGCAGTGTCTTATGAACATGACCAAAGCTCTCAGAGAGAGAACACGAGGCCAAACAGGAGGTGACAGATGGGCCACCACGGCTGGGTGGTTAGCAAGCCTGCAGGGGGCAAGGCCAAGGTGAGGGACCCCCCTCCCCCTGCACCCTGTGATGGAGGCAGAGTCATCCTGCCCCTTCCCTCCTGCACCTCCCGGCCCTGCTTCGAACCCCCTCAGAGAGATTTGAGTTTCACATCGAACACATAAAATGAGTTTGGGAGAGAAAGCAAAACTGCTGACACTTGTTTTCCGGACAAGCTCTCCAGCCTGCAGGCAGGGAAGGGCAGTGCAGGCAGCCCGGGGCCGGCAGCAGCAGCCGGATCCAGACCGGGCAGGAGGAGCCAGCCGTGTTTAAGGGAAAAAGGAAACACTTCAAACCCCCCAAACCTCCTCTGCTGTCACCCCCACCTGCCCTGCCCTGAGCGGTGACTCCCCCGAGGCCACGGCCAAGGTGCAGCCCCCAGCCCAGACAGAAACCTCAGGGGTGCAAAGCACTTCCCGTGCACCCCCCGCCCCGAAGAGCCCTGTGCCAGGGGAGGAGCCCGGGGGGGGGAGGATTAACCAGGTTGACCAAGATTATGACTGTTAATTATATTATCATGCCGGCCTATCACCCTCATCACCAGTATTAATGGCCTTAATAAGAGCAGAGGCAATTACAGCAGTAAGAACAATGCTGACTGCACTGCTGCTATTACCCGTGGCAGGAATGGTACTACCAGTAGTAAGATCCCTAGTAGGGCACAGGAACACAGGCAGGAAGCTCTGGGCTCCCTAGGGCTCCAGGTCAACCTTATTTATTTCCATAACGACAAATTAAGCACAATCATTATTTCAGTCTGTGTGAGACAATTTAATTCTAGGTCACGCTTGAGCTCTTAATGAGAGCCTTGGAGGAGCCTTCCCTCGATCCATGTTCCCTCTCCCAGTCCCCATCCACCCACATGTGCCAATGGATTTGGTCCATCCCTGTCAGGGGGAATGGACTGTGAGGGATCAGGAGCTGTGGGGTGGCTTGGCCATGGGGATGGGGGTCTGGCCCCTCCTGCCCACCCCACAGGGAGGCTTTCCAGCTCCTCAGGTTTTCCTCCAGCTCTTTTTCATTTCCTGGGGTACAGCAAGACCTGGGGAGCAGCTCGTGGTGCCTGGTCAGGGGCACAGCAGGACAAGGGGGATCCTCTCACCCCAAAACTTGGGGGACAAAAGCAAGGCAGGACAAACTGAAGCACCAAACCAGCCTTGCCTGGGACTAAACCCCAACTCTGCTTCATCTGCTCACCACAAGAGACAGAGAAGAACCTTCTCCCATCCCAGGCATGCAGGGCACAGGCTGGGGGGCACTGATAGCATGTGTGACCATGAGCATCTCCCTCCTCCTGCCTAACTCAGCTTTCCCACCACAGTGAGCTGGGATCCCAGATTTCCAAGCGGAAGGGCTGGAGCTCCTATGTCTGCACTTTTTGGAGGCATTTAGCTTCACAAACCAACCCATCAATCCACCCCAAAGCTGTCTGATTCACCCCAAAGTGTCCTTCAACTGGGGACATTTGTCACATCAAGGTGTGTTTTTAGAGAGGAATCACAGAATCACAGAATGGTTTGGGTTGGAAGGGACCTTAAAGATCATCTAGTGATCTTCAAGGGCAGGGACACCTTCCACTAGACCAGGTTGCTCAAAGCCCCATCCAACCTGGCCTTGACAATGGAAAATAGAGGGAGAACAAGGTGCACATGCGTCAAGAGGGTCCCCAGCCACCTCCAGCCCAGCCCCAATCCCCCACCACTCACCCCTGTTCCTCCATCATCTCCTGCAGCTCCATGCATTTCAGCTCCACCCGCCGCTTGCGCTCGTGGTCCAGGATTTCCCGGTGAGCCTTCTTCACCAGGCTGGGCTCCACCACCTTCACCTCCTCCTCCCCCTTGTGCCATGTCCCCGAGGCACTGGGCTGGGAGAAGCCATTAGAGGCTTCCTGGGGTGAAGGCACGTCGGCCCCATTGTTGTAGAGAGCCATGATGGGTGGGTGACCTTGCTGCCACCAGCAGCACCTGGGGGGGGGAGATAAGGAACAAGGGGCAGGCCCTGCCTTGGGTTGCCGCTCCCCAGTG
>NW_009970715.1:136591-143970 GCF_000747805.2 Chaetura pelagica | reverse complement strand
TGTTTTCCGGGACACCCCCCCCAGCGTGCAGGCAGGGAAGGGCAGTGCAGGCAGCCCGGGGCCGGCAGCAGCAGCCGGATCCAGACCGGGCAGGAGGAGCCAGCCGTGTTTAAGGGAAAAAGGAAACACTTCAAACCCCCCAAACCTCCTCTGCTGTCACCCCCACCTGCCCTGCCCTGAGCGGTGACTCCCCCGAGGCCACGGCCAAGGTGCAGCCCCCAGCCCAGACAGAAACCTCAGGGGTGCAAAGCACTTCCCGTGCACCCCCCGCCCCGAAGAGCCCTGTGCCAGGGGAGGAGCCCGGGGGGGGGAGGATTAACCAGGTTGACCAAGATTATGACTGTTAATTATATTATCATGCCGGCCTATCATCCTCATCACCAGTATTAATGGCCTTAATAAGAGCAGAGGCAATTACAGCAGTAAGAACAATGCTGGGGGGGGAGGATTAACCAGGTTGACCAAGATTATGACTGTTAATTATATTATCATGCCGGCCTATCATCCTCATCACCAGTATTAATGGCCTTAATAAGAGCAGAGGCAATTACAGCAGTAAGAACAATGCTGACTGCACTGCTGCTATTACCCGTGGCAGGAATGGTACTACCAGTAGTAAGATCCCTAGTAGGGCACAGGAACACAGGCAGGAAGCTCTGGGCTCCCTAGGGCTCCAGGTCAACCTTATTTATTTCCATAACGACAAATTAAGCACAATCATTATTTCAGTCTGTGTGAGACAATTTAATTCTAGGTCACGCTTGAGCTCTTAATGAGAGCCTTGGAGGAGCCTTCCCTCGATCCATGTTCCCTCTCCCAGTCCCCATCCACCCACATGTGCCAATGGATTTGGTCCATCCCTGTCAGGGGGAATGGACTGTGAGGGATCAGGAGCTGTGGGGTGGCTTGGCCATGGGGATGGGGGTCTGGCCCCTCCTGCCCACCCCACAGGGAGGCTTTCCAGCTCCTCAGGTTTTCCTCCAGCTCTTTTTCATTTCCTGGGGTACAGCAAGACCTGGGGAGCAGCTCGTGGTGCCTGGTCAGGGGCACAGCAGGACAAGGGGGATCCTCTCACCCCAAAACTTGGGGGACAAAAGCAAGGCAGGACAAACTGAAGCACCAAACCAGCCTTGCCTGGGACTAAACCCCAACTCTGCTTCATCTGCTCACCACAAGAGACAGAGAAGAACCTTCTCCCATCCCAGGCATGCAGGGCACAGGCTGGGGGGCACTGATAGCATGTGTGACCATGAGCATCTCCCTCCTCCTGCCTAACTCAGCTTTCCCACCACAGTGAGCTGGGATCCCAGATTTCCAAGCGGAAGGGCTGGAGCTCCTATGTCTGCACTTTTTGGAGGCATTTAGCTTCACAAACCAACCCATCAATCCACCCCAAAGCTGTCTGATTCACCCCAAAGTGTCCTTCAACTGGGGACATTTGTCACATCAAGGTGTGTTTTTAGAGAGGAATCACAGAATCACAGAATGGTTTGGGTTGGAAGGGACCTTAAAGATCATCTAGTGATCTTCAAGGGCAGGGACACCTTCCACTAGACCAGGTTGCTCAAAGCCCCATCCAACCTGGCCTTGACAATGGAAAATAGAGGGAGAACAAGGTGCACATGCGTCAAGAGGGTCCCCAGCCACCTCCAGCCCAGCCCCAATCCCCCACCACTCACCCCTGTTCCTCCATCATCTCCTGCAGCTCCATGCATTTCAGCTCCACCCGCCGCTTGCGCTCGTGGTCCAGGATTTCCCGGTGAGCCTTCTTCACCAGGCTGGGCTCCACCACCTTCACCTCCTCCTCCCCCTTGTGCCATGTCCCCGAGGCACTGGGCTGGGAGAAGCCATTAGAGGCTTCCTGGGGTGAAGGCACGTCGGCCCCATTGTTGTAGAGAGCCATGATGGGTGGGTGACGTTCCCTCTCCCCAGTGACAGTGAGGGGACCCAGTCAGGACATGAAGACAAAATTCATCTCAAAAAAGGAGCAGGCACATAGCTTGGTGGGGAGAGCAACCCAAAGAGCTGGGTCTTCTGCCAGATCCCTTCCTGCCTCTTGCCTCAGTTTCCCCAGCTACAAAGCAAGGCTGGGGCTGTTCCCGTGGCCATGCTGCACATGCGTCAAGAGGGTCCCCAGCCACCTCCAGCCCAGCCCCAATCCCCCACCACTCACCCCTGTTCCTCCATCATCTCCTGCAGCTCCATGCATTTCAGCTCCACCCGCCGCTTGCGCTCGTGGTCCAGGATTTCCCGGTGAGCCTTCTTCACCAGGCTGGGCTCCACCACCTTCACCTCCTCCTCCCCCTTGTGCCATGTCCCCGAGGCACTGGGCTGGGAGAAGCCATTAGAGGCTTCCTGGGGTGAAGGCACGTCGGCCCCATTGTTGTAGAGAGCCATGATGGGTGGGTGACCTTGCTGCCACCAGCAGCACCTGGGGGGGGGAGATAAGGAACAAGGGTCAGTCCCTGCCTTGGGTTCCCTCTCCCCAGTGACAGTGAGGGGACCCAGTCAGGACATGAAGACAAAATTCATCTCAAAAAAGGAGCAGGCACATAGCTTGGTGGGGAGAGCAACCCAAAGAGCTGGGTCTTCTGCCAGATCCCTTCCTGCCTCTTGCCTCAGTTTCCCCAGCTACAAAGCAAGGCTGGGGCTGTTCCCGTGGCCATGCTGGGAGGGATGGCTCATGGCAAAGGGAGGAAGATGCTCCACACCAGCCTCATACCAGGGAACACCTGGCAAACCCTCCAGCAATGGTCTGGTACCAGCTGCAAAGGGAGGCAAAGGCTCCCCCACCTGCCTTCTCCCTGCTCTTCCACCTTCTCAGGTCTCTGCCACCTTCCTGCACCACCACAGTCAACATGTCCTCACTTGGCTCCAAAAATAACCCCTTGGCATGGGGCAGCTGCTCCTGAGCAGAGCTGCTGATGCTCCCTCAGCCTGGGGAAGGAGATGGTCCCAAATCTCCTGGATCAACCAGACAGACACAACCCCAGTCTCAGCCACGTCGGGCCACCAGAGCACAGCTGACCTGTTCCTTGGTCTCCCTGTCCTGTGATGCCCCTGCCCAAAGCACCAGCCCTCTTCCCAGCATGAGATGCTCCCACTGGAGATCTGCAGGGTTCACCTGCAGCTCCCACAAATGCTCCTCCTGCCGAGAAGTCCTACACAAAGAGGAACAATGAGAAGGGAGGGCAGAGCACTCTCCCTCACACCCCAGGCTTGCTTTGGGCTTGGAGACACAGCTTTTCTCAGCAGACACTTTCCCAGGGTGTTCCCATGCCAGGCATCCTGCCTTTTCCAAGGAGGGATAGTGCCTGCACATTGGGAGTCAGGAGCTCTGGCAGGGAGCAGCCATCCCTACACAAGAAGCAGCTGCTCATGATGTCCAGGGATGTCCCACATGGCCCCAGACACCAGCCTGGAAAAGGAGGGATCGATTCCTCTGCATCATAGGAATGAAGGCAGGACAGCCAGACCACAGCCTGATCCACACCACTCGGAGCCCAGGGATGGCTCTCCTCTCCCACCGTGCCATTCCAGGCACTTCAGAGCTCTCCACGGCCACACAGAGCTGGGATGGGAACACACATCACCCACCAGAAGCCCTGAGGACATTTCTCCACTGTTGGAGGAGGGAAAAGCCCTCGGATCCCTCCTCGGGGGGCTCAGCCTGGTGCGAAGGTACCTCCCACCGCCCGGCATTCCCAAGGGCCAGCCCCGGCATTCCCGCTGCCACCGCCAGCCCCACACACTCATTTATCTCCTGAGGAGCCTGCCCGGGAGGACGGCAGCTGATTGCTTCATTTTTTAGTCCCTTCTTTCCCACCCACCCCCAATTATTACCACGGAGAGAGGAGCCGGCAGCTTTAATTTCCACAGAGGCAGGGAAGAGCAGGCAGGGGGAGGTGCTGCTGCTGGATGCTTGGACCTGTTAGAACAACGGGAGGGTCCCTGGGTCCCCCCTTGCCTCAGCACCCACATTTTGGGCCCTGGGACACTCCCTGTGTGTGTGTTTGTGGGGGGGGGGGGGCGCCCTGAACCCAGGCCCCCCAGTAGGTCCCAGGGTGAGAGACAGGAGAGATGCTCCTTCCTTCCCTCAGGACATGAAGCCAAAACATGGGAAGGAAACTTGGGAATGGGGGAAACTGCCCCGTGGGAAACCTTCACCCACCGAGGAGCTCAGGGAAGAAGGGGGGAGGAAGGAGAGGATGTTTCCCCCAGCAGTCTTTGCTAGCTTTTTCCCAATGGGAATTACTTTTAGCTTGAGTCTGGCAGAGGGGAAATTCATTGCTGTGAAGCCTGGAGAGCAGGTGGGATACACAGCCAGGGGAACCTGGGAGAGGTGCTGGCAGCTGGATGGGCACCTGCAGGAACAGGCTGCATGGTGGGTGGGGGAGACACAGGGATCTTGCCAGGAAATGGTCCCTGTCTCCGTAACAAAGATGTGGTTGGAGGTATTCCCCTTGCAGGCAGGTGGAGAGGGCCTGGGGATGGAGACTGTGCTGTGTCCCTGTGTCCCCTCAGCATCAGCCACCACGAGGCTGACACCAGCCACCCTTCCTCAGCCATGGTCTGGGCAGGAAAACAATGGAGGAGGAAGAAAACCCTGCAGACCTTCTCCAGCCATGAAGAGCAAGGCCCTGGATGGGACACGGAGCCAGTCCTACATCTCTGGTGACAATGGGGACAAAGAACAGGGGCAGAAGGAGTTCCTGTCCCCCAGGCTGGGTCTGCACCTTCCCTGTCCCCAAAAGAGACCCCCAGTGATGTCCTGCATAGGGGCAGCCCTGCACCAGAAGAGAACAACTCAGGGACATGGGGTGGCCATCACCACCACAAGCTCCATCCCTTGGCCACCACATGGGACCAGCTCTGCCAACTGGCCCCAGCACCAAACCCACAGTGAGGGCAGAACAGCCCTGCTCAAACAGTAGTGACCTCCTGCCAGGCTCAGCCCTGCCCCCAGTAATGAAGATGATGGTTAAATATTTCATTATCTGCAGTAATTACCCACAAATCATCAAGCACTGGCAGCCCAGCTGGGACAGGGAAAGGAGTCCCTGGGGTGGGTGCTGCACCGTGTCCCCACAGGCTCCTAAAGGCTGTAGGATGTGGCCAGGGACAGTTTCTGGCATTTGTCCCCACTGTCCAATACCCTCAGTGCCACTCAAGAGGGCTCAGACCCTCCCCAGCACTGTGGGATGGAGCTCCTGGGGAAACTCCCCAGCAAATCCCTCCCTTCCCATTTTGCAAAGCTGTTCACCACATTTTGGGATCCCAGTCTTTCCCATTGGTGCTCCACATGCCACCCTGGGGCTCTCAGAGCAGGAGGTCAAAATGGCTTCTCCACTCACAGGCACTTTCTGCTGCCTGGATTAGAGCTCTTGGAAATGTTCTGAGCTGCCCCATCCTCATCCCCAATCTTCAGTCTCACCCCCACCCTCCCCCATCTTCCATCCTCTCACAACCTCCATCTTCTCTCCTTATCCTCCAGCTCCATCCTCAACATCCATTCCCATCCTTCTTCTCATTCCCATCTTCATCCCCCTCCTCTACCTTCAGCCTCCATCACCATTCCCATTCTCCACCCTCATTCCCACCATCCATCTCCATGCTGATCCCCATTGTCCACCTCCATGCTTCATCTCCACCTCCATCCCCATTCTGCATCTCCATTCCCATCCTTCTCATTCCCATCCTTATCTCTAGCCCCCACTGTCACCCCCATTGTCTTGATCTTCACCCCCACTGTCAATCTTCACCTTCATCCCCATCCTTTACCCCAAGCACAGGGGCCAGTGCAGAATTCCAGGTCTCTCCCTCCCTCCTCAGCTGTGCCAAACCACACTCAGGATGCAGAGGACTTGACCACCAGTGCTGGCAGCCAGGACAGATAGAAGGACAGATAGAAGGATAGACAGGACAGACTCCCCATGTTGGCCCCTGCCTCAGAGCCAGGACAGACCCCACCAGACCAGAGTACAGGGACCAGCCCCATCACCCCACCAGCTTTTGGGGTGGCTTTGGACAGAGCTCCCTCCCCTGGGTGCCTGGCAGGGTGGCCCTGGGACGTGGCTCTTGGGACCTCGTGTCACAACCTGGGGCTGTTTCAGGAGCTCCAGCCCGAAGGAAAAGAAGAAAACAAGGAAAACGAACAACAAAACACCCAATGATTTCCCCAAACTACTTCTGCCCTTTCCCAGCCCAGAAACAAACCCCCTCCCTGCTGACTCTTCCCAATCCCTGCACGGACTCGGGGCTGTGCCAGAGGCAGCTGCTGCCCCTGGATCTGCCCACTGCGCCCTAATGCGGATCAAGCCGCATTCCCGGCGGGAATGGGGATGGCAGAGGGGAGATGGCAGTGCCTGGATGCTCTCCCGGCATCTCCCCCTCGGCTGGGAGAGGAGGCAGCGGCGCCGGGCCATCGCCATCCTCATCCTCCCCTCCCCCTCCTCCTCCTCCCGCCTGGGTGTTAATTAAAGCCGCCTCCGGCCGGTGCTCAATTAATTCTTGGCCACATCCAGCTGCACCAGCCAAGGTGACGGCTGCACGTCGGGGAGGCGGGAGGAGATCCCGGGATGGCGGCTCCCTGGGCCACTCGTGCACTGAGTGTGTCAGGACTCAGTCCTAACAAGCAGGGGACAATCCAGCCCAGGGAGTCCCAGCGGGGAAGGGGAGAGGGGTGGCTCCCGAGGGGTCACCAGCACCCAAATCTTAATCCTGTCCCCAAAGGGCTGACAGCCCCGTCCCCTGCCCAGGGGACAGCTGGGAAAAGGGGCTTTTGGGGGGGGGCGGGGAGGGGGTGAGAATCCATAAGACCAAAACCACCAGAACATCCCAGGAAAGCAGCTGAGCTCTTCCAAACCCCTGGCCAGAACGACAAGAAGGAACCATCCCGGGTTGGTGTCATGAATTGGACCAACCTTCTGCTGCCTTTAACCAACCCCCGGGTGCCAAAAACCATGAGTCAGACCTTTGAGAAGGAGCAAAAAAAAATAAAAAATAAAAGGCAGAATTGGCTTTAAAAGAGCAGCCAGTCTGGGGCTCGTTAGCTCTGCCTCCCAGCCCAAAGCCAGCAGGGATCCTGCCCTGAGGAAGGGGCTGGTTACACCCATCCCAGCCCTTTCATCTGTTTTTTCCCTCTGCCCAGCCTGGAGCAACCTTTGCTTTAGCTGCCCGAGCAAAATTGGATGTTATACAGACTTTCAAGTAATTAATAAAGAAGAGATGGATGCTGAGGGTCGGGGTGGGGGGGTGGCGGGGTGAGCTGGGCCACAGCTGCTTGTGCAGACTTAAATCTGTGTGCATATATATATATATATATAATTTTTTAAAATAGATGAGGCTGGGGGGGAAGCTAAACAGTTGCTAAGCAACCG
>NW_009970715.1:117269-135740 GCF_000747805.2 Chaetura pelagica | reverse complement strand
GGTTGTGTAACGGGAGGAGCTATTCCGGGGTTTGAGCACATTATATAAGCCACGGGCCACCTGGCCGGGAAAAACGGGAGCTGGGAGACTGGGAGAAGGAGGAAGAAGGGATTTTAGGATGAAGAACACCCAACCCCAGCTGGAAGACCTTCAGTAGCTGGGGGGATCTGCACATCACAGGCAACCCCTGTCCAGAGGTGTGGGGTGGGCACTCCCTGCTCCCCCATCCTGCAGCCCCCAGGAAGTGCTGCCACACGTTCACCCGCAGCCAGAACCAGCCCCCAGGGCAGGAAATCCTTTCCCTAGATGGGGAAACACCATTTCCTTGGCACCAGGGACAAATCCAGAACCCTGCGTCCCTCTGCCTGCCAGGCACAGCCCCCCCCCCTTCACCACCAAGGACTGAAGGCTCCTCCAAAAACTGCCCAAGGAAAACCCCTCATTTCTCCCTGCATGTGTTGCCAGGATGAGTCTCTGGAGAGGGGGAAGCAGGGGGACACAGGGGGAGTCAAGTGGGATTTGGAGGTTGCATCACATAAGAAGGACAGAAAGAGTCTTGGGACGCAAGCACCACATGCTCCTGTCCCCAAAATCCCCCCGGGAGGGGTGTCCCTGTGCTCCTGCCAAAGAAAAACCCAGATGGCAGGACAGGGAGACCAGCTGAGCCACAAGCTCCTGCACCCTGTGGGATGGTTCTCAGCACATGCCATCGACACCCCCAAATGCTGGCAGCCCCCGAGTGACCCCCCCTGCAGCTGCAGGAGCACAGGCAAGTCAAGAAACACCCACAGTCCAAAAATCTCTGCTCTGGAGGGGACAAATGAACCGGTGACCCCCGAAATTCACCCAGTCCTCCCAGCCGTGCCTGACTCCTTGCCACCAGCCCCCTCCTCCCCGCATGGCACAGCCCGGCATTCCCTGGGGGAAAACCTCCCAAACCTGGGAAGGAGAATCACAAAACACTCCCGAGAGACAAGCTCAGGCTCCCCCGGCTGTCAAGCCTTGTCCCTTTCCTTCCCCTGCCCAACAACCACAGGGTTTGAGGTCTCACCAGCCACACCAGGAGCTGCAGGGCCCCCTCCCCAGCCTGGCCTGGGGGTCTGTACAACAGAGAGAGGGGATTCAGGTCCATCAGCTTGGCCTCATCTCCCACCCGTGCCCCACGAGGCACCAGTATACACTGGGAACCCAGTGCTGGCCTGTCCTTGCCCGCACCTTGATGGGAGCCAAAAACCCATTGCTAGGGGGGTCACTTGCTGCCCCGGTCCCGGGCTGTGCCCCCCACAGAGCTGGTGACAGAGACATGGGGAGCCCCCCAGCCAGGCTCCCTGCACCCAACAACCCCCTTCTCCCTGCAGGAACCCCTCGAACCCCCAAACTCACCTCATCTCCAGCCTCCTCACCCCATTCCCCTTGTCCTATCACTGGTCATCACTGAGAAAAGCCTAACTCCATCCCCCTGACACTCACCCCTTACATATTTGTAAACATTGATGAGGTCACCCCTCAGTCTCCTTTTCTCCAAGCTAAAGAGACCCAGCTCCCTCAGCCTTTCCTCATAAGGGAGATGTTCCACTCCCCTAATCATCTTCGTAGCTCTGCGCTGGACTCTTTCGAGCAGTTCCCTGTCCTTCTTGAACTGAGGGGCCCAGAACTGGACACAATACTCCAGATGTGGCCTCACCAATGCAGAATAGAGGGGGAGGAGAACCTCTCTTGACCTACTAACCACACCCTTTCTAATGCACCCCAGGATGCCATTGGCCTTCTTGGCCACAAGGGCACATTGCTGGCTCATGGTCATCCTCCTGTCTACCAGGACCCCCAGGTCTCTTTCACCTACACTACTCTCCAGCAGTTCAGCCCCCAACCTGTACTGGGACATGGTGTTGTTCTTCCCCAAATGTAAAACTCTGCACTTCCCCTTGTTGAATTTCATCATGTTTCTCCCCGCCCAACTCACCAACCTATCTAAGTCTCTCTGAATGGCAGCACAGCCTTCTGGTGTGTCAGCCACTCCTCCCAGCTTAGTGTCATCAGCAAACTTGCTGAGGGTACATTCTATACCCTCATCCAGGTCGTTGATGAAGATGTTGAACAACACCGGTCCCAGCACCGACCCTTGTGGGACTCCACTAGTAACACACCTCCAACCAGATTCTACCCCATTGACTACAACTCTCTGACTCCTTCCTTTCAACCAGTTCCTAATCCACCTCACTTCCTGGTCACCAAACCCATACCTGATCAACTTATCCACAAGGATGCTGTGGGAGACGGTGTCAAATGCTTTACTGAAATCAAGATAAACCACATCTACCGCTCTACCATCATCTATCCACCTAGTAATTTCCTCATAGAAGGCTATGAGGTTAGTCAAACATGATTTACCCTTGATAAAACCATGCTGACTGCTCTTGATGACCCCCATGTCCTTGATGTGCCTGGAGATAGTCACAAGAACAAGTTGTTCCATCACCTTTCCAGGGATGGAGGTGAGGCTGACCGGTCTATAGTTACCCGGGTCCTCCTTCTTGCCCTTCTTGTAGACTGGAGTGACATTTGCTATCCTCCAGTCCTCAGGCACCTCACCTGTTGCCCATGATTTACTGAAGATGATGGAGAGTGGCCTAGCAATGACCTCCGCCAGCTCCCTCAGCACCCTTGGGTGCATTCCATCTGGACCCATTGATTTATGGATGTCCAGATTACTCAACTGATCCCTAACCCAATCCTCATCTACCATGTCAAACTCTTCCTCTATCTTGACTTCTTCTGGGGCTATATGAATCTGGGGCTCATAGGGAGACCCTGCAGGAGTGAAGACAGAGGCAAAGAAGGCATTCAGCACCTCTGCCTTCTTTATATCCTCTGTCACCAGGGCTCCCACCTCATTCCTCAATGGGCCAATATTGCCTCTATTGCTAGTTTTGCTAGCTATGTACTTGAAAAAGCCCTTTCTATTATCCTTAACCTGACTTGCAAGGTTAAGTTCCAAGGAGGCCTTAGCTTTCCTAATTGCCTCCCTACATCCTCTGACAACAGTCCTATATTCCTCCCAAGTGACCAGCCCCTCCTTCCATGATCTATAGATTTTCCTTTTCCACTTAAGTTTGCCCAGTAGTTCCTTCTTTAACCATGCAGGTCTCCTAGCACCCTTACTAGATTTCCTAACCATTGGGACACTCTGATCCTGTGCTTGCAAGAAGTGGTCCTTGAATGTTGACCAGCTATCTTGAGCTCCTTTATTTTCTAGCACCCTGTCCCATGGGATTTCCCTTAATAGATGATTGAGGAGACCAAAGTTTGCCCTGTGGAAGTCCAGGGTTCTGGTCCTGCTGGGTATTTTGTTCCTTCCACACAGGATATGTACTCATATAAAATCTGTTTTGTTGTGATTACATCAGCTCAGTTAAGATTTTATTAGCATTTAAATTCTATCACCATGCCTTACAAATTAGGTAGTTAATATTGTACAAACAAGGCAAACAAATAATTATCTTACTGTATTGCTTAATAATCTACCTGGTCTTCTGACATTTTTCAAAAAGAATTTTCAGCTTCAGTACAATACATTTTTTTTCTACTATGTTCTTGTTTGTTACACAGTTGTCAGGCTTTTCACTCTCAGTCTATCCTTCTTTCTCTCTTTCTTTACCTTTCTTCTTTTAGATTCTGTAGTATTGCTACATTAAAAGAGAAAGCAAGGAGACTTGCTATTAAGGGGAAGAAATTCAAAGTAGAGTGAAAAGTCATAGCAGTACTGTGAATAATTAGAATGCAATGATTCTTTGAAATATAAATATGTGTAATTTTGTAGGAGTGTAAAATGGTTTGGTTTTTTTGTCCCTTGTTTTTTCTTTCTGGGTTTCAGTGTTTAGGAGTAAGGTAGGACAGGTAACAGCTTCTGTTGTTCAAATTTAAAAAAATGGAAGAGAATATTTCAGATTATCCCATATTTTGTTTTATTTTTATTTTTCTATTATAACCACTTATTTATTTGTTTATTTGTTTTATCTAAATGTTGCATTTTAAAATGCTTTTAAATTCCCTCTTTCAGAGGTTTACCTTTTCTGAATTCACAGCTCAGCAAATCTGCAGGAATTCAAAACTGTTTCTCTACCACCACATTTGTTTTTATTATGTATGTCTTCAAAAAGAGGTTATTCTAAACATTACAGATTTACCTATGGATAAGAAATCATGAGTTATAATATTATCTTTTCCAATCCTTTCAGTTCTCAGTTTTCTCAGTCTAGCCTTCTCTTTGACTCAAAGATTCTTCCAAGTTTAGTCCACATTGAAACTTGTGCTCCTGCTGCCCCCTCCCCTCTCCTGCTGCCCCCCTCCCCTCTCCTGCCTTTGTCCCCGCCGCATGTCCCCAGGGGGACAGCTGCTGCCACCACCCAGGACCAGCCTCCTGCGCATACAACCCCTTTCCTGCTTTAATGAGAGGGGGAAAACCAGCCCGTGATGGGGAAAATCCAGCATCCCCAGGGCCACCCTTCACACCAGGGCTCTCTAACCAACACCCGCAGCACTGAATAATGCATCAAGCCCTGGGAAACAAAGAGGATGGGGAGGAAGAGCCCAGCTCACCCCCGCCCTCTGCAGCAAAAGCAGAGGGAGACTCTGGGCTGGGGGGGCTGGCACAGCCCCCCGGGGCTTCCTGGGCTCAGCTGGAAGTCCCTGGGAACCAGGGATTTGGGGAAAAAGCCTGGGAGAAACAGTCCCAGAGTGCAGGATGGCAGCTGAAGCTCTTGCAGTAAACACAGGCAGGACCATGGCTGGAACGGGATGGAGAAAGGCAATAGGCACCCAGGTGAGAAACATGGAGAAGAGCAGCAGGAAAAGGCTGGCAGGGAGGCAGGGAGCTGGGGGTGCAGCTGGGAGAGCAGCACAAAGGGATGAGCTGGTGGAGAACAAAAGGGAGGGGGGGGGAAGATGGAAGGAGGAGGGATGGTAATTGCCAAGCAAACAGGCAGAGGCAGCCACAGCTGGGGGAGAGGAGGAAAATCATCACTTGAAAGAAAGAAACTGAGGATTCAGAAAGGAAAAAAAACAAAAAAGTGATAAATAATTAAAGGAGATCAAACGAGGCAGGCAGCAGAACAGGCCTAATTGCAAGGATCCACACTGAGGTTTTGACATCTCCAGCAGCCACCTCCTGATGCAGAAGGAAGGGAAGGCAGGAGCAGGAGCCAAGTGCCAGCAGGGTGCCCAGAGCCCAGCCTGGCTTCTTGGTGCTCAACAACCCCCCCAAGGACACCAGGGAATGCCTGCAAACAGGGGGAAGCAAAGCAAAGGCAGGCAGGGGAAGGGGTTTGGAGCACTGTTAGCCCATAAAAGCCAGGGGTGCAATGAGGATAGGGGATCCCAACAACCCCTTGTACACCCAGGGGGGGCTTGGGCCATTCACCTGTGTCCCAGTAGCTGGAAGCTGCCATCAATTGGCCACAGGTGGGCAATTAGGAGTGGGTTGGCTGGGTCTTCTGTTGCCCCAGGGCACCCTGACCCTTCTAGCCCTTGGCAGGGATTTTTCTTCCCCATGGATGTGTCAAGGTGCTCCTTGAAACCCTGGGAGACATTTTGCACCCATGCTGTGCCACAGCAAGGAGCCCCACAGCCTGGGACCCACTTCCCTTGGCTCTGACACTTGCTGCTTTCCTTTGGCACCTCCTGAGTAGGAGGAGAAACAAGTATGGGAGGAAAAAATGAGCCACCAGACCCCTTCCAGCTCGAAAGGACCTCAGAGCAGTCTTTCATCACCAGAACCAGCTTTTGCTTTCCCCAACCCAAAGGGCTGCCCTCACAGAGCATCACCCAGAGGTGGAGAAGCAGAGAGCTGCTGCTGACCACAAGTCCCCCACTGGGTCTTTCCCCATAAGCAGCTTCCACAACCTCCTCCTTGACACTATCCAACCTGTCCCAAGGGCCCCCAACAGGCAGCAGGTGCTGCCTGGAGGTGCTGCCTGGTGCCAGGAGAGACAGGCAGAGCAGCCCAACCTCTCAGCACAGGCAATCAAACCCCTGCCCTGGCAGGACTCCCTGCATATTAATTACACTGTTATCCAGCCATCTGTTCCTGCAGCCAGGAAAAGAGCAGTCCCTTTGGTCTCCTTTATTAACAAGTTCCCCTGTAAATGCAAACAAACCCTCCCAGCTCAGCACCAGGCTCCAGCTCTGCTTTGAGGGAAGCAAGAGCTTGGGGGCATTTTAGTAAATCAAGAGCAGTGAAGGCAAAGGTGGTGATGTAATGTTGCCTGTGGCCAGGGGAGGGTGAGGAGAGGTCTCTGCAAAGCCAAAAGCACAGATCAGATGGATTCTGATCCTCCTGCTCCCATTAAAGCCTCTCTCCATCACCCTGTGAGGGAAGAGGGAAGGTGAGCTAGTTGCAGGGGGTCTCTGCCCTTGCTCCCAGCTGTGCCCAACCCACCAGGGGGTGCATGTGTCCCTTCTCTCCTTTCCCTTGAGAAAAAAAAAAAAGCCAGCAAGGAATCCACTACACCTGCTGAGTAAAGCATGGAGCCTCCAAAAGGGATCAGCCACACAAAGCCTGCCCTGAAGCATCAGCCCCAGTGACACAAGGACAAGCACCAGTGACAGGGTCATCAGCATCTGTGAGGCAACTCCAACCCCTCTTCTGGTTTTGCTCCTTTCCCAGAGCCAGGAAATCAGCCAGCTTGGGCAAAGGCTGCACTAAACCATCTTCTTGTTGTTTCTCCTGCTTCTCCTTTTCCTAAATATCACCAAAATACCAGTAATTGTCTCCAGGCTCAGCCACTCCCGCTGCAGGGCTGTACCAGCCCGACCCAAAAGCAAGCTGCTGCCATCTCCTGGAGCCTCCCAGGGGTGAGATGGGGCTCAGGAGTGGCAGATCTGTACCCCAGGAACGAGGGACAGGTGCTGTCAGCCTGCACCTTGCTCCTGCAGTCATCCCACCTGAAGCTCCCCCAGGACACACTGAGGTCAATCAGGATGAAAGACTCAAGCCACAGCTTTCACCATTTGCTTTTCTCCTCATTTTATCCTCCTGCACTTCACCACATTGCCCCAGCAGCACAGGAGTGGCAGGGCAGGGGGAATCAAGTGACCTGTGACCCTCTGGAGCACCTTTGTTACTCTTAACACACACCTTCTCTGTACCTTGACATCTGGCCCCAAACAGAGCTGGGCTGCCTGAGGAGGTGGCAGCTCCGTGCATGCACATGATGCTGCAAAGATGTCAGATGCTTAAAGACCATGGAGACAAAGCCCTGTTCAGTAAACAGGGTGAAATCCCAGAGCCCTGAGCAGGGCAGGGTTTTCTCCTCCCCCAGGCCTGGTTACTCACCTCCACGGGAGGTAAATGCCAAAGGCTGCAGGCACCTGAGGGAGCACCATGACTCAGCGTGGTGGCCACATGGCAGCAGCTACAGGACAGAGGATGAAGGTCGAGTGTCTGAGACACCACCAGGAAACACCACCCAGGGTGAAGCATCAGCTTATCTCAGTACACTCAGCTAATTCCTACACATCCCAAAGAGAGGTAACACCCCAGCTCCTTTCCTCCTCTGGAGAATCTGTTCAGAGAGATGAGAAGGGGTGGGATGTGGTTTCATATCTTCAAAGGTCAATGTGCCAGAGGGACAAGATGCCATCCAGAGGGACCTGGAAAAGCTAGAGAAGTGTGCACAGGTGAACCTCATGAGGTTCAACAAGGCCAAGTGCAGGATCTTGCACCTGGGCCCAGGTAACCCAAGATATGAACACAGGAGGGGAAGGTCACACTTGAGAGCAGCCCTATGGAAAAGGACCTGGGGGTGCTAGTGGATCAAAAGCTGGACATGAGCCACCAAGGTACAGTTGCAGCCCAGAAGGCCAAGCCATCCTGGACTGACCAAAAGAAATGTGTCCAGCAGATGGAGAGGTGGTTCTGACCCTCTGCTCTGCCCTGGTGAGAGCTCACCTGGAACACTGCATCCTGCTCTGGTGGCCCCAGCACAAGACATGGACTTGTTGGAAAGTGTGCAGAGAAGGGCCATGAAAATGATCTGAGGTCTGGAGCACCTTTCTGGTGAGGACAGGCTGAGGGAGTTGGAGTTGTTCAGTCTGAAGAGAAGGCTCCACGGGAACCTCAGAGTGGCCTTCCAGTACCTGAAGGGGCTACAGGAAAGCTGGGGAGGGTCTCTTTACAGGGCCTTGCAGTGAGAGGATGAGTTGAGAGATTTAGGTTAGACATCAGGCATAAATTCTTCAGTGTAAGGGTGGTGAAACACTGTCTGCCCAGAGAAGCTGTGGCTGCCCCATCCCTGGCAGTGCTAAAGGGAAGGTTGGATGGGGCTTGGAGCAGCCTGGGCTGGTGGGAGGTGTCCCTGCCCATGCAAGGGGGTTGGAACCAGATGATCTTTAAGGTCCCTTCCAACTAAAAAAAATTGTGATGCTGTCCCACACTTACCTCCACAAACCATCTTCAGCCTTCACAGCAATTAGGTTCCCCACCACAGCAGAGTACAGCACACAGTACTTTGGACCAAGTGGAGAACACCCACACATGTTCACCTTTCACATCCATCCAAGGTCCTCCTGTCTCTGCCTTCCATGCAGAAAGCCACAAGAAGGGGGTCTCACTGTCCTTCCCAAAAGGAGAGCAAATTTCCAGGCACAGGGAATGGCTGCAATTCCAAGCATGGAATTGAGGGGGGTGGGGGAAACAAACCCAAAGACCAAAATGTGCAGGAAAGGAATGAACAGTGTTATCATTAAGGGGATCTGAAGGAGACTGAATAATCTATGAGTCAGTAGGTGCAAACAATCCTGCTCCACCTCAGCTCCACTTACTCATCCCATCCCTGAGTCCCTGCTGGGCTAAGTGAAGCTTTCTGCTTGTCCATGCCATTTCCCCATTCTTGGCTGCATTGGGACTGCTGACACCAGATCAAATAACCTAGGTCCCATGATGAACCTCAAGTTCTAAAAATCCCCAACCCTCAGAGATCTGCTCTATCTACTGTGCCCAAAACAGCAGGACTAGAACAAGAGAGTGTCATTTCCCTCTTGGCAGTGAGGAAAGGCTTTCCCTGCAGCATTTCTGCTGTAGGTCCCTTGGACCACTGGGCACACACACCAGGGGTCCAGCCAACGAGCTCTGGCAGATGGATACACCCCCCCTGGTCTGACAAAACCTGGGCTGCCTATTTCTGGGTACCAAATTGCTGTGGGGCCTGCAAGACCCCTTCTTCCAGCAACCTGCTCCACTGCAGAGCCTGCCACAAGATGTCCAGGTTCTGCTGGAACACAACATCCAAGCTGCATCTACCAGGCTCAGCCAGTCACTGTGTCCTCCAGGTCCAACACCCTCCCCTGCCCTGCTCCAACTCTCTAATTCTATTAATACCCCCTAATAATTACTTTGTTCCAAGACTGCTGAGTAATGACTGCCAACACTTCTGTTTCATTACTATTCCTGCAAAGAAATCAAGCTTTGATACATTGAATTTCTGCAGAGGAGTGACAAGAACTGTCTGCCGTCCTCTTAACATACCAGAGCACAGGGAGAGCCAAGCACTTTATTCTCAAGGCATCTTCAGTGTCACAACTGTGTGATCCAGCTCAGGTTAAAAGCAGCTCACAAGAGCATTAGAACACAAGCAGTGGAGGAAAACAACCAGTGACCAAACTGCATCTACTACCTTTAGGTTTCTTCCTGAGGAGAAGTTTCTGCACCATGTTCTCACTGAAACCAACACTCCCCTCAGTTCCTCCAGAGGTGTTGGGCTTTGGCTTTTCCTTCCTCTAATCAAAAAGCCTGTTCAATTTAGAATTCAACCCACGTGGATTAAAGCAATTCAAAGCAACAGGGGAAGCAGCCCACAGAGGAAGTAGGAATTAACAGCTCTGCTCGTTAAAGCTCACCTTCAAAGAAGGCAGCAACAGAACTCGTCATCACCATTTTCTTGCAGACATTTATTTTTATATTCACAGGAGGATGAACGTAAAAGAAATGTACGTGGATGCTAAATCAAGGCTTTTCTTCCCAACTAGAAGGAAGCCACTCAGCATTTTAATTATTTTCTTTGAGCAGGACTGATGTTCCAACCACTCTGCTCTTTTACTAACTTTTGAAATCAAATTAGTTGAGATTAAAGCAACACAGACACAGAGGTATTTTCACCTCCTGAAAAAAACACCTCTTAGCTGACTTAGCTCCCCTGCCACAAGCCTCTTCACCACCATCTTGATCTTACCTGGTCACACCTGGTTTCCCAGTTGCTGCACTGAAGAAGCAGCTCAAGCCAAAAGCCCAGCAGCAGCAGAGCTGAGAGGAGTAAGTTCACCTGCTGTAAGAGACTAGTTCATCCCTAGATCAAGTGGGTAACCCTTCAGAGCCCTGCAGCCTCTCCCTTCAGAAGACAAGGACATGAGGACAACCCCAGGAGGGTACACTGAAAAAATGAGGCTGTTTTATTGATGATTAGGCTCTGCACTGGCAACAATCATGAAGCTAACACAGACTTCAACCAAAGCATGAGCTTTGAATCAGAAGTCATAAAGTGACATGATGCCTTAATAAATTAAGGAAGTTGTTAATTCCTCTCCATCATCAACTCTTCTTCACTTGAAGTTCTTTGCAAAATCCTCTCCTTTCTTAATAGAAGCCTTCAGCTCAGACATGGCCTCAGAAACCATCTTCTGCTCGAAGGGGGAGATCTTGCCAATACCTAGATTCTTCTCAATTCCTTTTTTCTGAGGGAAAGAGGATTTTAGGATTAACCATTCATCAAATGACCTAGAGAATAACTTAACAGCTCTGATTAAGTATTATCCAGCTGAGATGGAGACCCAGCCTGGGACCCCTATCATCACAAGTCTGGCAAGCCTGTGCTTCCTGGCAGGACTCAAAAGGCTCCTCATTATCTGGAGCAAGCTCCACAGCCTTCACAAGTTTCATTCTTTTCACACTGAGGTGTGAAACTTGCAGCCAGCCCCTCAGCTCCTTCAGGAGCAGACTGACACCAACTCCTCCTTTGTGCCTCCTCCTCTCTTCAAACCCACCATTTGGCAAGAGAACTTATCTCCTTTGGTGTATGCCCTTCACTTGCCATGGGCTTCAGAGCTGCACTCTGAAGTGCAAGAGACCTCATGCCTACATCCAAACCCTTTCCCATTAATCCCCCTCCACTTCCATTCCCTCAGCTAGCCCTGAGGACAGCACACACCATCCTCTGCATCCCAGCAGACATGTCAGGGCTGCAGCATCCTTGTTTTCCACTCCATCCACAGGGCAAGAGAGATCAAAGGAACACTCCTTTCAGAGTTCAGTAGAGGTCCTGAAAGGAATCCAGTCATCCTAACCCTGTAGCTCCCCATGCCTCTCAGTTTGAGGGATTTGCTCAGAGCAAGCTGAGGAGCCAGGACTGCTGACTTTGGGCAATCATAAAAAGTCCTTCACAAACAGGGATCAATTTGAGGCAAGTGTGACCTCATCAGACAAGTCTGAATCTCTGGTGACCTGGTGCTCAGAGCAGCCCTGTGGAGCACAAGGTCTATGCCTAAGAACAAACCCTAAATATGCAACACCCCTTGAAGGGAGGCTCAGCTCTTCACCTCAGCAACACCTCACATTAGGCTAAGCTGAAACCACCAAAGAAAAACCACCAGAATGAGTCAGCAGCTGCTGTTTTAAGCCCCCTCAGCAGAAGTACATACTCCCAGCAACAGAGGTGTGGAGAAGTACGGGCTCTCTGTCTCCTCTGACCGCACGAAGGCGCACTCGATAACCCCCTCCTTTCCATTCATGGCATCCACCAGGGAGAAGACAAACCGAGCACCAGCGTAGGCCATGGACAAGGTGGCAGAGCCTGAAAAAGTTAAATCCCTTTTAGAACAGCTGACAGTGAAATCTGATCGTTTGTTTAGCATCAAAGGCTTCCAAGCCTGTATCTTTACTGAGCTGCAGTGGCACTGATCAAGCTCCGAGCCAGCTCAACTAAGCAGCAGCTGCTGGCCAGCTACAGGTTATTTAATTCCCCAGATGTACAATAAGAATCAACTTAATTTGACAGAGCAGATTCATTCTAAAGCCATGGGTAGTGTGGGACCAGTTAGTGTTAAGTCTTACCTACATACTGAGCTGCTTCTAGAACCACAGGTTCAGGCAGTCACTGACATGGCAGAGCAGCTAGATCTGCAATCAGCACTTGGCAATTCTGCACCAGCTGTACATAAGGTTAAACTGAAGACGACTGCATCCATTCAGCTGGCCAACAAGAATGACTTGGAGGCTGCACTCAAGAACCAACCTGCTCCTGCTTTAGCTTGGACAACTTCAGTGCCAGCTTCTTGAATTCTTCCTGTAAGCTTTTCCAGCTGATCCTGAGGAAAGTCCACTTTTGGTGTGCACTAGATTGGAAAAAAAGAAGTTACTATGGAATACCAGGACCCCCCCAGATTCAGCATAAGGCCCCCCACCCAATGCTTCCTGTAACATTCCAGCTACCACAAGAAGTTCTCCAAGGGGAGCCTCAGTAACCCCAGCCTACAGACTGCATGATGTGACCAGCTGCAAGAGCTCACCAAAGCTGCTGGTTATGGCATGGGCTGTACCAGGAACCTTAGCCATGCCTGGCTTGCTCCAGGACAAACCACAGCTTGGCACCAAAGCCTCTGCCATGGTTACTTGCTACTGGGTAGTCTTCTGTATTAGACCAATGTCTCCCATGCATGTAACAGCCCTTAGGAATTTCAAAAAGCACCTTGCACATATTTGTGTAACAGTGGCATTATGGAAGGCAAGAGCCTTATGAAGGATCCAGCCTGCTAGCAGAATTTAGGAAGTTAGTGGATACAGATACTGCTCCACAAGTTAAGCACAGCTGTCTGTCCCAGTTGACTAACCAAAACACACTCTCAGCATTCAGCAGCTTCAAAACCCTCACTCTTATTCCCTAAGAACATGTTTCTATGAAGAATACTTTATCCCCCATGTAAAGGTTCTTTCCCTTTTCTCAGACTGCCACACCCCAGCCACCTCCTCAGAGCTGCAGCCTGCTTAAGAACTGCTTTTCATTCTGGCTCAGCTGCATGAAGAGAGTCTCTCTCTGACTAGCAAGGAGTCACTCCCAGAGCAGGGCTCCTCACCCAGCTCAAGCTATGTCTCCTCATTGCAATGCTGCCTGTGGAAGTGGTGGTTCTTGTCCACCACAGCAAAACCAGTTTAATTTCCCTGCTGAAGGAAGGTATTAATAGCCTGAAATACCTGTCACAAAAAATAAAACCCAAATCAAACAGTGCCAAGACATCTCAACACCCACACCTCAGTGCTTATCCCAGATTCCTTCAGTGGAGAAAGGCTGGAACTATATAAACTACCCAGGAATGGCACCTGGATTTAGCTCATTGCCTTCCAGTTTCCAATACCTCATCTCAGGATGAAAACAGCTACATCAGCAGGGAAGACTCCTTGCTGAACCTTAGCATGTTACACCCCTTAACAAAGGCACTTCCCATCAACTCCAAAACATTGATGAGCATGATGCCACACAGGACACTAACAATGACATACCTGAGAGATCAGAGGGATAATAGTCTTCCCAGCATGGCCACCAATAACTGGAACACTTACTCGAGCTGGATCTAAGCCCTAGGAGAAAATGTGACACTTGCCAGTTTCTGCAGCATACAGAGAAGAAAACATTTAAAACCACCATGCTCCATTTTCTGCTCAGGGCTTTTGGACACAGGGCAGAGTCTGAGGCAGCTACACAGCAGATGTACACAGCTGAACCCCAGCTTACTCTGACAACTTCTGCTACAGGACATTATTCATGCAAGTTCAGGTAACAGCATCACCAGTACAAACTCCAGAAGGGCTATGACCTGTTACACCTCCTGGTACTTCACAGAAGACCCTGTCACATGCAGCACAGCTTGACTTGCAAACACATGCTACAACTCAGGCCTCTCCTTCGGTTGCACCTGCAGGGCTGGAAATGCCAGGAGAACCAAAGTGAACACTCAGCTCACTGATGGGGGGCAGCTATGAAAAGGAAAGGTCAAAGCCTCTTGAAGCACATTTTACAAGAAACCCTATCCCCAGGCTCCTCTGGGAAATGGAGACAGGGAATCACTGCCTCTGCCTTAAGCTCCACAGAAACCTGAGCTCCTCTGGCTCTGTGCAGTGGTTTCAAAAGCATTTTTCATAGTCCTAATGACCAAAACACACCATATCCCTCCCCCAGCACCTGTTACTAAGACCTGCCTTCAGTTCAGCCACAAAAGTGTTTGCTCTGACAATGTCCAACGTTGTCACACCAAAGATTCTGTTGGGATTATACACACCCTGCTTCTTGAAGACTTCTGAAGTTATGGGGATGGTTGAATTTACCTACAGGCAAGAACAGACAAGCTTTAATTAAAAGCAGCCTAATAATGAAGCCCATGCATGATCTGAAGAGGCAGCAAACAACTCAAACCACACTTCCAACTTGAACTCAACTGTAGCTTATCATTTTAATTCCTAATTGAAGAGCAATTTACAGTCAGGCTGGAATAAAAATCTTCCATAATAATTTATTCACTCATGTTACAAAGGCTCCTTCTCCCTTGCTGAGCTAAGACTTGTACTCCAGCTAATACAGCAGCATGGATTAAAACCACAGTCATACAGATATTAAGATATTAAGCACTTTTATATCCAATCTTCCTCTGACTTAAATATAGCCAAGAGAAATGGGTCAGTAGAACCAGGATTTTACTTATTTTCTGCAAATTAACTGTAGAACTCAAAGATTCTGGTCAAAACTAGATTATTCTAGTATTCTCCTAGATTTTCCCCCCCCACCCACATTCCCAGGGTCTCCAGAAAATACTTACTGGGTTAGAAATGATACAGATCATGGCTTCTGGGCAGTGCTTTGCACAGGCAGTTGTCAAAGTAGCAACAATGCTTGCATTGGTGTTGAACAGGTCATCACGGGTCATACCTACAACACGTTCAGGGCAGGATCTGAAGTTACCCACAGTCTGCTCCTTAAGGAGGAAGCAACTCAACCACAACCCAATATTCTGCTCTGGAGGGATATGCTTCTGGTTTTATAGATCAAAAGAAAACTCTACAGCTGTAGTAATGAACTGGCTCCAAAGGTTAATAAAAGGTCACTGCCCCTTCTGACAGATCAGCCTTTTCCTGGCAGGACAATTGTCAGAATGTATCTCCCCAAGGCAAGCTGAAGTGGCAACACTGACCCACTCCAGAGGTGCTCAGAGCAGTGTCCCTGCTCCTCAGATGAATTCTCCTCCCTCTCTGCAGTCACCTCCAATTCAAATGTTTACTGCTGTGCAAAATAACAGCCAGTCGTGTGTCACCTCATTTTTGTTGCAGCAATCACTTTAACCATGAAAAATGAAGAATTAGGAAGAGCTGGGCATTAAAGCCCTAGAATTGTGTGACATTTCCAACAGCACACTGAAGAACAGTAGAAATAAAGCAGGTCAGAGACATTCCAGAAAGGCTTAACAAATCATTCAGAGATGCCCTGAGAAGTTATCTAGGAATTAATATAAAACAAATTGTTACTATTCTACTGAGAAATTAAACAAAGAACCAGTATTTTTACTAGAGTATTGCTCTGGGAAAGAAACACAAAGAGAAATTCAGGATCACTGGAAGGAAAAGCCTTTGCACCTCAGCCCTGCAGACACCAATTCTGCTCATTTCATGAGGGACAATGTAACACAGAGGCAAAATGAGCTGCCTGGTGCTGCAACCAGCTCCAGGTCAATGTCATTAACAGAGCACTTACAGCCCAGGCCAACCCCCAGAGCACCCTGAAGCACCAGACACATCCTCAGGGCTTTTTAACAAAGAGACCATACCTGGTTTTCTAGGGACACCTGCAGGAATAACTACAACATCACAGCCCTTCAGACACTCAGGCAACTGCTCAGGTCCCAGGAAGCCTGGAATGGAAAACATTCAGGCATTATGTTTTTGCCTGTTATTAAATATCTAACACTTGGAAATACAAAATTACACCCAGAGGTAGCAAATTCTTTTTTTAATCTAGCCTTCCATTCAGACTTCTGCTGAAAAGCAAAAAAAAAAATGTAATTATAGATGTTTTATCTTTGATTTTTGATCCTTGTTTCAAATCTTACAGAATGAGAGGGGTGGGAATGTCACATTCAGCTCTTTCAAAAACCCTCAGTTCCTCCTGCTTTGTGTATTTACTCTCCAAAAACCCCAGCTGGGCACTAGAGTCAGTGCCCCCAGAGAAGTGCAGACAGGCACATTCTAGTGGAATGTAACCCCTTGGGGATCTGCAGATAAAATGAAGATCACGAGACTAAGTTCTGATGTCATCAGAACTTGACAGATGTCTCTTCAGAAAAGCAGCAGGCAGAATCCATATAGACACCCAGGGAATGTTAAGTCTCTTTGCAGCCAACCTTTTAAATTCAAGACTCAGGCTTTTTTTCCAAGATGCTTTTATTAAGCATTCAAGTCATTCAAGTCCCCTTCAGTGCAACCACATTCTCATCTCCATACACATCCACCTCATCAGCTAAACCTTCAGTCATGCACCCCTTGAGGACAAGCTACTTAAGGGGATACCAGGCTTCAGGATCAGAGGAAAATTTCCTTTCCCAAGCAAGGAGCATCTCCCATGTGTCACAGACACCCGAGAGGATCCTTTCCATCAGCAGGCAGTACCTTTAACTTTGGCTCTTGTCTCAATGTGGCTGAGATCAGCTGCAACACCTGGAGTGTGGGCAATGTCATAGAGGCTGAGTCTGCTGACCAGGGGGCTGTTCTTCAGGAGCAGGGAGAGGGGCTGCCCAATGCCCCCTGAGGCCCCCAGCACTGCTACCTTGGCATTGCTCTGAGGGGGGAAAAAAGAAAAAAAAGAAAATAAAAAAGATAGCAAACACACATGAGAGATGTCCTGGTAGCTACTGCAGCAGTGACCTTGGGGGATTTCACCACACTTTCTTTACTTTTAGTTCTGTTTCTCAATTTCTTTATCAAGCACTATGCAAATTTGATTGCCTAAGCCCACAGCAAATGACTACCACGACAGCCTCCCCAAAATCCTTGAGGTTGATTAGTAGGACAAGTGAAAGGAAAACGTTCTTTTGTGATCTGAAGCTCAAAAGGGAAACATGGTGAGGCCAAGAAAACAAAAGGACCATCTGCCTTCAGATGGAAAGTCTGCCTGAGACTAAAACCTGCCACCCTGTGGAGCCAGACCTGATTGAGGGCAAAATCTGCAGGTTTTCTGGTTTTCTTTGCCAGTATGAACAAAATATGCCTTCCCACTTGAAAAAAATCAATTAAATTAATGGGCTAAATGTAATAACCATGTGAAGAAAATGTGCACTCCTGAAATAAACACCTGCAGCTGCTTCAAGATTGAGGCCTGAGAACATGAATTACAATTACCAGCTTGGATCAAGCAAGGAAAATCAATTCTTGCTTTGTTGCTCTGGTGAACTGATTTTACACTAACATGTTCTCTGGAAGAAAGCTGTCTCTCTTGAAAATGTCTGCACTCTTCTTTGTAGAGAAAGTGTTACCAGATAAAGAGAAAAGCTGACTTGGAAGTGCAGAGCAGTTTTAAAAGGCAACACAAAGGGAGGGACAACCAGAGGCTGCTGCAGAGATTAGACAAGGTTAATACAACTACTGCTGATAAGGGCATTTCTCTATCACTCTGTCTTATCAGATAAAGCCACAACAGCTCCAAGCCCCCACATGAACAGCCCAGTTATTATGTTATGACAAGAAATAATCTACCTAGAAGCTCAATCAGCCTAAGCTCAGTTTCCCTGCTACTGCAACAATTTAGCATGAAGCATCACAAGGAGAAGCAAAGTCTAACATTAGTCACTGCTGTGCCCCACATTTATGGCTGAACTGATACCATGAGGTCAAAAATCTCATTGCTAATAAGCTTGATTCCTGTAGAAATTACACAAAGCTTTCTTGCAAAGCACATCTTTACAGCCACCATAATCATCCTGTCAGAGGCCACTGGGAGCTCTTTACGTTAGAGGTCAGTCTCTCTGGACCCACCAGGCAGCACCAGTCCCCTCCTGGTTCCCAATCACACGCACTGGATTTCAGGATGTGAAGGATTATGGCTAAAGCACCAACCTCCAGCTTTTAACTCTTTCTACATGCTGAAAACGAGGGCGTGTTTCAGCAGAGGGAGGAAGGAAGGAAGCCAAACTGCTTCTCAAGCCCACGGCACACCGCCAGAAAGGGAAGCTCATTTAGAACCAACCGACTCGGCCACCCAGTTTACACCTGAGAAAGGCCTGAGAGCGGCTGTTCCACCGGGCAGGCAGACACAGCACCAACCCAGCCCCTCAGAACCGAGCCCCTCGCGGCAGCCCCCCACTGACACCCACACCCCTCAGCCCCACACACAGGAAGGCCCAGACCGGCTGCTTCTCAGCCCCCTCACAGAGGCCGAGAGGCCCCGCTCC
>NW_009970715.1:115442-116443 GCF_000747805.2 Chaetura pelagica | reverse complement strand
TGGAGCACAAGTGTGAGGAGCAGCTGAGGGAGCTGGGGGTGCCCAGCCTGGAGAGCAGGAGGTGAGGGGAGACCTGCTGGCTCTGCAGCTGCCTGAGGGGAGGTTGGAGTGAGGGGCTTGGGCTCCTCTTCCAAGGAACAAGTGCTAGAACCAGAGGAAAGGGGCTCAAGTTGCACCAGGGGAGGTTTATTAGGATATAGGAACAATTTCTTCCTGGGAAGGGTTGTCAGGGCCTGGCCCAGGCTGCCCAGGGCAGGGGGGGAGTCCCCATCCCTGGAGGGGTTTCAGAGCCCTGGAGATGGTGCTGAGGGACACGGGGCAGGGGTGGCCTGGGCAGGGCTGGGTTAATGTTGGACTTGATGATCTGAAAGGTCTTTTCCATTCCTTTCCTTCTTCCGTCCCACTTCAGGTGCCATGCACCAGTACTGCTCCAGCTTCCATCATGTCCAGCTCTCCCTGCTCTGACCAGTCCCGAGGACACACACTCTGCACAGTGACAAAACCTGCAAAAAAGGGGGGCACATATTGTGATATTGTTACATATTTTACCAAGGGAGTCAGCCCATTGGGCAGTGAGGTTGGGGTCTCCCAGGCACCCCTTTCCCTATCTCTGGGGGATAGAGGGGCTGGACACTGGTATGTCAGAGCAGGCCCAGCGAGGTGGGGACAGATGGCACCAGAGCAGAACATGGTGCTGGCACTGCAAGCACTGCCACCCCACTCAGGCCAGGACTGGAGCTGCTAGCATCCCTTGTTACAGAGACACCAGCATCCATTACACCCACATCAGAAAGATCTGTTTCCAAGAGACCAAATCTCCTCTTCTGGTTGATGTCAGGGCCTGAATTCCCAAGGATAGAGAGTCGTGAGCAGGAATTCTGCCTGAAAAGCAGCAGCTCAGCCAGCTGTTCTGTCTTGGTTGTGTTTTTTCAGATGCCCGTACTCAGCGTGAGTACGATGAGAGCCACATTGTCACAGCACGGAGGATTGAGCAGGTCAGG
>NW_009970715.1:114527-115354 GCF_000747805.2 Chaetura pelagica | reverse complement strand
CAGAAGGCTCTGGGGAGACCTTGGAGCACCTCCCACTACCTGAAGGGGCTACAGGAAAGTTGGGGAGGGACTTTTTACCAGGGGGTGTAGTGATGGGATGAAGGGGAATGGATTAAAACTGGAAGAGGGGAGATCCAGGTTAGACATCAGGAAGAAATTATTCAGAGTGAGGGTGGTGAGACCCTGGCCCAGGTTGCCCAGGGAAGCTGTGGCTGCCCCATCCCTGGCAGTGTTGAAGGGCAGGTTGGATGGGGCTTGGAGCAACCTGGGCTGGTGGGAGGTGTCCCTACCCATGCAGAGGTTGGATCTAGATGATCTTTAAGGCCCCTTCCAACCCAAACCATTCCATAATTCTATGAAAACCCACAGGAATTATCCCAGCCCCTCCCCTGCCTGTTCCTGCCATCTTCCATTGCTGCCACTGGGGGTTGGATGGTGTGTTCTGTCCCAAAGCAAGCAAGGGTGGCTTCAGTAGCCCAAAGGATTGGCACACAGGAGCTGTGTATTAGGAAAAGATTGCACAAGAAGGAATATCCTGTGGCCTTGTCTCTCAGAGGACAGTGTTGACACCCTCACTGTTCTGGTTCATGAAGCAATCTGGTGCAGTTTGCGTCACTCCTCAGCTCCAGCGGGGTCTTTCAAGTACAGATCCAGCCCCAAACCTGCCCTGCAGCTTTACACTAGTAACTTGCAAGCTGCCAGTGGTGTTGATGTCACAGGAAAAGTGTGGAGCTGTGCTCCTGACAGAATTCCTCTCTGATTTTGGTAGAGTCCTACTGGGGAGTATCTGGTACCAGATTCCGAGGAGCTGGGGTATGTCCAATACT
>NW_009970715.1:108049-114145 GCF_000747805.2 Chaetura pelagica | reverse complement strand
GTGTATGATGGTCAGACCAGCTCTTTGGATTGCTGTGAGGAAGAGGAGGAAGAACAAGGTACCTGTGACCCATGGCAGTCCAGACCTCACTGGAGAAGAGATATTCTTCCCATTCCCATGTAATGTTATTGAGCTTATTGGAAGAGATACAAATGTACCCAGTTCTATTTGAAAAGATAACATCTCTGTTGAGCCTCTGGGTTTTCACTGTGTTGTACATGTTCTTAGGCTTCAAAAACCCAGGCTTGATTTCAAAACTTGCTGGCATCTCTGGTTTCCTATCTGTGGAGTGATCCTACTGAAGGTCCTTGTTGCATGTGAGGAATGGATCCTTCTTTTATTTCCACATTTCACTGAGATTTGGCTCATTCAGTGATTGCTTTTCAGGGAGCAGCGTTGCTTCAGAGACTGAAATCACTGACTCGGGGTCTGTATGTTCACAGAGTGAGTACTTCCTTCTCTCAGGGTTACAAAAGGCTTCCACATTGTCATATTTGAAAAGACTACATTTCAATGGGGGTGGTGATTTGATGAGAGTTCACTGAGAAATGTGAAGAGCTGGAAGCTTCTCCACGTCATTGTTCAGTCCTCCTTGAACCACGGAGCTGTTTAGCTTTCACACATCCTTTGGCAAGGAGTTCTGCTGTGTGCAGAACCACCTCTGTGTGTTTGTTTGCTCCTGTTGGCTTTATAAAGGCTGCTAGAGATTTAGCAAAGATTTACATCATGCCTGAGAGTGTGAGGGGAAGGAATAAAGCATGTTCACAAAAGCTCAGGGGTGAGATCTTAGCAAGGGAAGATGTGAGGAACTGGGAAGGAGTTTGTTGTGCTGACCTGTTTCTAAAGCACAGAAAGCTGGAGGCAGGCAGGATGGATCCCTTGGGAGAAAGAGGGTGAGCAGCCATCTCACATAATGTGCTTCACTGAGGGGACTGTCTGAAACACTTGTGGGGAATTTATTCACGCTACCTCCCTCTTTGCTTCAAGCAGACCAAAGAACAAGCCTCCATAGAATGACTGGATTTAAAATAATAATACTTCCCTATTGAGGGAACTTACTCCCAAAGGACAATGGGCAGGGAAAAAACCAAAACAAAACAACCAGAACAAAACCAACTTTATCTAGACCTCCAGAGGAATAAAAAATCAGGACAAGAGGTGAAAACATTACTGACCTGCAGCAGCAGGTAAAGAGTAAGTCTGGCTTTCATGAAGGCCACGGAGATGCTCAGAGGGCTGGAGCAGCTCTGCTCTGCAGACAGGCTGAGAGAATTGGGGTGTTCAGCCTGGAGAAGAGAAGGCTCCAGGGAGACCTTAGAGCAGCTTCCAGTGCCTGAAGGGGCTCCAGGAAAGCTGGGGAGGGGCTTGGGACAAGGGCAGGGAGGGATGGGATGACGCAAAATGGATCAAAACTGGAGGAAGGGAGATTTAGATGAGACATGAGAAGGAAAGTCTTCACTGTGAGGGTGATGAGACACTGACACAGGTTGCCCAGGGAAGCTGTGGCTGCCCCATCCCTGGCAGTGTTGAAGGGCAGGTTGCATGGGGCTTGGAGCAGCCTGGAATGGTGGGAGGCGTCCCTGCCCATATAGGGGAGTTTGATCTGGGTGTTCCTGAAGATCCCTTCCAACCCAAACCATTCTATGATGCTATGATGAGGCTTTCTACATCCCATGAGGTGAAATGAAGTGTTTGCTGTCAGTGTGGGTGGGCAGCTGCAGCCCCAGTGCTGGTGAGGGACTCTCACCCTGCCTGGCAAATCCTTCTGGTCCCGTTAGATGCAGAGGAAGGAACCGCGGTTCGACACGCCCGGAGCTTGGAGCAGTTCACCCGCCACCCCGTGCTCATCCTGAGGGGAGGATACAGGCTTTTCTCAGCTTGCTATCTTTTTCTGAGGACTCAGAAGATCCTGTGGATGCCTCAGGTGAGGTGACACTAATTAGCATTCGTGTTCAGCTGAGGATGGCTAATGAATTCAAGTGAAATGGGGGTGCAGACCTGGCATCGGGGTCATTTCAAACAGGAATTAAATGCAATTTGAGTTGCTGTGCTTGCCTTGAGCCTCACCACTCATTCTTTTACAGCCACACTTGGCCTTCTTGATCCTTCTGTTGCATGAAAGGAAGCTCATGAAAACAAAGGGGGAAGGTTTCTCTGATAACCCCAAAACTGGCCCACTGGAGAGTGCGGATAACTGAGCAAACAGAAGCAAATGATGAAAAGAGGCAGGTCCCTCTCTGGCACGTGGCTCTCTGGGATGTGACACAGTTCATGTTTTCAGGCAGAAGTACAGTCCCTGTCTAGCACAAAGCACGTGCTGCTAACCTGTGGGATGCTACAGTGCAGGGGAGAAAACCAGTTCATTTTGTGCTTCTCTTGTGAAGGGCAGCAAACTGCTGGACTCCCCATCCAGATCCATCTGGACACAGGGCACCTCTTTGCCTCTCTGTTTAAGCTTTTTCCTCTGTTGCTTTAAGTGGCCAGGCTGCTGCTTTCTTCTGCATTAGCCTGGTATCAGGGAGGGGTGCAGAGGCAGTGCCAGCTACCTGGGTATTTTTATTCTCTGCCCTCACACTGCAGGCACCAGAAGCAGCTGTGGCCTCATGCTGCGCCCCTCCAGGACACCTGCAGTTCTGCAGGGGACAGATGTTTTCATGCAGCTCTGCACCCTCTAAACTGAGCCTATGGTTTCTCTCTGGCAGGAACTAGACAACTTCAAGCTATATCCTGTAGAAATACTGCCTGCAAGGTTATATATGGGCAACATCAAGCAGGCCTCTGATCAACAAATTCAGAAAGATTTGAAGATCAAAGCCGTAGTCAACATCTCAGAACAGCCTGCCACACTGTAAGTTACAGAGTTCAAGGTGTCCCCTCACCAGTGTCTGTGCCTGTGGGACAAGTGAGGTGGCACAGCACCAGAGCCCTGAGCTTCTAGTGGAACTTCTCTTGTTGGCTGCAGATTCCAGTGCTATTTCATGCTCATTCTTCTGACTCTGCTCCCAAGTTAGCCCAGCAGCAATGCAGCCCTTGGCCATGACATGGGTTGGATGTGAAGAGGACTGGGGGCCCTTGGCATTTGAAGTCTATCACAAAGCACCATCCTTTAGGAAGAACCTACATCTCTGAAGAGCTTTCAGAGCAAAATCTTACAAACACATCAGTGTCAGAGCTGAATCACCAATGTTTCACACAGCTGGGCTTCCTTCCTTACCTCTATCTGTCCATGACCATTCAGCTCAGCCATTTCACAGTGACAAATCCAGTGGCATTTCTCAAGGTGGTGACCAAAACAAAATACCAAATCCAGTGACCTACCTCAGACATTTCTCATGGCCCTTGGCTCCAGAGGTAGATATTCAAAGGTCTCTACACTGTGGGTCATCTTCCCATGCCCTCTGCATGATGTGCTTTCACATTTCAGAAATTCCTCACCAACCTTTTGCTCCATTAGCTCTCTGAGCTTGTGGAAGGAGGAGAAAGCTGTCACAGGAAACCTGATGAAGTGACCTGGGGAGTTGTGTTCACACTATGCAGCTTTCAGTTCATCTGTTTCCATTTCCCTCTCAGATGAAGGAAGCTGCAGTTAAGACATTAATGCTGATACCACGTGGAATGGAAAATCAGTCATTAAACTGGTTCTGTATCACAAGCACCTCAGTGTCTTACCATAACAAATCCCTTATCACAATGTTAATGCTGATGATAAAAAACTCACAGGTGGAACAGCAAACACAATTACCATCTTGCCTCCCACAAACATTCTTTTTGAAGCTGCTGCTCTGGTCCATGTCATTCTGTGTCCTCTTTTTCCAGGTTTACAGAAGACAAAAATCTCCATATACCTGTTCCAGATTCACTCGAAGCAGATCTTTTTTCTTCCTTGCCCACCATTTGTCATTTCATTGGTGAGTTGTTCCTGATCTGGAATTCCTGAGATCTTGATCACTTTGGGATATTAGATGGGAGTGACTGCAATTGACTCCCAACAGGAGGCTCAGACAGGAGGGTCGTAATCTTCCCAGATCAGCATTCCCAAGCCAACCCACACCCTCATGGATACCAGAGCTGCCTCAGCAGCCATCCCAATGGACAGAGGAGATGTTCTTCCAGTGATCCTGCCTCACTCTCTGCCAATAATGAGCTTTCCACTAGATCTAAGAAGGCTTTGCTGTAGGGTGTCTACCAGGGCTTAGAAGATTCCCTCTTATTCCTTTTTTCTTAAATATAACCCTTGGAGCCTTACAAGCCCAAATCTTCAACCACCAGAGCTTTATTTGAACAAGAGTGGGACACACATTGGAGAATTTTCTACAAGATGCTGCTAATCTTTATGATTCACAGTGCATGTCTACCAGGGCTTAGAAGATTCCCTCTTATTTCTTTGTTCTTAAATATAACCCTTGGAGTCTTACAAGCCCAAATCTTCAACCACCAATGCTTTATTTGAACAAGAGTGGGACACACATCTACAAGATGCTGTTAATCTTTATGATTCACAGTGCAGACCCCTCTGGAGAGCTGAAAGAGACTTTCAGGTTGGACAGCATGAACCTGCCTTCAGCTGATGACATCAGAGAGGGCAAGAAAAAAACATTCTCTCCAGCTGAGTCCTGGAGCAGCACAGCTCCTGCAGCTCCATCCTCTGATGGTGTCACCTTTGATCCCACCAATGAATTAACACCTGCTGCAGACCAAGGCCCTGCTGAGCTGGGTGCTCCACAGACCCAGAAGCAAAAGACCATCCTGTTCCCACAGAGCTCATCATCCAAGCACAAAATAAGAAATGACAACTGGACACAAACAAGGAAACAATACTTAGGGGTATAATATAAACCCAAACATCGAAATCCATTCACTTTCCTCTCCTCTTGCCCCAGGTGTTTTCCCACTTGTATTTCAGAAGAAACTATCCTTCTCATGGCAGTTAGTAGAAGTTTCCAAAACAGACTGGAAGGAAGTTTTCCAAAACAACTTATTAGCTGCAGCTCTTGTGGAAATGCATCCTGCTTACTTGATAGTCTATTTACTTGACAGTTTAGTGAATACTGGACCAAAGCTCAGAGGAGTGTGGGTGTCCTCCTGCCAGTGGGTGTTGGGAGTGAGGCCATTTCTTCTCAGGTCTGGTCTGAGAACAGAACAATTATAGCAGAAGTAAGTCAGAAAACTCTGTTTTAGAGCTTGGAGAAGGAAACACCAAACCTCATACCCTCTTGAGAACAGTAAAAGAGGCTTTGCCCTATGAATTCTAAAGTTGCTGGTAGTCCAAAAACCTGTCATGCTGTCTGCTTGGGAGAGGGAGGGAAAGAATTCAAGGGTTATTAATAAAATATGCAGCCTTTCAGGCTTAGTCAGCAGAGTTGATGAGTGAGTAACAGCATCCTACTGAAGCCAGGTGGGCTTGGCTTTTGTAGGAAATGAGTTTGCTGATCTTAGCAATTGTCACTGCAAAGTATCCACCATCAAAATGTCATAAAATCAGTGCCCTGGCTGGCACATACACACTTCCTGCTGGTGATCCCCACAGAGGGGTCAGGGATTTGAAGTTCAAGTCCTCTCCAGTTGGAGAGTTGATTCCTCTCCAGTTTGAGAGCTGATTCCTCCCACTTCAGTGGTGTTCATCAGAAATGCCAATGCCTTTAAACCTTCCTGGGAGGAGCTGGAGTGGCTGATGTGATGCTGACCACAGCTGACTGGTTGTGGTTGGCCATTTCTCCTCAGTTATTTGCTGTGAAGGTGACACTGATCTGTAAGGAAGCCCTGACTGGTCATTGTCATTTGATTCTGGTCTTCAAAGCCACGTTTGAACTGGGTGGATTTTAAAGCAAGGCCAGTGTTTACAGAGAGAGGAGCTGGCAGTGCCCACCTGCTGCTGTCGGGGTTCATGAGGGCTCCTGTCACCTGGGCTGATTGCCTGGCAGCTCTCACTGAATGACAGCTTGTCTGTACAACTGGAAACTTGATTTCCCAGGTCACTAACTGGTGATTGGCCTTCCTTTCCTCAGATGCTCAGCTGGCTCATGGAGCAGTGCTGGTGTTCTCCAGCCTGGGGATAAGCCGGAGCAGCACCGTGATCATGGCCTATCTTATGCATTC
>NW_009970715.1:103979-107295 GCF_000747805.2 Chaetura pelagica | reverse complement strand
TCGTGTTTCCTACAGATACTGGCTGGGTCTACAGCTTATTTCTGTTTCAGAAGCTTCATTACTGTAGCCATGGCATAGCTTTCATGCAGACTCTCCACCTGATGATGTATCAGATCACGTTTTATGAGACTGTATCTTCTTTATACCATGAAGGAGGTGGTTTAGGGGGGATTGTGGATCTGTGAGTCCTTCTCCTAGCACCTGTGATACTCTTGTATTTCCTACCTTAACTGCAGGGCTACAAAAATAAGGCAGTGGCTGCAGAGCTCAGTGGTTTCTGCTCTCCTGGATCTGAGAAAGAGAGTCACTGGGAGCTACTGGAGTTACTCCCATCCCTTACTACTCTGGGGAAATTCAGAACCCAGTGCTTGCAGGGCTTTGATTTACTGGGCTCAGCAGCACTGGCTTCTTCCAAAATCCTATTTTATTTCTCCAGAAGCAATCCTCTCCCACAGAGAGAGAAATCTGGAATGGGATAGTACTAGCCCAGGAGGGATGTACAGGTTAGATGGCCAGTACCTGCTGATCCATAACTCTGAATACAATCACTAATGATGGCTAAGAATGCCCTGGCTCTGCAGCCTCTTCCCAGGTGCCAGATGTGTAGGCATCAGGCAGCCTAGTTCCCACAGGCACTGAAAGGCATTTCCTTAAAGATCTTGCCCTTGTTTGGAAAGTGTTTCTTCCTTTGGGACCTTTAAAGGACTGAGGCAACCTTCACTGAAGCTGGGCCTCTATCAAATAATGGAATTGAGTGTGTGCAAACATTTGCAACACGAGAGGAAATCTCCTACCCTTGCTGTGTGCCAAAGGGGGGGAGTTTGGGCTGAGTGAGCCAACAGGGCTGCAGACACAACGTGGTGTCTGCTGCTAAAGCTGCCTGTGATTGCTCCTGCACCCTGACAACCTATCTCTTCCACACTAGATTCCTGGAGGTGTGTGCAGTAGCAATGCAAAAGTCAAAGGCTGATGCTTGCAGGTTCTCTTCAGTGGGCATCAGCATTTTAATGAGTGCCAAAAAAGAAAGAAGAAGAAAAGGTTGATGGGCAGTGTTGTACTGCTTGCCCACTGTTGGCTGAGCAAAGCTTTCCCAGGGGATTAGCCTGGCAGACAAGCTTGCTTCTTGCAAAGGAAAGCAGTGCAACAGACTCCCATGTCTGCCCCAATCTGGGCACAGATCTTTGAAAGCTTGGGAAGACAGAAACATTGCAAAGGGAAGGCAGATTTGGGATGTTTGGCCCCTTAATCTGTCAGTAATGGGTATGTGAGTAGAGCTACCTGCATTCAGGGGAACTAGGTGTCCACACCATGGGCCCAGAGCAGGAAGTACTGGAAGGTTGGCCTGGGAGCCTACAGAATCACTGAGATTAGAAAAACAAACCAATGGAGCCCTATCTCCTAACCTTTGGTCTCATCACCCTTACACAACCCTCCAGGTGCAGGGGGAGGTCTGTTCTGACAGCAGGAAGTTGGGCACTGCTGGGAAAACCCAAGGATGCACCTGGAGTAAAGCAGAGTCGTGCTGGTGGGTCTGCCCTGTGTGCAGCAGAGCTCCTAGCTGGTTACCTGGAGCTAATGAGTCATTAAGATGCTTGTCATTAATGCAGTGGGATAACTGAGTGTGGTAGCTGCTCTGCCACGTCAGACCAGACACGATAACCTTTGTTGCTCACCTGTGAACAGCTGATACTTCACTGCTCTGCTTATCATCCATGGAAGAAACAGCAGATTAGGGTGAAAATCGAGGCCTGCATTGCTCCATCAGTGCCAAAGAACACCAGATCCCTCCCAGGTAGTGAAAGCACCCAGGGCTGTCTTTGTACCCAGGAGAGCAGAGTATGAGGGAGACAGGCTTCTCTGAAGTGCACATCTGCACCTGCTTTGGTAGCCAAAGACTCACCTGCAGGTTCTTGCTGTCCAACAGGGAACAAACACAAAGCTGTGTCATTTCCAAGTGTAGCTGCTTCGTGTAGACACCTGAGATTCATTTCCTGTTCAAATTCCCACCACTTCTTTCCTTTCCCTCTGTTCACAGAGAGCTTGGAATTACCTTCTGAAATGCAAAACAAACATGAGGCCACACAGGGGCTTTGTGAAGCAGCTCTCAGACTGGGAGACCCGAATCTATGGGACCACAATCACAGACATCTCTGAACCACGTTACTGACAGGTAGCAAAGAGACCTCCCAGCAGGAAAAGGTGCTTCCCACTCTGCCCCACCCTGTCTGTGGAAAGCCATTGTACTCTGTTTGAAACAAGATCTTAGTATCATGGAAAGGCTTTCATCTTTAGCTCCAAATTATTTGGGGTCAAGTTTTGGACCCATTTGGGGAACTCACCTATGCTGGAGAAGGTGGCAGTTTGGGGGATGGCAAGTCCTGCAGGATGTGAGCCATGATGTGGCTCCTAAGTGGATCAGAGCCACATGATGGAGCATCCTCCTTACCCCAGTTATGGGGAAGTCATTAGGGTTATCTCTGATGAGCTTTGTCAGTTAGAGTCTAACTACAGCCACATCCAGCCCAGAGAGAGGTGACAATAGAGGTTGCCTGTTCCAAAAGTCCTCTGCTCTGTGTGTGTACCTCTCAGAATCCTGCAGACATGGACACAGCCTCTCACAAACCCACTGGTTGGCTTCTGCAGCCAGACCACAGTTCCCACTTGCCACCTTCTCATACAACACCCCAACCCCTTGGCATGGCTGGTAATTTTGAAGCATCAGTCCTGGTATGTGGAAACTAATCTCAGCCCTGTCTTCTCTCACCACACTAAACCCTTCCCCAGCTCCATTGCCCTTCCCTGGCCACGCTCCAGCCCCTCAATGTTCTTCTTGTCATGAGAGGCCCCAAACTGACCCCAGGATTTGAGGTGCCCCCTCACCAGTGCTGAGCACAGGGGGATGATCCCTGCCTTGGTCCTGCTGGCCACACCACTGCTGATCCAAGCCAGGATGCTGCTGGTCACACTCCAGCTCATACTCAGGCCCTGTTGACCAACACCCCCAGGGCCTGTCCCACCAGGCACTTTCCAGCCACTCATCCCCAAGCCTGGAGCGTTGCCTGGGGCTGTTGTGATCCAGGGGCAGGACCTGACACTGAGCCTTGTTGAAACTCACACAATTGCCCCTGGCATCTTGATCCAACCTGTCCCAGTCCCTCTAAGTAATTTCCCACCCTTGGGAAGATCACAGAACCATATCACAGACTGGTTTGGGTTGGAAGGGACCTTAAAGATCATCCAGTCCCAACGCCCTGCATGGGCAGGGACACCTCCCACCAGCCCAGGTTGCTCCAAGCCCCATCCAACCTGCCCTTCA
>NW_009970715.1:100200-102487 GCF_000747805.2 Chaetura pelagica | reverse complement strand
AGCCGTTGTGGCTCCTGGTGGAGGGGATAGAGGAGGGTACTGGGCACCCCGAGGAGCCTCCCCCGGGACACGGGGTTGTGTCTCCCGGGGCCGGGACGCGGAGTCGCGATAGGTCGGGGTTTGCGGGGGCTGGGATGGTTCCCTGGCCGTGGCACGGCCGGGACCGGCGCGCCCAGATGCTGTTTCACACGCTCCTTATCGTTCAAGTCTCAGCCCTATCTCGGCGACCCCCGGGGCAGCGGGGCCAGGACCCCGCTCACGGTCCCGCCGGGCACCCTCCCCGCCCTGCCTGCCCCGGGAAGGTGACTGGTCTCGGAGATGTTTCCACCTGCCCTGTGTAATCCGCAGGGCGCTGGCTGCCGGGGGGAGGAGGGGGCAGGGTTCAGCTGAGCCAGGGGTCACCCAAGGGAAAGGCTGGGCAGCCATCTCCTGCCACCATCTCCTGCCACCCTGCAGCTCCAGCAGCTGCATCTGCACCAGTTCCCTTTCTCCATCGTTCCCCTCCGGGAGCAGGGCCAAGCAGATGTTGTTGCGGTCACGGCCCAGCTGTGCCCAGATCTGGGGCAAGGGAGGCTTTGAGAAACCTCCTCTTGCTCCATCAGGGTGGTGTGGATGTTCTGGGTCACCCTTTGTGCTACTGACCCTTTCCTTTGGACACCTTCTCCTGGGAGGACTCCTGATCCAGGCTGGCCCTGAGCGTGCCGCTCGGGTGCTGGTGCTGCTGATGGAGCTGTCCCAAACCCTGCTTGCTCCTGGTTGACTCTGGAGCAGAAGTAGGTGACTCCAGAGCTTGATGGGTCAAGCAGGGAATGTCAGGAGAGTTCAGGGACATAGATCAGTGCTACAGGAGCTGGGGTTTTCTGGGATCCATTCCCGCCCTGCCACTGCTTGTCACTGGAGGGAGAGCAAGTTTGTTTCCCTCCTCTGCATCTCAGTTTCACCTTTCTCCTTTGGGAACAGCTCTGAGATCTGCTGATAAAGTACTAGATAAGAGCTACAGCAGCTAAAATGCCTGAGCATCAAGGTCTAGTCCAAGGGTTGTTGTGAGCAGCATTTAACTCCTGGTGGAGGTGGCATTCAGGCTGCCCCTGGCCAAGGTGAGGCTGTTTTCCAGCTGCCCTGGACGAGGAACATGGATCCAGCCACCCTCTCTCCTCTCCTTTCTAAAAATAGCAGGTGAACAGCACCCGGCCCTGCCCAGGTGCGGTTGGGTTACGAGGAGCTGGGCAGTTGGCCACAGCCCTGCTGCAAGTCCTTGCCCTTGGTCTGGCTGGTTGATGGGCTCTTTCCAGCTTCCCTGGGGGTGCTCGGGATGGAGCCCCAGAGCCACCAGTCAGGGCAGCAGCAGCTGCTGCATGAACCCCCTGGCAGAGAGAAACACTCATCCCATCCCAGCAGCCAAAGCCATTCATTCCTCCTGGATCGCTGCGGCCCTTGGTCCCGGGAGTGTTTTATCCCAGGGTCTTTCCATCCTCTGTGCTGCAGTAAATGGTTTCCCAACCCTGGGAGCATCCCTGGAGCAAGACCATGTTTCCAGCTAGACTGGGAGCAGGGCTGGACACAGGCCATGTGCCAGGGCAGGACCAGGCTGTGCCACATGGATGTGCCAGCAGCTGTAGATAGCTTCTTGGGATTGGGCATGGACATCCCCAGAGGCTGCAAGGGTGGCTGCAGGCTGTCCCCAAACACCCTTGGCCTTCTGCCTGTGCTTCCCAACCACCTCCTGTCTTACCCAGCTGCTGTGCAGGTGAAGTACAAGGCAGTTTTTAAGAGATGCATCAACAGCTGCTCCCACACAGAGCTGGAGGACAGGGACAGCTGGGCAGGTGGCTGTAACACATGCCGGTCTCTCCTTCCCAGGATAATCACAAGCTGTACAAGCAGAAACTCGAGGAGCTCACCAAGCTCCAGGATGGGATCTCCAGCTCCATCTCACGGCAGAAGAAGCAGCTGAAGGAGCTTTCATTGTCCCTCAAAAAGTAAGTTGGTGCCCTGGGGTGGCACAGGGAGGTGAGAGGGAGCTTTGATGGGGCTTGGAACTCATCTCACAGCCCTGTCTCCTGACATCCATCAGTGCAGCCTCAAAGTGCTGTGGATCTCGACTTACCCAGGCAGATCCTCCTCAGCTTCCCTTTGCTCTGCTCTGGCTTGTGCCTCGTTTGCAGTTCAGAGACTGCAGGAGCTTTGCAGGTAACTTGAACTGTTCTCCTCCTGCACAAAGTTCTCTTCATCCTTCCTTGAGGGTGAGAAGACCTGTCTGGCCTCACAGACCTTGCTCTCATTCCTG
>NW_009970715.1:99839-100189 GCF_000747805.2 Chaetura pelagica | reverse complement strand
ATTCCTGCTTCCTTTTCTCAAGCAACCTCCCAGCCTGACAGAGTAGCTTGCTCTGCACAGTTGTGGACTTGCCTCTGGTCCACCTCCCCTGTCCTTGGGGTGTCCTTGTCTCAGACAGTCACGTACCAAGTGCTGGCATGTGCTGAGTGTGTGGTGGAGGCTAATCCTGACAACCTCCCAGCCTGACAGAGTAGCTTGCTCTGCACAGTTGTGGACTTGCCTCTGGTCCACCTCCCCTGTCCTTGGGGTGTCCTTGTCTCAGACAGTCACGTACCAAGTGCTGGCATGTGCTGAGTGTGTGGTGGAGGCTAATCCTGACACCAGCACCTGTGTTTCCTCCCCAGATGCAA
>NW_009970715.1:95668-99036 GCF_000747805.2 Chaetura pelagica | reverse complement strand
AGCAGGAAAACATCCAGGAGATCCAGAGCCTAATAAAAGAGAGGCAGAACATTTTCTTCGAGATGGAGGCCTATCTGCCAAAGAAGAATGGGTAAGAGGTGCCTCCTCTCTGGGTGAAACACTGGGTCCTCCCTCCATGTCCCAGCAGCTGCAAGGCACAGACCTGCTGTCCCCCAGCTCCTGGTGGTGTCACAGCTGTGCTGCCCTGCTAAGGGACACCTGGGCAGAAGCCAGGCTGAGCCTCTGCCTGCTTGTGGCCTTCACCCACCCTTGAACAGTGGCCACGTGCCAGAGGAGCCCCAGCAAACCGCCGGGTGCCCACAGGAAGGGGGGAGTGCTTGGCCACTGTCCCCCTGCCCTTGGGGGGTGCCAGAGGGTTTGTGCCAGTCCCAGCGCCTGGCAGCTCTGAGTGGAGAACAGCTGGGACCTTGTTCCTGGCCCCACAGTCCTGGTGGTGGCACCAGAGGGGGTGGCTGTGCCTGTCTGGTGGCGAGCCCAGGGCAGGTGTCCGTCTTCACACCTCTGCTCTCTCCACAGGTTGTACCTGAGCCTGGTGCTGGGGAACGTGAATGTGACGCTGCTCAGCAAACAGGCCAAGTAAGGCCCCCCAGCTCTGCCTGGCTTGGGACCCCCTTGTCACTAGGAGACACCTCCAGGCTGAGTGGCCACACGTGCAGACACGGGGCTGGCCAGTGCCCATTCCTGTTCTGGGCTGTCCCTTCCTTCCTTTCCCAGAGTCAGCCAAGTCCTCAACCCCCCATTACGCTTCTGCCACCGGCTTGGGCTGTTTGCTCTGACAAGCTCCATAGGATCCTCCACTGAAGCTGTGTCCAGGTTTCCCTCCTTTAGGGACTTCCAGGAGACAGACTTGTGCAATCACTGGCGAGCCCCTTCCTCTTCCCTTGGGAAAACACCAGCAGCCACTTTGGCCCACGAGTGTCACTCTGTGCTGGGATGCTCATCCTACAGCCTGTGCCTCCCTCCTCTAGTTCCCCAGGCCTCCTCTTGGAGAGCTGCACAGACTCCAATCTGCCCAGTGTCCCCAGAGCCCTCTGGGACACCCTCCATGTTGGTGTGGCTGGTAAAGGGGGAACTTGAAGGTGTCTCACCTGTGTGAAGGCAGCCTGGTGTACTCTTCTCTCAGAAATATCCAGGGAATTAGGTTTTTTTCTGAGCATGTCCCATAGGTTCCCAATGGAGCATCACATTTGTCCAGCCAGGTGGGATGGGGGGGGACAGAGATTCAGCAGCCACCTGGCTCTGAGCAGGCTTTGTGCTTCCCTGCAGGTTTGCATATAAAGATGAGTATGAGAAGTTCAAGCTCTACCTCACCATTATCCTACTCATCGTCTCCTTCTCCTGTCGGTTCCTCCTCAACTCCAGGTGAGTCTGGCCTGGATGCCAGGCAGAGGACTCCTCCCAATGCCCCTGTGATCTCTACCACCCTGAAAGGTCCAGAGCTGAGCAGGAGATTCTGATGAATGATTTGATCCCTGCCATGGAGGGGGGGTGTTTTTTGTGGCTGCTGTGGCCATGGGGGATGGTGGACCAGAAGCAGGTCTCCCTGCCCACAGGGTGGGGGGGGTCAACCTGCAGCCATGGCCTGTGCCCCAACCCCGTGGGTGGTATCTCTGCTGCCACCTTTACACCTGCTTTGTTTGGCCCCCAGGGTGACAGATGCTGTCTTTAACTTCCTCCTGGTGTGGTACTACTGCACCCTCACCATCCGGGAGAGCATCTTGATCAACAACGGATCCAAGTGAGTCCCTTGGGCCTGGGGAGGTGGGAGTGCAGCCAGCTGGTCCATCTCTGCCTGGCCAGGGAGCTGGGACCCATCACACAGCTCCCTCCTACTCGGGGTGTGTAGCAAGCCCTGGAATGAGCTGTAGGAGCAGGGCAGGGGGAACTCCCCATGCAGGGGTGGTGTGGGAGGGAGGGTGGAGCAGCCATCAGAAGGGCCCTGGGCCCCTGGACTGGAGATGCTGGGTCCTGCTCCATGCACAACCATTTCACAACCAGCCCTGCTCCTCACCTTCCCACAGGAGCTGGAGGGTGGCTGGTGCTGGCTCTGCTCTCCTGGTGTCTGTTTGGGTGTAGATTCATGCTTGAGACTTGATACCCCTTCTCTGTGTCTGCCTTCCAGAATCAAAGGCTGGTGGGTTTTCCATCACTACGTCTCCACCTTCCTCTCAGGGGTCATGCTGACATGGTAAGTCTATTACCCCTCTCATCTCATAGGGGGTTAGGGCCGTGGCCAGATCAGGTGATGGGGCCTTCACTGCCCTGACCCATGGCTGCATCCTGCTCTGTGGATGTTGTGGTCCAACAATCACTTACACGTGTTCCTCACCAGGCCCAAGCAGCCACCTGGGCTGTCAGGAGGTGTCTCAGCTGGGGTGTCCCTCTGGTTTGGTGGGAGCTGGGGGGCTGTGGGGCAGGCAGGGCTGGCTGCATCTCCTCTTTACTCTATGCCCCTCAGCCAGCACCATCTCTCCACAGGCCAGATGGGCTCATGTACCAGATGTTCAGGAACCAGTTCCTCTCCTTCTCCATGTACCAGAGTAAGTGCTGCCACATCTGCTGGGACCACCACTGCCCTCGGGTGCCGAGCGTGCTGCCTGCCCGTGACATGTGGGGACCTGGCTGGAGCTGCTGGTGGCTCCTCGGGGGTTTTCCCTCAACCCCAAGACCATCTGCATGTGCAGGGTCATGGCTGAGCTGGGCTGGTGCCCAGGCTCCTGCTGAGCAGGTCCATGCTGTCCCCACAGGCTTCGTGCAGTTCCTCCAGTACTACTACCAGAGCGGGTGCTTGTACCGGCTGCGAGCGCTGGGCGAGAGGCACAACATGGACCTGACTGTGGGTAAGCAGGACCTTCCCTTTACTGGTTGTCCCAGTCCAAACTGGACCTGCTGTTGCCACAGAGCCTGTGGCTGCTAGGAGCACCAGCCTGGCTCAGCTAACTGGGAGCTGTGGTTTCTGTTAAAGGGGACAGGTATTTTTGTTTCAAGGTCAGTTTGTGGTTCATCAGTGGCAGAAAAAAAGCTACAAATAAAGCCAAAGCTCTCAGAGAAGTGTCTCCTGGGAGGCAGCAGCACCCACAGGCTGGATGCCCCTCTCCTCCTGCTTTCCTTGCAGTGCCAGCCCAGGCTTGGCTCCTCTGGGATGTGAGGTGGCAGCAGATGGTGCTTCCAGGCATCCAAGCTTTTCCCTCACAAAGCTGAAACCCCTCCCTCCAACACCCCACGTACCTGCAAGCTGCCACCTCCCCAGCCCTGGTGACACTGAGTGCTCAGGCTGAGGGTCTGCATCTGTGGGTCAGGGCAGTTCCACCAGAGGCCTAGGGTTGGGTTAGCGCTAGGAATTCATG
>NW_009970715.1:88830-95598 GCF_000747805.2 Chaetura pelagica | reverse complement strand
TGAGGCTGCACTCTACTGGCAGGAGCACAGCCAGGCACCCGGTGGCCACTGAACCTCCCTGCCTGTCACCCCAGGAGCTGGTCCACCACCATAGCACGTTCTCAGGTTCCCATGCAAGCCTTCCTCCTTTGCAGAGGGCTTCCAGTCCTGGATGTGGAGAGGCCTCACGTTCCTGCTTCCCTTCCTCTTCTTTGGACAGGTGAGTGTGCACAGATCCTTGGGGGGATCCACGAGAGGCCTCAGAGCCTGAGGTGGGAGTGGGTTGTGCTGTTTTCCCAGCTGTAGTGGGCAGCCTGGACATCACACAGATCCCCACATGCTGCTGCAGCTGTGTCATATGGATGCCAGGGCAGGGAAATACTTTTAACAAATGCTGAGCTTTTTCTTTCCCTCCAAAGCACCCACCACCTCCATGACTCAGCTAATGAGATGGGAGGACCTGGGGGTAGATCTGCCGAGTACTCAGGGGATGTGCAAAATACAGCCCAGGGGTTTAAAACCTTCCCAAAAACCTTCCAGGCTTCAGCTTTTGAGCTGCTGCAGCAGTTCCAGGTCTTCCTTGGCCAGGTCAAAAGCAGAAGGCTGGTCTGAGGCTTCCTCCTGGCTGTTGGGCTCCAGAAGGTGGCAAGGAAGGGGAAGATGTCCCAGCTGGGGTCCTCTGGCACCCAAGTGTGGACGGGGTCTTTGCTGCCTGCTGGGGCAGGCTGACTTCATGTGAGGTCTGCCTGGAGTTTGTGCCCAGAGGGCACAGCATGGGGTAAAGCCTTGGATAGCAGGAACTCCCCTCAATCTCTTCTCCCCACAGTTCTGGCAGCTCTACAACGCGGTCACCCTCTTCCGCATGATCCAGCACCCGGAATGCAAGGAGTGGCAGGTAGGGGGGCTCCCAGGCAGCTGCCCTGGGGAGGGGGCTGCACCAGGCAGGTCCCTCCTGCTGACTCACATCTCTGCGGCTCCCACAGGTCCTCATGTGTGGGATCCCTTTCTTCATCCTCTTCCTGGGGAACTTCTTCACCACTCTCCGTGTCGTCCACCAGAAGGTTCAGAACAAGAACCAAGACACAAAGCAGGATTGAAGGGGAGCAGTGTGGGGGCCAGGACTGTTTCTCCCCACCAGCTCCATCTCCCATTCCCCTCTCCTCGATGCCGTCCGGATGCTGGTGTCTCACCCCATTTCTTGGAATCCTGTGTGTGGGACAGAGCTTGAGGCCTGCTCATGAACAGACAGGGTCTTCCCTGCTGTGCCAGAACCATGCTGGAGTCACTCACCTGCAGGCAGGAGCACCCTGCATCCCTTCCTGGCTGCCTTCCTCCTCCAGGAGAGCCTGGGTGCTGTCCTTCCTTCTCTTTGCCCTGGAGACACCAGGATGGTTCCCCAATCCCACTGCAGGCAGGGAGCAGCCTGGGGTTCCCAGCTTGCATCAACTCCCTCAGGACAAGGCAGTGCTCAGGGCTCATGCTGCCTCTCAGGCCCAGTTCCTGGGGTGCTCAAGGGCACCCCTGGGTGCTGAAGGCAGGGGTAAACAGGGTCTCACATCACCCTGGCTGGAGGCAATTGCTGTCCCAGCAGCCCCGTTGCCTTCCAAGGCAGCTGGAGGACACACACACCATGGGTTCTGGATTCTCCTCTACCTTCAAGCTGTGGCCCTGCAAGGATGGGAACAGCCTGAGCCTGCCCCAGGTGTCACCCTGGAGCTGTGCAAGCAGCACCCTGGGCTGGCACCTCTGGATGCACGCACACAAATAAAGGGAAGGTGCTGCCTCAGGTTGCTGGGTGGTCTCAGAACAGCTGGCATGCTCTGTGGTCTTGGCCTGGCTGGTAGTGGTTGGTCCATGGTGTGTCGGGGCAGGGGGTGGGAATTAAAAACACGTCCAGCTGCCCCCACAGCATTCCAGGTCTCCCTCCCATGGTCCCCCCTGGCTGCCTGAAGCCAGGTCCAGCAAGACTCTGTGTCCCAGAGACCTGGGGAAGAGAAGCCCTGTACATCAGGAACTTGAGAAGTGTTGGGAATCACCACAACACTTCCAGCACAGCTTCAGTCCAGAGTCACCCTCAGCACCCCAGGGTGGGGGCTTCCCCCAGCTCAGCCTAAACCCTGAGCTGCCACCTGCTCCCCAGGTTTCCGCCCAGTTTGCAGCCATTGCTCCTCCTGCCTCCCTCTTCCCGAGTGGAGGGAGGGCAGGAACCAAACTACAGAAACAGTATTTTTATTCCAAGGGCAAATGTATTTAAATAATTTACAGTCATTGGACAGCCTCAAAGGTTGTTGGGGTTGTTTGTTGTTTTTTTTTCTCCATTATTAAATCACAAAGATGTTAAAATAAAAACAGTATTAAAAAAAAGATGACCGTACACAGCGTGAGGGAGGGGCTGGGCACAGGGGAGCTGCTGGTTGCAGGACCCAGGGGGGTGAGCTGGACCCCCAAGGACTGACACCCTCCCCACCAAGAGCAGGTCTCCAGATTCCAGAGGGGAGAGGAGCCACCCCCTCCCTGCTGTGTGCTGGAGCAGGGGTGGGGAGCAGGGACAAGGAGTGGGGTGTCTGAGGGCTCTGGTGTCACAGGGCAGCTCCGTGTCCCGGACTCCTGCCACCCCATGTCCCTAGAGATGGCCAAATGGGATAGGGTGAGGGCAGATGGCTGCCCCACGTTGAGCCCTCACACCAAACTCTCAGGGGGTTCCTCAGCCCTCTGCCATCCCCACTGTGCCCAGCCCAGGCAGGCAGGGCTGCCCTCCAGGCCCAGGGAATAAGGCAACACCTTGTGTTAAGGGAAAGGACCCCAGAGCACCTCCCAGCACTGCCCGTTCCTCCTGCCCCATGTCAGCTGTGTCCCTGACCTCAAGGCAAACACTAGTGCCATGAGGTGCTCCCTGGGGTACTGGGGGCACCAAAGCTCCTGGACAACAGCTGGAGCTACCCCCCTGCCCCTCTCAACCCCTTCCACCCCCGAAGGACACACAATCTGCCCCCTGGGGGGGCTGCTGTGGCCCAGGAGGGGTTGGGAGTGACACTGGGGTAGCTGTGGGCTGGGGACGATGCTGTAACTCCCAGCAGCAGTGGGTGAGCAGGCACTTCCCACCTCCCAGGGGCCCACCCCTGGGGCCTCATCTTCTCCCCAGCCCCACCAGCCCCACTCTTAGCTCCAGACATCCAAAGAGTACCGGCCCTTGGTCATCAGTTTCTTTACATAGTCCACAGCTTGGGGCTGGCTCATGTTCCCAAACTCGGAGACAATCTCGTAGAAGGTGTTCTGCACGTCCCGGGCCATGTTGCGGGCATCACTGGGAACAAGGGGAGTGTCAGTGGGGTGGGAACACAGAGCCAGAGCCCTGGTCACCTCTACACACGGACAGTTTGCTCACCCCAGCCTACAGCATCACAGAATTGTTCAGGTTGGAAGACCTTTAAGATCAGCAAGTCCAACCATTAACCCCACTCTACCAAACCCACTGCTTAACAACCCTTTCTGTGGAGAAATTTTTCCTAATACCCAGCCTAAACCATGCACCTGATCTCCCCCAGAACAAGGACAGTGTGACCCTCCCAGGGCTTGTAATACACAAGTGAGTGTCACTTGTTTCCCTGAGAACAGGAATGTTTTCCTGAAGTCCCTTCCCTGCCACGACACTTACCCACACACATAGATATGAGCATTCTCCTCGTTAATCAGCTTCCAGATGTTCTCCTTGTTCTTCTTCAGCAAGTGCTGAACATAAACCTGGCAGGAAAAAAGGTGGGAGTGAGTAGAGAAGGGCAGAGCCACACACTGGTGAGGGAGAGTAACCCAAGCCCACGCTCGTGCCTGCAGGAGCCAGCAGAGGAGCTGGGTGCTCCTGTGACCTCCATGGGCCTTCCCTAGAAGTAGAGCTCCAGGCTGGGGGTCTCCAGCCCTCAGGGACTTTTCTTCCACTGCTGCCATGGCTGAGAGCGACGCTGGGCAGCAGGAGCAGGCAGCAGGCAGCTGGGGCATTACCTTCTCAGCTTGGTCCCTGGAGAAGGCCACGTTGAGCTGGGTGAGGACCCCCTCCTGGTGGAAGCGGGCCAGCTCCTCGCGGTACAGGTAGTCCTCCCGCTCGCGGCGGCAGCCGTAGTAAAGCACCGTCTCGCCCACCTCTTTGCCTGCAGAGTCACACAGCACCCATCAGCTGGCTCCCTGCAGCCCCCCAGCCCCCTCCCCTTCATCCTGCCAGCCCAGGGGGGCTGAGCTGTGTCACTGCTGCTGTTTAGAAGAAGCTTGAGACTCTCAACCCCAGGAGTAGCCAGAAACGAGTCTAAGTGATTTGACTGTGGTTATTTGGAGACAGTGGCAGAGGTCAGAGCTGGCTCAGGTCCATCCACCCCCTCAAAACACCCCCTGTGGCCAGGAGAGGAGGACAAAGCATCCTCATGTTGGACGAAAACACTCAGCTGCTGTTCACCCTGCTCCTCTGCTTTGCACTGGGCACATCAGCAATGTGAGGAGCACAAGCTGCCCTTTGGAGGAAGCCATGCAGAGCCCCATCCTGCAGCAGCTCAGCACCCCAGGGGAGCCCCCCGGGCTCTCACCTTGCTGCTTCAGCCAGGCCCTCTCCTGGATGAAGCCCATGAAGGGGGCTATTCCAGTTCCCGGCCCGATCATGATGATGGGTGTGCTGGGCTTGAAGGGCAGGCGGAACTGCGACTTCCTGACGTACATGGGCACCATGGAGCTGCTCCCATTCTCATGAGGCACCTTGTTCTTCAGCCAGTTGGTGGCCACCCCTTTGTTCAGGCGTCCCGTCTTGGTCTCGTACTCCACCGCCACGGCACAGATGTGGATGGCGTGGGGGTGAACCTGCAGGGAAGGGGTGTCAGGGCCAGGCAGAGAGGAAGACCCAGCAACCCCTTTGTGCTCAGAGATGGGGAGAAGTTTAACCTAATGTTCATGTTGGGACAGCTATTCCTCCTCTGGCAGATCAAGCCTCCCAGCATGTCCCACATGGGACTTCTGTCTCATGCCCGACTTCTCACAGGACCACTGAGCTTCCCTTGGTGTGGCCAACAACCTCAGGGATTCCAGCACAAAATAAAGAGTGAAAGAATAAAAGGCCACCAAATAAAGACCAACCCCTTAAATGCCACCTTGCTTCCAAGCTCTGAAGGCAAGGCCTAAGGTTGAAGAGAAGCAGGGCTGGAGGGAGGGTGGTGGTATCAGGGCACAGCTGGCTGCAGTGTGTGACTCTGCAGATCCTGTGGAAGATGGGATAACCCCCTCTTCTCATGCACAGAGATAACTAAAGCTGCCACTCCACAGAACATGTCACCAGGGCAAATTCCCCATGTCCTGTCCCCAGCTGAGAGGTGGGATGGTGGCACCATGGGGCTGCAGCTGAAGCCATTCTCCCAGCAGCCTCAGTCCCTGCTGGAAGCAGACTCACCTTGGAGGAGGAGGCAATGGAATAGTAACGGGCCTGCAGACGGGGCAGGAGCTCACACAAGTGGTCGATGGGGGGACGCACGGAGGGCATGTCCTGCAGGATGGCCAGGATGTTCCTCCTGGCCTCCACCACCCAGCTGAGGTACAGAGCCTGCGGGCAAGGAGAGCAGACACCCGATGTCTCCCCTGCAGAGCTGGCAAACACCCCCATAGCTCTCAGCACCAGGTGCTCAACAGCCTGGGATTCCTCTTGGGGATTCTCTCAGCACCCAGTTCAACCCAGCAGCTGTGCTGGGCAGGCCCCAGCTCCCACCTTGCCCTCAGCAGCAGAGGATGCCATCCTGCGCAGGCGCTCCTGCTCGCCCGCGTCCGCCGCGTACTGAGCCAGCTCGTACAGCACGTTGGTGCGGGGCGGGTTGGTGATGTCCAGGTAGTAGGTCAGGGCTGTACGGTAGGAGGTGGGGCAGGGGAAAGGATGTTTCTTGTTGGATTCCTCTGGAAGGAACAAAAAAAAATTAAAAAATTAAAAAAAAATCAGCAACCACGTGCTGTTGTGGTAGAGGTTTTGGGCCAGCAGCCACATGCAGGGGCTGAGAGCTGGAGATGAAGGAGGGGAATCAGGTTCAGAGATCAGAGAGCAGCCTTAGGGCTGAAGCAGCCTGTTGGCCAAAGCCCTGACCCCACACTGAAGCAGCTCTAGCTCCCTCTCCAGGCAGAACTATCTCCCAGTAGCCCACTTTGTGTTTCACAGGTGTTGCCTGACAGCCTTCCCAATGGGGCTCTGCCCCAGGATATCCATGCACAGGGGTACCCAGCAACTCCCAGGCCAAGGAGGGCTGTTCACCATGGCTAAATTGGCCTCCTGCAGATCTGGCCTCAAAAGTGTCCTTCATCTCCTTCACCTATGGGCTTTTGTGCTCACAGCACCCTTGGGAAAGACAAGCGCCAGCAGTCAAGGCTGGAGCCATTCAACTCAGCAAATTAAGAGGTCCATAAGGGACAGGAATGACAGTGGGAGGCCAGACAACATGGGACCCTGCACAGGGGCCTACAGGCTCCAGCAGTGCACTAAAGCCACTTCCTCTCTTGCAAGCAGGAGCTCTCTAGGGTTTCTGAGCCAGCACATCTGGTGGCTCAGGTCAGGCTGCACAGTCAAGGCTGGAGCCATTCAACTCAGCAAATTAAGAGGTCCATAAGGGACAGGAATGACAGTGGGAGGCCAGACAACATGGGACCCTGCACAGGGGCCTACAGGCTCCAGCAGTGCACTAAAGCCACTTCCTCTCTTGCAAGCAGGAGCTCTCTAGGGTTTCTGAGCCAGCACATCTGGTGGCTCAGGTCAGGCTGCACCATTTCAGGAACAAGACAGGC
>NW_009970715.1:67487-88209 GCF_000747805.2 Chaetura pelagica | reverse complement strand
CCAGCCACAGGCTGCTGCCAGGGGCCAGCTCTGCTGGGAACGTTGCCCAGGAAAAGCTCTTTGTAGCAGCATAAGTGCTCCCTGCCTGGAATTCAGTCCCCAAGCCCGTGTCTCGTCCCAGGATTGAATAACAGCATCTCAGACACCAAGGGCTCTGCTGAGCTGGGTGGCAGCAGAGGGATGCCCAGGCAGGCTGCTGCTCGGGATTTAGGAGCCTGCTGTTTCATAATTCATTGTTGATTGGGCACACCAAGGGCATTTCACAACTGACCCACTTCAGCTGGCTCCCAGCAAGCGGGCTCTGAGCCACTGCTGCTAAAACAGGACCACATTCAGAGTGGCCACGGGACATCTCTGTGTGCCTGGATGTGCCCCAAGGGACCTGAAGGGGTGATCTGGCTCCTGCTCCAGGAGGAAGGGCAGAGGCCGTGGCTGAAGGGGAACTGCTGACACTCAGAGTGATCCATACTCACCATCCAAATTGTTTAGGGACATGATTGTGTCCAGATCTGTGCCCAGGATCTCACCAATCTGATTCACCAGAGAGAAGTCATTGGCTGGATACACAGCCACATGATCCCCAGACTCATACCTGGCAGGAGAACAGGAGGAGAGCAGATCAAACACCAGCACCACTTCTCATCCACCCCAAGCCTGAGCTGCTCAGCTAGAAGACAAACAGGCTGGTGCAAGGGGCAGTAGGACAACCCTGAGATCTGAACTGTGCCTGTACAAGTAGGGATCCCCAATAACAGCAGAAAGGATCATTGTGGGATAATGGTTTTAAGAACCAGGTTGTTCACAAGGGACCTCCAAAATCACAGAAGTTTTGGCAGAGAGCTCAGCAAGGCCAGACTTCCAGCAAGGCCAGGCCAGCTCCCTGACAGGCAGGGAGCAAAGCTGCTCAAAACCTCTCTCTGAAGTATTTAGTTATGTTAACCCACCTGGATTCGTGGCTTTCTCACAAACACACACGAGGGAATTTAAGCCAGCAAGATCTTATTTTCTTTAAATAAAAAAGGGCTTTATTCCCCCTATGCTTGTGTATCTAAGGCCAGACAAACCCAGCCAGGAGCCACGCCCAGCTCTCCCCTCTCTCGTAGCTCATCTGCCACATCATTTTTTGCATAACTCCTAGAGAATTCTTGCAGCTGGACTGCTCAGGTAGGAAGGGTGTGTGGCCAGCTCTGGAGGGACTCAGACCAGCCAGCAGGCATGGCCAGACACAGCACAAGAGCTGGGAGAAAGGCCTGACATGGGGTACCTGATGTGTGGCACAGAAGTCCAGAGGGGCAGGGTTAAGTGATTATGAGAACAAGGTCCTCTTCCAAAGTGCTAGATAAGGGCAGCACCTCATCCTTGCTCTTTGCTTCTGATGCAGACTGCTCCTACTAGAAGAGAGGCCCACTCTCCCATGGGGAAACTACCTGATTTTGGAATTGGAGATGTCCAGTGCCAGGTGCATCAGGTGTCTCTCTCCACCCTGGTTCAGCTTGCGGTTCTCCGTAACCTGGGCCAGGAAGGGGTTCTTGGCATCAAACGGTCTGGAAGGAAGGACAGGGACCCTCTGTGTTACTCTCCTGCAGGCTCACAGTGCTCCAGACTTGTTCCCTCTAACTCCAGAGCAGACTCCCATGGTTTGAGCACAGGGCTGTCCTGGCTCACGTTTCAAAGCAGACCACAGCACAAACTGAATGATGATCCTGCTGCTGCTCCCACTGCCACAGAAAACAGATCATCTTCCTCCTTGGCACAGCCCAGCAGGCCACAGCTCCTGCCCCATTCAGAAAAACTGGTGCAGAGGTGGATGGGAGGGAATGTCACATCTCCAAGAGGTATTTCAGGTTGGGAATCATTTATACAGCTAACTTCCCCACTGCAAGACTGCAGGTAACCATCATGCAGCAGGTAACCATCATGCAGCAGGTAACCATCATGCAGCAGGTAACCATCATGCAGCAGCTACCCTGGGTGAGGAAAGGCTCCCAGTGACCTCAAATGCTCCAGCCAAACAGCACAAGGGAACCCTGTCACCTTCTCCAACACTCATTCATTAACTGGAGAGAGTCCTCCAGTGGAGATCTGAGCACAACTCTCAGAGCCCTGCTATGTGGCTGCACTGCAGAAATGACACTGCCCACAGAGCAGTGGGGGAACATCAAGGATGCCCTGGTGAAGCTCAGCCCACACACCCCCCGCCCAGTCTGGCACTTACGGCTTCTGGTTCTCGTAGCTCTTGAGACGACCCATCTCACCGGTGTAGACTTTGTTCATGTTCACATCTGTGTGCACCACCAGCTCATACTGGCGGATGCTGGAGGAGGAGAGAGGAAAAAAAAATTGAAAGTCAAACTGGAAATGACAAGGTGCAGTTGGAACCATCAGCTGGATTTGTTGCTGGTCAAACAAACGCCGCTTCCACCCCCTCATCTCCCTGGAGACACTAGGGAGTGGGCAGACCATGCAGAAAGGCCAAGAAAGAGGAAAACATCAGCTTCTCTGGGAGCATCACAACCCAGCAAAGCCATCCCCAGAGGAACCAAACCCATTCAGAACAGAAATCCAGAGCTGGGTTCAGACTCACACCAGTCCAAAGAGCCCCGCTCACTCCCCTATTTCACGTGTATCCCCCCAAGTCTGGGAGGAGAGGAAGGATGCAAGAAAGGGGACAGCAGCTCAGGGCTGAGGGCACATCCACCACACAGAGGAGGCCAATCTCTTGGGTAACCAAAAGAACCTGCACCCATACCCACCTGGACTCTTCTCCTGTAGCCTCCACCCCGAAGTGCTCACACACTGCTGGCCAGAACTGTTCTCTCCAGGTGATGAAGTCTTCTTCCAGGCTAGTCAGGGCAAAAGAGACATTGAACAACCCTGTCTAAGGGGGAACAAAGGGGCATTCCCAGAGAAGCCATGTGAGTTCCCTATGGACTTCCACCTTCACCATGAGAAAAGGCATTTGCCCTTGGACCCAGGCAGTTTTGGTATCTCCCACTTGCCCACGAATCTCCAGGAGAGCATTTTCAGAGCAGTAGGTGGGTGGGAGGGAGGGAACTGTTGCTACACCAGCCACCCCTCCCTTCACCAGACCTAACAAGGAAGGCTTTGTTATTCAGACTCTATCCAGCTCCTGCCATCAGGTCATCTTCCTAAGAGGCAGCTCCCACCATGACAATGCTTATTTCTCTGGGCTTAGAACCTCCCACACAGGACACATCCCCCTCACCAGCTGATGCAGGCCCTAGAGGCAAAGCTATGGGGTGATGTCATTTCTCAGGTCAAGCTGCAACCCACAGGGTGCTCAGGCGAGCATAAAGAGGGCCAAAAAAGTAATCATCCAGGTGGGAAGATTGCTGCATCCCACCATAAAACAAACAGCTCTCAAGGAGATGGAGTTTGCCTGCTCCCTAGGGATGAGTGACCTTATCCATGCAGGCTGGGTTGGCAATGGAGCTGCAGGAGGACAAAGGAAGAAGAGGCTGCAAAGCCTCCCTGAGTATACAACTAGAGTCATCTAAACCTGATATGGGATTTCCCAGACACAGGATCCCCCAGGATGCTCAAGTGTACAGGGATGTGCTTGTGGGAGGGAGGACAGACACACACCAGAAACACATCAGTTCCCACAACTACCCTATGGGGCTTACTTCTGGTTTAGTAGTGGAGCCAACTCCCTGCCAAGGTCCCTCCACAACACTTCAGTCTGCTCTGACCAGCCCTTCCAGCCAAGCTACTCACTTGCCATCATCATCCCCCAGCCCAAGTTCAAAGATGCGCTGGGCTCCAAGCTCCTCCAGTCTCTTGTCCACATACTTTCCCATGGCATTGAAGTGCTCATAAGTCTTGTTCCCCAGTCCAAAGACCTGGAAGGAAACACTGGGAAGTGAGGAGGAACAGGGTCTGGATTTCTCCCATCCAGCCAGCATCCTATGGCCAGTAGCACCCAAATGATGTTGAAGAAAATGCATGGAAGACAAGACAGTGAGACCTCTCCCAGATTTCCAGCAGCTATTTGTGGACCTCCTGAGTAAGAACCTATCACTGCAGAGTGCTTGGTCAGTAGGAACCAACACCTCCCTGGAGCCAGGCCTCTGGCACATCAAGAGGATGCACACACAAAAAGCTGCCTTCACCATCTCTGTGGAGGGACAGTGAGAGCCTGGACTGCCTGGAGACCAAATGGTGCCCCTTGCCTCCCAGAACTGCTCACAAGTGTTTGCTCACTGCTTTGTACAGAGCAGCTTAACATCTCCAGCAGTGGATTTTCTCCTCATTTGCAATTATTATGCAGCCTACAGAATCTGGCTGGGGTTTAGGTGAGGCAGCTGTATCTCAGTCAATTATTCAGCTCAGCACAGGAAAAGAGCTACACGCTCCTCCAAGTGATTTAATTTGCAGGAGAAGATCTGGCCCAGGGCTGCTCAATTAGCTCCTGAACAGCAGCAGCAGCCTGTAACTCATTTACAGACCTTGTATTCATGCCTGCTGGGCTGTTTGTGGTGAGACATTACCAGCAAACCCTTTGTGATGTAGGGAGTGGAGACAGCACCCTGCCATCTGCATTTAACGCCCTCAGCTATATGTTTGCAAGCATCCCAGGAGCTTGTAGAGGGAGACAATAGGGACTGCATACAACAGAGACACACAAGGCATGAAAATCACGTTGTGCCTTTAACCAAGGCATGTGGAGGGGACTTTGACTTTGACTGTAGCACAAACTGAGCCACTTACTGCAAACTTGAGACCGGACAAGTCAGCATCTGCCTCCTGCAGCCAGTCATAGAAGTCTTGGGCATTGTCTGTGGGGTCACCCTCACCATAGGTGGCCATGCAGAACACAGCCAAGGACTTGTCAATCTCAGAGAGGCGACTCAGGTCCGACTGCAACCAAAGGAAAGAGTCAATCCTCAAGGAGCCCTCAACGTGGTGACTGGGAAAGCCTGCTCCTACAAGACAGCTGCCTCTGGGGTGCAGAATTGGGCCAAAACGTCAAGCAGCTGATGGCAAAAGGGCTTGGGAAAGGCCAAACCCGCCCAAAATGGGTGGGGAAATAAAGCTAACCACCCTCATTGGACTGCAAGTCAATGCTTCTACCCCACCAGAAAAGCAATGGGATTTTCCATACAAGGCTCATGGGGACCAGAATCATTATTCACCCTGGAGAACACCACAGTTCCAGTGCCTCTGTTCAGACACAGGCTCTGTACACTCTGTCCAGGACAGGAGCAGTATAGGACCAATGCTAGCTACAGAAGGAACATGGAGCATGTTTCATGCTTGCCAGTGGATGACTTGCAACTCCCAAACACCCCAGGCTACTTTCCTGTTTCAGTCACCTTGCCATGTTCACTCCAAACCTGCAGAATTTCCAGAACCAAGCCCATCCCTGCATATCTCAGGCTGCTCTTTTCTCCTCTAAACGACACTACAAAAAGGGCAACTGCCCCTTGGCCAAGCTCTTTCTGGGTGTTTTAGGGGGCACTAAAAGGATGTAACCTATCCTGAGGCTGTTCCTGGCTACATTACCAAGTCATACTCCTCTGGATCTGCTGCCATGCCCCGGAGGCCGTAGCGATGAGCGTCTTTGGAGAGACGATTGGCAAACTCCTCTGCTGTACCTGTCTGAGAGCCGTAGAAAACCACTATGTTTCGCCCCTGGAGAGGAAAAATAATCCCTGTTAGCTGGTGATTACTCATTTGTGCAATGCACAGATGAAGCACATCTTGCCAGAGACAAAGGAAATGCCTGGGATCATGAGCTCTGCAACCTAAAGGCTACTGAGTCTGCCCAGGGCTCCATGCTGAGTTTGCAGCAGAAAAGGCCAAATTCCTAATAAGAATGTGACTCTTGTCAGTCCCAGAGGGGTGACTCAGGTCAAACTAAAACCCAAAGCAAAGAATAACCCTCCAGATTTTTTTTTTCTCAGCCTCAAGGCTGCAGCATGACTCCTGGAAACAGGGAACTCCCTGGATGAGAAAGCAGACTTGCCTAAGCTTTGGGAAAGTGCCTGAGCATCGGGGGCTCCTGCTCTGCTCCAAGCCAGCTACTTTGAAGTGAAATGGAAAATAGATCCAGCCCTTGCTTCTTCCTCTGCTTCCTCTTGTGTCCAATCCAGAGGAGTCAAAAGCTGCCAGTTCTGTGTACAACAACTCCCATTCCAGAGTGAGCCAGTTTGGGAACCAACCATGCAGATCAACAACTGACAGCCAGTGACTTAAAGGTCTCTGCCATTTCCCTCCTGACTTTGATCTCATTTTACACCTTTCTTTTATTATTTTTTTTTGGCATCAACTTTTCACTTTTCATTTTTTCTCTGAGAACAATGCTCAGGCGCAGAGTGAGTTATTCCTGCCTGTCCACACAGCCTCCCTCTTTACAGCAGGCCTGTGTCTGTATCCAAACCAGTCCACCTTGCTGACAACTAAAGAGTCTTCAGAGAAAGCTGGGAAGGACCTAAGCTCCCCCACCTTCCCAGCACCCCACGTAGCCAGAGAAAGCAACTTACTGTCTTCTTCATCTTCTCAATGAAGCTGCTGTCTCTCGCTGGAGCTGCACTGAAAGACAGGAAGAACCTCCTTTCAGATGGGCATGTTCTTTTAGGTCAGGAATAAGAAAGCAGAGAAAAAGAAGCCCCCCAAAGCAGTGAAGAGTCCCCATGGAGCAGTCTTCCTTACCCCATCTCAGGGATATACCCAGTGCTCACCTGCAGGGCTTCTCCTCTGCACAGAGACCAGGGAGCACAGGGGAACAGCTGACACCCTCCTCACCTCCACTGGTAAATCCTCCTTCAGGCAGAGCTCAGGAACTCAGCCCTGAGTGTCAGGAAACCTTTACTCTATCAAGTGCTCTGAGAGGTTTCACAGCTGAGAAGGTTACAAGGATCTTGTAGAGCTATGATGCAAGACCAAGTCTCCAGAAAAATCTCAGAGGCCAAACCACAGTGGGAGAGAAGGGAACAGAGAGCTCCCTGCTTCCCCCCACCACCCCACAGACAGGCAGGGGATCAGTCCCAAGCCATGTCCCCCAGGTGGATTCCCCAAGCCCGAAGTCAGACAGGGCTAAAAAATAGCTGTTCCAACCTCAAAACAGTAGGTCAGACAAGAGTCCCAGGGCTGGAGAGCCCTGTGGAGCAATTAATCAGACCCACCGAGTCTCTGGCAAGGGCACCTCTGCCTGCCAAGGGCATCTCTGCCTGCCAAGGGCCTGCAGGGCTCATTCCCATCCTCAGCATGGAGTTTGTATTAACACAGGGAGGTGTTTTTATCTATCTCAAAAGAGGGACAAACCACAGCAGCACCAGAAACATCAAGACAGAGCTTTGCAGCACCATGGCTGCTCTGTTACACAGGGAGCCAGAAGAGCTTTGCTGTCCTAAGCACACCCACAGAGTTTCAGTGTCACAGGGTGAAAGCAACCCAGCCCTGGGGACCTGGGAGTCTCACTGGCAGAGCTGGGTCCAGCTACAGTCAGATTAGACACTGGGGTCTTTTCAAGGCAGGAGAACAAGTGCCAGGAGCTCACTTGCTGTCCTCCCCACTGGAACTTTGGTAGCTGAGAGGAGGAACGTGGGACCCGTTCCCGTTTTCTTTTTCATGATGGAAGAATGCAAGGCTGGGTCTCCTGTGGGAAGAGAGAAGCCTCCAGGCAAAAAACAAATGGGTTTGGCTCTGGCCCATGTGAGAATGTGCAGAGCTCACTAACAGTTTCCTAAACCCTGCAGCCCAGAGGGAGGGATCTCTGCGGATGTGCTGGGACATTTGCAGAGCACACACACACGGAGCGTGGTAGGGTGGGGGGCACTCAGCAGAGCACATTTCCAGGCACCCCCTTCTATCCAAAGATATCAAGGAGTTCCACAACCTGGCCTGACTGCTCCGAGCACTGACACAGCCCACACAGAAGACAAGCAAGCCCTTCCCAAAAAAGCTACCCGAGGAGGCTGTGCTCCCAGGAGAGCTACTTCGTAACCCCCATTTTACTCTCAGCATTTAACAGTCTCCCCACGTTGTCATTTGTCCTTTGTTGGGAACAGGGATGCCACAAGCATCATAAAGAGCAGCGCCAGCCCTGCCTGTGTCCCCACCAGGATGGGGGCTCAGGAGAGCTGCCCCCCCAGCCAGCTCACCAGACTCAGCTCTCACTTGGTTTTTGGCTTGCTGGTGAAGGTCTCTGGTTTACTGCCCTATGCAAATGAGATCCAATTAAAATAGCTGTTGGGTCAACTGCTGAACAAAATGCATTTAAAGGAGGAAAGCAAAACGTTTTAGATCCTTTCAGCAAGCTCCCTTTGGAACAGAAAAGGGTGCAGCACATGGAGTTCGTCTGTTTTCAAAGAAGGCAACCCTGCACTGAAGTGTTGTGGTGGAGAACAGTCTGTGGCTCAGACACAGAAGAAATAATGAGTCTGGCTTTTGAAAAAAAGGCTACCCAACTCCCCCAAATTGCTTCATCAGGGTGGCTTGAAAATCTGAGCTGCAAAAACACAAAGACACTGAAGACAGAAATGGCACTCATTTGTACTGCTCAGCCAGGAAAACTTCGAAGAGAAAGTGTGTTTTCAGCAACAACTGCTCTTACAGCTGAGATAAGAGTCACTGCCCTGAGCTAGGAGAGTCAGAAGAAGTGACAAGTAGAGGAAAGAAGATTAACTCCATTGTCAGAGTAAGTCTTTAGCTTGTAGAGATTGCACACCCTTGGTGAGAGCCCACAGCACAAGGGACTCCCAGGGCTCTCTGACACTTTGATTTCAGAAGTAAAAAAAAGAAGGGGGAGGAAGTTCCCAAGAGCTCAGCAATTACACCAAAACTTCTGTCTCAGCCAAACATCTCTCCTTCAGGAAGCTCCCATGCCTGTGGCTCTCCTCCCAAAAGCACACACATCCATCCAGAAGTGAGAACCCAGCCTTGGACTTCACAGAGAAACTGCAGGGTCTCCTCTGGAGCTGCCTGCCTCCCAGCACAGCCTCTCCCTGCCCTCTCCTCCTGCCCCAGCCGGCGGGGACACCCCACTCTGCCAGCTTTGGGGTGTCAGGAGTGACCCTCCGAGCGCCAGCGACCCCACCTGCCCCTGGGGCAGATCAACTCACCTGGCCGGGGCTGCCTCTTCACCTGGGGCCGAGTAGATGCAGCCCATGGTCAGGGCTGGGAAGAGACAAAGAGTGTCAGGGCAGCCGTGTCTGTCTGCACGGGGAGCGGATCTAACTTAGCTCTGGAGCAACAGGCACACAGGCCTTTCCATTCTGCCCCTCCTGGGCATTAAAGCCAAGTGTCAGCCTTTTGTTGAGGAGAAGAGAGGCGGCACAAAAGGTCCCAGCACGGGTCATAGCAGGAGAGGTCCTGTTTTGCTCAGATCCTCGTGGTGGGGCTTGGGGAAGTTACCGAGTGGATCCGCGCAGTCCTGGGAAGCTGCAACATCTGGCAGCAGTGGCAGAAAGGAATTAGGAGTGGAGAATGAAACCTCCCAGGATCCTCCGCAGCACACGTCCCTCTCCCATCCGTGTGGAGCAGAGGGACGGGACACAAAACCCTGCCCCCAGCCTTGTTACCTTGGCAACTGTTTATATCACAACTGCTTTTATATATATTCTTGAAAAAAAAGAAAAAAAAAGAAAAAAAAAAAAAAGAAGTTGAGGCTGTAGCTGAATGAAACGATTCCAGACACTGCATGAGCAATGCTGGGGTAACTATGGCAGTGCCATTACGGAGGCAGCTCAAAGGAGTTTGTTCTCTTCAGGATCCTATTAAATTAAATTAGAGGTGGTCTGTGTCTCTCCAACACACACGCAAGCAGCACTGAGAGCTAATCAGGCTAAGGAGTTGGAGCAATTCCTGCCTCAGGAAGTCCTACAAGCATCAGGGAATGGATTTCTCTCTGGCTGCAGAACAGAGATAAGCCAATTTCTGCCCCAAACAATGTTAAAGATGGGGAGAGGGGGAGGAGAAGGGAGGGAGTGACACCCAGCACACCAATCAATGTCTCGCCGGCGTCCCCCCAGGGAAACAGTCTGCACAACTCTGGAGCAGGGACAGGAGAAAGAAAGCAATCTGTGGTTGTGAAACACAGAGAGGAGCAGCAGCCAAAGAATAAAAATAAAGCAGTGCATTCCCCAGCAGTGCCACCCCAGGAAGCTCGGGGCCACGGTGGCGAGGCCACCGACCCGCTCTCCCGAAGGACATCTGCAGAGCAGGCCGTGGGGAAGGCTGCTCTGCTGGTTGCAATTAAGCCTGAAACGGTCAAAATGCAAGTAATCCTCATCAGGGGGATCCCAGCTTGCCCCACACACTTGTGTGTGACACAGCACAGGTACAGGATGGCTTTTGTACATGGAAACCTCTGCAGGTGCTGGACTCTGTCCCTTCTCTGGGGGCTTCTGGCAGGAAAACAGCTGCACTGGGCTGTGAGGGTGAGGGATGTGCATGTGCCTGAGCTGTGGCTGAGCCCAAAGATGCAATCCTGACTGCTCTGGGGCCACCCAGCTGGTGGAACCATGCAGAGTGAACCCAGCCCTGGTGCCATCCAGAACTGGGTACCTTGGCCTTGCCTCCCTTCTGCCACAGTCAAGGGCAGTCACAGCAGCAGCCTTTCCTTTGCAGACCCTGCTGAGCTGACATGGCTCGATCAAGCTGTGCTGCTCTGCAGTGGCTCCCAAAAACCCCAGGAGAGCATTGAGGTGCCAGACCCTGTATTCAGGTCAGACTCTGCTTGCACTCTCCCACTTTGCAAGCAAACCCATGAAAGCACCAGCCATTGGGACGTGTCTGAATTGCTGATCCTCCACTCTTCCCAGGCTGAAGTTGAGAGCCAAAGTGACAGAAATGGTGACCCAATACCATCAGATAAAGCAGTTCAGGACATTTTGGTGAGTCAAGGCAGAGCTGTAGAGAACGTGCTGAAGAAAAGCAATAGCTTTGAAGGTCAAGGTTCTCCACTTCAGCTGGAGACAGCCCTGCCAAGGGCACTCTGCCTTCATGGGCCTGGGACAGCTTCCCTGCCTGCAGACAGGCCTGCTCCCATGGACCAGCTTGCTACCTAGTCAGCCATGGGCAGCAGCTGACACTGCAGTCCTGTATCTCACTGATTTGTTTGTTCATCAGAAAGGAAACTCCACCCCAGACTCAAGGATGACAGGAGGGAAGGAAACCCCAGGCTGAACAAACTTGTTTTTCCCGCTCATTTCCCTCCTGCTTCCAAATGTCTCATAAAATAACACTGCAAAAGCTTCAGGAAGTTTTTGTCTCCATCTTGGAGGATGGATGTGCCACCAGCTACAGCCCTGGCTTACGGGTCCATGTTGCTCTCAGACCACCTTGATACAATGACCACAGCAGGGGGGCAGCAGACAACGGCAGGGTCACACTTACATACAGGAAACACGACTGCAAAGCCTCCTCTCGTGCTCCTCACCTGCCTAGCTGACACTTTTCCACCATGAATTGTGTCAGACAAGGTCTGGACCCACCCCTCCCTGGTTACCAGTGACAGGAGCTGCTGCTCTTCCACAACTCCCACAAGCAGCACTTACACCCAGTGCCCCCTGCCAGCCCATCTCTCACACAGAAGGCAGCACAGACCCCCGGGCAAAACACCCGTTGAGTCAGCCCAGAGCCAAAACCTCCAGCCAGCCTCAGAGGGAAGCCCCACGTGCTGAGGTCCTGCTGCAGGCCAAGGTGGTCACATTCCCCCAGGGTGGTTAGCAAGCCTCTCTGCAGTGTGACTTCCCTGCAAGGTCACAACAGCCTCTGAAGGGCTGCACGTGGTGGGAGGAAACAGTCACAAGGACAGAGATCACAGGAGCCCCTCCGAGCCAACATGAGCTGCATCAAGAGCCAGTTCCAGGCTGATAGTGCCTGTTCCTCCAGCCAGCTGAGCTCCCAGCCATCTCCAGAGGCAGCCACACGCATGGATACACACAGCCCTCTCCTGGAGGCATGAGAGGGAAGTATGCAACTGCTGGCCACCACTTTTCCTCTCCTCATGGCACAGCCTCACAACCAGCCACTCAGGCTACAGAGAATTTGCAGCTGGCATCACAAACTCAGAAGATCCACCTTTGTTGTGTGGTTACCTTCTGCAAAGGCCCGACACTGGGAAGCACAGAGCTGGGCTGAAACTGCCCTTGCCTCTGGGGCAAACTGCACCCCAGCAGGGAAGAGATCCCAGGAGACTGAAGGGAAAGGTATTGCACAGCACCAGCTCCTGTGGTCTCTGCTGCAGTGGGTTTCAAATCTCTTCACTGCTCTTACCAATGCTCCAGGAGGAAACAGGAGGAATGAGCTAAAAAGCCGAGCAGAAAATTGATGTTAAGTTTGGTATGTGACTGAGACCAGGAACTAAGTTGCACCCAGATCTCCACCAATGTGGCTCACTCCTGGCCCTAAGTCTTTTGCAGGAGACAGATGGAACAAGGACTTCGCCCTCTCCAAATCCAGTCTCTTGCTGCTGAGGTAACCTGGCACCAATGCCAAGCAAGTTTTACAAGAGCTGCCAAGCAGCTCATGCTCAGGAACTATTTATTCTCTTCATAGCTAAGAGTAGATAAGATTTCCAATAGGAAACCTGCTTAAGAGCAACTCCACCTTTCTCGAGATTTATCTAAATATTACTTTTATCAGAAAATAGCCAAAACAATCCATAAGAGTTCTGAAGTACAGCCAGGGGCTTTTCTGCCTAGCTTGGGAAAGGCAAATAGCTGATTAGGCCACACGGTGGAGTAAGGAAGAACTGCAGCCTGGCTCTTCCACGGGGATTTCTGCACTGAGAGGTGAACAGCTCAGAAGAAACGTGAGAAACACATTTTGGGACTAAGTCCCCTCACCTGGGGACCTTCCAGAATCCAGCTGAGCTTCCCACACAGCCTCTAAGGACCCACCATAAGCAAGAGGGAAAGCTACACTCACCCCATGCTGCCCAAGAGCTGTTACTTACATTGACTGCATTTTGGGGAACTCTGGGACTTCCTCCTTTTTCTTGCGGAAGAAGAACCAGTAAGTGAAGAGCCCGACGATGAGTGAGATGAGGAACACGTCCACCATGCTGACCAGAGAGGCCTGCTGTGCTGTGCTGTCAGGAGGGGAGATGGTTGATTCCATGCTGGCTTCCCCCATGATGGTTAGAGGCACTGGAAGCAAAAAAAACCCCAAATGAACACCAGCAGTCACCCGTGCCACAGAAGAGCATTAAGGGCCATTCAGAGCACGCTGTTCCACTACATATTTACTCCTAGGAGCACAAGGCAGCCCAAAAACCCTTTGGAGAGAGACTCTGCACCACAATATCATGAGATCCTGTTGCACCCCATGGTATCTCACTGTCCCACCATAGTTTTACTGTGGCATCCATGCTGATCCATCAGAAGTGATTTCTGATCCTTCTCTGCCAGCACCATCAGAACAGCCCCATGTTCCAGCCCGACCTGGGTCCTACTAACACCCCAGCAAAACTGGGACTCATGGCCAGCCTTGACTAAAGCTGTTGCTCACCAGAAAGCAGGACTGTGGCATGGTACTTCTGTGAGCATCCCCACTTTAGGTCATTACAACACAAAGGATGAACATTTCCAATTTACTCTTCAGACTGGATTTACTATCCACCTTTCCTTGGGCCTTCAGCTTCCCAGTCCCTTCCACTCTCTTCTCCAGTGTAACTTCTATCTCCTTGAATTACTCCTTTCAACTTGCCAAGGCAGAGTGTCAGTGACTTGTGACTTGCCCACAGCCATACCCAAAGTCCACAGTAGCACAAGGATGAGTACCCAGACCTCAAGATCCCCATCTAGCTCTGTCCTTCCCCTGGGGAACCACACATCACTCCCTCCCTCCCACTGCTCTGCCAAAGCTCTGAACTCCTCTGACCCTAGTCCACATCACAAGATTATCTTCCCAACACACAAGGACACACTCTGTTCAACCAAACAGATAATTAACTCAAAACTTGATTTGTAAGGGCAAAGTGACTCTCCTCTTGTACTTGGGCATCCTGCCAACCCAGGAAACCATGGACATTTGAACTTGCACACAGAAAAGTGACTCAGCTGTCAGTGCCACCAGAGAGAAAAAGCCATCTCCTGTGGCTGAGCCTCAAGGGCAGAGTGAACCTCTTCAGCAAACCTGTGCCTGCTGGAGAAACACTCCCAGACAGCATTCCTGGGGTTCCTTGGTGAGCACCAAGCTGAGCTTGAGGTGAGAAATAAAGCTGACTGAATTTTAAGGTTATGCCCATGCACCCAGGAGCTGGGAAGGCAAGGGAAGGTGATGCTCAGGGAGTGCTAACAAGAGAGACCACGTCAGGTCTGCAGCGAAGAACCACGCCTAGTTGTTGTGCCTCCAAGGAAAAGTCCAGCACTGGAGAACACAAAGTAGTCTGCCATGGGGCAGCAGCTATAAAAGTAAGCCCTGTGGCGCACAGGGACCAGTCCACAGCCACCTGGGAGTGATCATGGGTGGGCTCCCAGGTATTTCTGCAGTCCAACCAGCTCTCAGCCCGGCGAGATGTTTAAGTCAGTGGAGAACCTGGCAAGCAACTGTACCACAAAGGCACTAAAACAAGTGCAAATCTTCCCAATAGGCTCCTAGAGATGACACTAAGCAGGGAGGTGGAAGAAAAATGCAAGCGATGTGACTGCAGATAAGTAAATTGCCCTTTTCTCTCCAACAGGCAGGTCACCCTGTCCTTTCCCCCCTCCTTTGCAGACAGTCTTTCCATGGCTGGATCCCAGAGCCAAGCTAGAGCTGGGTGTTATTTCTGTACAACTGTAGACTAAACTGTCAAGTTGAAGCCTCCACAACTGGAGCTGAGTTGCCAACAAGGCACAGTTCCCAGCAGGGTCATTCGTCCTCCTCCCTGTTGGGTTTCAGTAAATCACTGAGGGGTGGGCTGGGGAACTGACACAGAGGAAAGGCACTGGTGGGGGTAAAAACATTGCTGGTTTATTGCCCTTCCCATGGCAGGCAGGGCAGTGACAAACCTGTGCTCAGAAGAAGTAATTAAAAAACTAAGGCTGATGGAGACCACCCTGAGCTGGTTTTGGGCAGTAGCTGCATCCCTTCCCTTCCAAGCACCATGTCCAGCACTGGTAGCAGCCAAGACTTAGGAGAAGCCTCCCTGCACAGAGCACAGCAGCATCCCTTGGGACAAACTGCACCTGGAGCAGTTTCAAGCAGCCAGGTGTGGTGAGCAGCAGCCAGCTGGGTGGAAGGCACCTGGTCCAACAGCAATTCCCTTCCCAGCTCCAGAGAGCTCAGACATGGATACTGGCCCCTTCTGCAGGGCAAGAGAACCAGTTGCTGGGCTAATCAGCAAGGAGTGGGTTACACCTCAGCAGCAAGTCAGTGCCATGTCCAAAGCAGCAGAGCTTCTGGCCTCCCAGAGTGAGGGGTTTGGCTTTTTCAAAGGCCCTGCAGGTGGTCTGCCCTCCCAGGCAGTGTCGGAAAAAAAGCCTCCTGGAGAAAGGAAGTTCCCAGGAATGCAGCATGGAGAGTTGTGGGGGAGGAAGCTGTGCTATCTCCTGGCCTGCAGATGCAGCTCTCCAGCACTTCAAAGGGGAACCCTCCAGCTGCAGCCAGACCATTGGCTCACTCCCCACACCCACAGCCAGAGGAAACAGCACCACTTCTGGAAGCTTATGGATCTGGTGCATGGACTAGAGCCTTTTTTGGGTCTCTTCATTCACAAGCCTCCACAGCATAAAGGTTATATACCAACCTCTAACCCTGGAAGAAAACTCATACTCTAGTGATGGAAGCAAAGACAGAAGAACTGCTTTAATGTGGTGATGGGCTCCATTTGGTCCTGGACATTTAGTTACTTGAGTCTTACATCTTAGCTACAGGTTTTTTCCTTTTGATCCCCACTCTTAGGAAAAGGTTTGCTTCAAACTATCAAGATGAAGGCAAAAGATGTGGAACTAGACCTCATACTTCTTTTTTTAAAGGGTTCTCATAAATCAGGTTCTATTTATTTAACTCACTTCACCTAGCACAGGAAGATTACTCCTCAGTTTATCTCAGTTTGACCTGGTCAGCTGTAACAATTACTTTCCAGCAGTTCACAGCAATTCATTTCCAAATACGTGTCCTTTTCTAACTTCCAGTGAAATTAAACCAGATTTTCACTTGGAATTTAGCTATCCTAGAAATCCTGAAGTCTCTGGAGGGACCCTGACAGAATCAGACCAGATTTTTAAAGGAGAAATGAAATTCACAATGCAGAGGTAAAAGTTCCCAACATCACTTTCAAAGGTCCTTATTTTATCCCCAGTGTTTTTTGTATCTTCAATAAACATAAACCAGATTTTATTTCCCCTTCCTTCTTTCTCAGTTTTTGGCTTGTGTTTGGGTTTTGTCTGTTAGTTTGATTTGAGTCTTTTTGTTCGTCTGGGATTTTTTGGTGATAGTTTTGGGGTGGTTATTTTTTGAGGTTTTTTGTTGTTTTGTTGTTTGTTTGAAATCATGGCTCCAGTCCCTGGATCCTTGCTCATCCTTGCACACAGCATCTGGTGTGAAGCAATCAGTCTCAGCTCAGACATGAAGCATCTACATCACCCAGGGCAGTCACAACATTTGGAAAGATTGCAATCAAGTGATGATACATTTCAGCACAGCTTTGAAGCCTCTGAATGCAGCCAAACCTAAAGTTTTAAACATTCAAATCACCAGGACCCTCTCTGCAGGCCTCCAGGCTGCCAAAAAGATGCACTTCCTTCTCATTATTAAAACCATATTCCTACTTCCTTGCACCTCCCAAGGAAAGGGCTGGAAGCACTGTCAGTGATGCTATCACATCACAGTGTTAAATATATTAAAATATAAATGAGAATAGTTTGACAGCAAAGCAGATGGGGAAAAAGCCCTAAAAACCAAGTGGTCAGCAACACAGAGATCTGCTCTTCCCCCCTCTTGCACACAGCTGATGGTGCAGCAGGTGCCCCCAAAAGCAGGCAGGAGCCCTCAACTGCAACTGGCAGGCACAGCATTAGGGTCATGAAACATGGCTGGGAGGTCTCCCCTTCTGTCAAACACAAGGATGTTTCTGCAAGTCACACTGTGGTATCTTCTACTGACCAAAAAGCCTTCCCTCTGAAGCTAAGTTTGCAATTTGGGCAAGAAGCTGGTTCTTTGAGTTGAAGTAGCTGTTTATTTCTATCATGCTTGTGATCAATTTCAAGTACTTCTAGAAAATTTGCCTGCTTGGTCCCAGGTCAGGGCTGTAGCCTGTGACTCTTGCCCCAAAAATAAGTGACCAAGCTCTGTGCCACCATAAGCACGCCGTGAACCACAGTGTCAGCTCTGCTCACAGGAGAGGGAAAGGAGAAGGAAGAGCGCTGACCAAGCACAGCCTGGGCTGCTCACTGCTCCCACCTCCCATAACCCAACCCCGAGGCTCCACGTGATCACAGCTGGTAGCACCAAGAAGCCCCTGAGTTCAGCTCAAGACAGCAGAGAGGGCTCCCCACCATCCCTGAGGAAACAGGCATGAGTCCCGCTGTGCCCTATGGACTCTGCCTGCCCTGGCACAAGGCAGCAACTCCCTCTCCCAAGTTTATGGAAACAGCCAGCATTCCCAAAGGGAACCAAGCAGCAGCAGTGCCCTTTGGCCACCTAGAGCAGTTCTGTTTTGCAACAGGTGCACACAACAACCTTCAATGACCGAGTCAGAGGAGGACCCCAGTGACACAAGCTCACACATTCGTCACTGCCCGCCCACCCTGGCACCAGTGCCAGGCCCTGTCCGAAGGGAGCTCAGCCAGGCCTTCCCCAGCCCTGTGCAGGGTCTGGGCTATCCCAGCCAAGTGCCAGCAGGGACAGCAGCTTTGAGGACAAACCACACTTGCAGAGAAGATCACCACACACCTCCCACTAATACCACCAACACAAGCTCTGGAGCACTCAGCTCCTCCCGTTCACACCCAGCAAGGACACTTACCAAGGGATTGCTTTCCAGTGGCCTCTAAGTGGGAACTAATGCAAGTCACCAGCACACTTAACAGCAGCACACACTCCAAAAGCTGCTGGTTGTTTCAGGCTGGCTTTCTCCAGTTTAGGCTCCCAGTAAAAGCCCTGCATAACCACAGCAGGGACAGGGACAAGGGGCAGTGCTGGCAGAGCGTTCCTCTCGCTCTGCCACATGATGGTGACCCTCGTGTCACTGACTCAGCACATGCACTGCACTGGTGAGGGAAGAGGAAACACAGCTGTCAGGGTTTCTAGGGCTGGAAGCTCTCCTGGGACTGTCAGCATGACCATGACATCTGCAAAAAAAATCACTCTTCTGATGGAGAAGAACCAATCTGAATGATCATAGAATCACAGAATGGTTTGGGTTGGAAGGGATCTTCAAGATCACCCAGATCCAACCCCCTGCATGGGCAGGGACACCTTCCACTAGACCAAGTTACTCCAAGCCCCATCCAACCTGCCATTCAACACTTCTAGGAATGGGGCAGCCACAGCTTCCCTGGGCAACCTGTACCAGTGTCTCACCACCCTCACAGCAAGGAATTTCCTCCTTATGTCCAATTCCCTAGGTGCAGACAGGGGTTCATGGCCAGACCCCTTCCCCACCACTTGCCCTTGGGATTACACTTCCTCTTGTGCTGACCATCCATGCACATGAGCACTGCTTAATACAGATCAGGGACACGACCAGCCTCAAGAAGCAGCCTTTAAAAAACAAAAACACCCCCCCAGTTTTAAACCAGAGACCAGTTCTTTCCACTGGCATCATGGAACAGCCTCTAAAGCTTCAGGACAGAGGGGAAACAGAGTAGAAACAAGCACCTGAAGCAAATGGAAACTCCTTCTCTTTGTACAGCACTGATCTGCAGCCCAAGCTTTAGGAACAATAGAAAATAACTTAAATACCAACTAAAACACCTGGGAGGAAAAAAATAAAACCACTTGGCAGGCCTCTCACAGGTCTGGGAGGAAGCTGTGGCAAAGCCCTGCCACCCCTCACAGCAGCCAAGGGAAGAGACTTGCTTACAAACAGGAGTGCAGCCTCGTGAGCTGCAAAAGGGCTTCTTCTTTCACCCAACTAAAGATCCAAGACAGGGAGTTACTGAAAGAGGAAGCCCACGAGGAAGGAGGAGAGTCAGCAGCAGGAAGAGGCTGTGGTGAAGATGGTATTTCTGCCCAGACTCCTATGGCCGGTCTCTTCTGAATCCCACAGCACTGAAGACCTTCCTGTGTGCTCGTGTGTGGTGTTGGTTTAGGAGACCCTTGGGGTAAAAATAGATCTTCTCTCACTCCTCTTTGGGTATGAATGCAAGCAATTAGAATAAGAAATTCTGTTTACATCAGCCTGTGCCAGTCACTGGCCTCAGCAAATCTCCAATTAGCTCTTTTTCCCTTCCTTTTTAGTAAAAGGAGACCTGGCAAGAAAAGTGGTCCTTTCCAAAACAAAAGCAGTTGATGCTCAGATCCAGGTTATATAACACAGCCTTCAACAGATTCAACAGCCCCTGTATCAGCCTTTTCTCTGTAGCTGTGCAGAGATGGTGCTTCCCCTCAGTAAGAGCCTTCGGTCCAGCCCATCGTGCTGGGTCTGGTCTGCACAGGCTCCATGTCCTGGGTGGGCTGACCCTGCAGGCAAGTTCCTGGGAAAGGTGACAGGGTGGACAACCTCCTGGCCTCCTCCACCCCATCAACCCATCCCACAACCTCCCATTAATCACCATCAGCTGAATAAAGAAGGGTGAAAAACAGCAGAGTATCTGTCACACCATTCAGGGCAAGTGTCTCACCACAGGCCTCTTGGCACTTCCAGCAACTCTCAAGCCCCACTCAAAACAGAGGACTGGGCTGCAGCAGCACCTCAAGCAGGGGTAAGAAACACACACCTAAATCAAAGCTGTTTTTTTGGTGAAACAGAACAAATTCCTCTTGCTCTGCAAGGTCTCTTCTAACCAGACCTTGACACACCAGCTCAGACATTGGCAGAACTTCTATTTTAGGCCCAAGAAAGATGCAGAGTGTGCACCACTCAGTCTGAAGCTTGAAATATTGCATATTTGAGCTTTTGTTGTCACAGTTGGAATTTTTTTTTCTGGCCAGTAGGTCTTATTCAAGGACAGCAAAGCAGCTGTAAAGGCAAGGAAGGGAACAACAGCAAGGGGAATGGTTTTACTGAGGCAGAAAGCAACCCTACCCTATGGGTACACCGAGGGGGGGCTATGCAGGAAGCCCAGTACACTGAAACAAAGGATTTAAAGAATTATCCAACATGAAAATTAATTCAAACTTGCCAAGCTGCCTTAAAAGAAAACAAGCCAGAACCACTAATCTGCACACTTCTCCAGATAAAAACCTGTCTCTCAACCTCTAAACAAGGATGTGGGGCATCTCACCAGCCCAGGCAACCAAACACCTTCTTTCAGGCAGATTAACATGAGCCAACACAGAAAAACAAGTGTTCAGGATTAAGGGATAAACAAAATCTGAGAGCAACAGGTAAACTGAACCCCCTGCTAACTAATAATTGTTTCCCAGCCTCCCCTCCCAGGGAGGGACAAAAGTGGTGCTTCAGGAATTGCTTGGAAGTGGAACAGGGATCTCACCACCACCACCAAGATCCAGGAGCTGGGACAAGACTGCAGGAGATTTACACCAACCACCCTTTTGCCAGCTTCTCTGGACACTACTAAACAAACTGCTCAAGAGGGCTATGCTACAAGATCTCAAGGGCAATCCATTCAGGCATGTATTTTGCATGGTTCAGGTCCTGCTG
>NW_009970715.1:63187-66761 GCF_000747805.2 Chaetura pelagica | reverse complement strand
AGATGTTTTTTTAAGCTGAAGAAGGGAATGGGGTTTTTTTTCAGCAGCCTCTTCTGCCAATGCTGTCCCAGGTGGAAGTTCCTCCTCCAAACTGGCTGTTTGCTTACAGCCCTGCTGCATTTGTTGACAGTTCCTGTGACCAGCTGGAATTTTGCTGCAGCCAAGGAGAGGAGAACTAGGGATGGGGTCAGTAGCCACAGACTTTGACCACTTCCACCAGGAAGAGTTTGGGAAGCAAAACCCTCTAATGCAGTTGTTGTTTGGGAGGTTTCCTTTGAAGCTAACAGCTAAAAAAGCTCCAGAGGAACATGGTTAAACAGATCCTGCAAAGGTAAAAAAACTGTAAAGACCTCTGATCAGAACAGTAAGCTTCAGGAATTTATTTATTTAAAGAAAACCAAACACTGTTTGTACTGGGACATGTATTTAAGGTAGCTTCCCTCTGAGAGCCTTCCAGACATCACATGCCTGTCTCCTGTGCTGTTGTAACATGGCAACTCAGGAACAGAATTGTCCTCCTGCTCCCAGGCTTCACATCTGGCTGCCTTGTGAAAAGCAGGTACAGTTACTCCAAGAACCTCCCTGCCTGACATGGGTAGAGAATTCTGAGCTGCGTTTTACTTTTTGGAACACTTGTGAAATACAGACAACTACCCAGCCCTGCAAACACACATAAGGGAGTGCACCAGCAGACCCCAGAACATCAATCCTGCACCCAAAGCAGAGATCCCTGTGCCTAAAAGGAACAAGAGGCCACAGGACAACAGGCAAGTCAAGCAGGGATTAAGTGGGGTCACAGGCTGAAAGGTTAATCCTGAGCTTTTAAAACAGCAGCTCTCCCTCTCCAACACTCCCACCCTGCTACAGTCAACATAAACAGAAGAGAACTTGACACTGGGCTTTTCTTTCCCTTTGTAACAGGAGCTGCTCCTCATACTTCCAATGGTTACACCTGCAGCCCTGTTACACAACTGGGGCTTGCACAACCCTTGCAGCCTTACTCCTCCAAAGTTTGGAGCTAGCTAGAACCCAGAGATGCTACTGATGACCCATGAAAGCAACTCAAGAGATGCATTTCACAAGCAACCAAGCAGCAAGATCCAGCCTACCTGCCACTGCCATGAAGTCAGACCTACCAGCTCTCCACCCTGGTTACTAAACCTTCCCAGCAGCCTTGCACAGATACTGCCAGAGCCAGGATTTATAAGACAATAAATCTACATTACTCCTTGCAAATAAATAATCTGGTACCACAGGTCAAACTCAGTTGCTCTTTGGACTTGTGGCTCTAGAGAAGCCACTGGAGATAAAAGGGCTCCTCTTCTACTCTTTCCAGACTCTGTGGGTGACCAGCAGCACATAATTGAGTTCAGTGTTTACTTGGGGAGAAGCAAAGAGATTACAAGCCACCTATAATCATTTGTTCTGATAGATGAAATTTCAAACTCTATAAAAAAGCAATCTTGGCAGAGGTGCACCCATCACTGCAGGGCTTGTGACTCACTCTCAACAATAGATTACACAAAGCAACCTCACCACTCAGATCAAATGATGACATTGGGAAAACAGCTTATGCAAGTTCCAGGAGTTGTGTTTCTAGGGGTAGAAGAGCTCACATCAGGGAACAGAACAAAGTTCAGTGTCAGTGAGGTAACTGCCAGGTGGCTTTCCTTCATACCAGAGGAAAGGAATGGGGAGGAGATGGCAGGAGCACAGACCTGAGCAGGGAAGCCTTTTCCCTAGTCCTTCAGGAGTGAGCAAACACAATATCTTGGTTGCCAAGAGAGTAAAGATCAAGTGAGATTTCAGCCTGGACATGGTTCCACAGGCCACTTCTGCTAGGCATAGCCCAGGTAAAGAAACCATGGCTCCCAGCTCCTGCTGCTGACCTCCCCAAACCCAACACTGCCCAGAGATGCTGCTCCACAACCTGCAGGACTCCAAAGAGGTTACCTTGCACCAACGGCTCTGCAAGCAAGTGCTGATGGGGCCTGTGAGCTCTGGCAGGGAAAGCCTCCGAGTTTCGCTTGTGTGTTCCCGTCGAGCTCCTCCACCTGCTGTGGAAGAAACAACACAGAAGCTGCAGAAGGCATCTACTTGCTCAACCCTGGCTACCAGGAAGGCACCACCCCAGAGACTACTACAAAATTACAACAAAGAAAGAGGTTTAGCTTTCTCACAACTAGAGCAGGAAGAATTAACAGAAGATTAAGCTGGCTGTGTAACCTCCTCCCTCCTGGCCACTCCTCACCATGCTCTCCAAGGCTTTTATACTAGATTAAAATAAAGTCCTCAGTTCTATCAGGTTTGGTATTTTTCCTGTAGTGCTGGTATCCTCCCTGCTTCTTGCCCACTTCATGGGAAAGTGTTTTGCACCATCACATCCATGTGCAACACAGAGAATTCCCCAAATCCTGACCCTGTGACATGCACACCCTGTTTCAGAGCAATTAAGACGCCTCTGACAAACACAAGAGCTGCACTGGGACAATGTCAGGTTCTTCAGGAGGGGCCTGGCTCTTCAGCCCTTCCCCAGCAAAGCCCCAGTTTCCTCACCTGCAGCAGGTGAAGCTGCAAGTTTGCTTTGCATGAAACACAACAGCTCAGCAGGATTTTTTTGAGAACTACAGGAATGCTGAGAGAAAGCAGCTTCCCCTCTACCCAGCACCAGGGATGTGTGCATCAGTGCACCCAGCACAGGTATTAAATCTTGCAGGTCCTCACTATGGTCCATGCCACACATAAAGCCCTGGGGAAGAAGGGATGCCCTCACCAACACTGTATCAATTCCAGAACTTCAAAACAGGGACCTGACCTTTCCCTGTGCTTTCCCAGCTCCTCACCTGGATAAGTTTATGCTTTTTAAAAAGAGCTGCAGGAGTACAAACCCATTTCAGCTTTACAAATTCATCCCCGTTAGGCAGAAAATCCTCCCGATCCCTCTTCTCTACACACATCCCACATCCCACCAAGCACTGCTATTTTTTTTCATGCTCTAAAAGGTAAACCATGGCCTAAACACCCTCAGCCCAAAGAATGCTCCAAGCTGTGCCAGCTGTGCTTGGTGAGAAGTTCCTAAGAATCAATTCTACCTTGATGACTAACTCCCCTGCAGCCCAGGTGTCTTCACCTCCTCCAGCTTTAACACTCCCAAACATGGATTTTTTCCATTATTTCCTTCAACAAGCTCATTCCCTAAGGGGTAATTTCATTCCCCAAAGCAGTTCCATCAGGAAAAGTGAGGGGCAAACACTTTTCCAACACCCCAAAAGTTTGCAAAGGGCAACAGGCAGAACAGCAACAAACTAGCCCAGCTCAGATACCAGGAATAACTTTCTGCAGAGAAAGGCCAGAAAAAAACCCCTAAAAAGTCCATTAAAAGCTTTTAACCAGCAACTGCCCGGGGGTGGGAAGCACATGCACCCTCTGAGCAAGCCCCCAGGGGTCATAGGGACCTCCCAAATAACGGGGGGCTCACTCGCACCAGACCACCCCCCCCAATAACCGGGGGCTGTGATCATTCCAGTGTCCCCCCCATAAATAACAGCAGGCCCAGTCACACCGGACACCCCCC
>NW_009970715.1:61510-62232 GCF_000747805.2 Chaetura pelagica | reverse complement strand
ACTAGGGTCAAGGTGGGGTCAGGTCACAGCCACCCCCCCTGGGGCTGCTCCCCCCGGCCAGCTGGGATCCCCAAAAGCTCCAGCTTTCCCCCAAAACAGAGCCCCGGGGGGGCTCAAGAGCCCTCTCGCCGGAGCTGCCCTCCCTGGGGAGTTGCACAAACAGCTCTGGAAACATCCCCAGTGGGCCTGGCAGGAAAGGTTTCCCAACCCAGACCTCCCAAACCCTGGCTCCTGCAGGCAGGGACAGACAGGTCCTCTCCTCTCTCCTTTTTTTTGTAGGAAACTGGTCTCGACTCTACACACCACATCCTGGACCAAGGCCAGGAGCACAGTGGTCCCAACCACCCCCCTGGCATCCCCCCAGCCAGGTGACCCCGGGGCTCGGGCACATCCAAGGTCGTGGTCCTGCTGCTGTCGTGGTGTTGACGCTGCCTTCAGAGTCAACAGAACCCTCGGGGAAGGTGCAAAGTCTGTGCTGGCTGAGCTGGGCCCCCACGGGCACCCCCAGAGCCAGGAGGGGTGAGGGGAAGGGGCACCAACCTGGAAAGCACCAGCTCCAGGGTCACCCCAGCCCTGTCACCCCCTTTCACCGTGACCACCCAGGCAGTGCTCCCACCCACACTGGCTCTGGGATTGACCCCATGGGAGGTGACTCCAGTTCCTGACCACCCTCTGCAGGGTGAACAGCCACAGGTTACCTATGGCAAGGGTCAGGAGGCAAC
>NW_009970715.1:39296-60690 GCF_000747805.2 Chaetura pelagica | reverse complement strand
GGGTCAATGTTGGGGGGGGTCAGGGGTGTAAATGTGGGGGGTCAGGGGTGTAAGTGGGGGGTCAGGGTTTGATTACAGCACTAGGGTCAAGGTGGGGTCAGGTCACAGCCACCCCCCCTGGGGCTGCTCCCCCCGGCCAGCTGGGATCCCCAAAAGCTCCGGCTTTCCCCCAAAGCAGAGCCCCAGGGGGGCTCAAGAGCCCTCTCGCCGGAGCTGCCCTCCCTGGGGAGTTGCACAAACAGCTCTGGAAACATCCCCAGTGGGCCTGGCAGGAAAGGTTTCCCAACCCAGACCTCCCAAACCCTGGCTCCTGCAGGCAGGGAGAGACAGGTCCTCTCCTCTCTCCTTTTTTTTGTAGGAAACTGATCACGACTCTACCCACCACATCCTGGACCAAGGCCAGGAGCACAGTGGTCCCAACCACCCCCCTGGCATCCCCCCAGCCAGGTGACCCCGGGGCTCGGGCACATCCAAGGTCGTGGTCCTGCTGCTGTCGTGGTGTTGACGCTGCCTTCAGAGTCAACAGAACCCTCGGGGAAGGTGCAAAGTCTGTGCTGGCTGAGCTGGGCCCCCACGGGCACCCCCAGAGCCAGGAGGGGTGAGGGGAAGGGGCACCAACCTGGAAAGCACCAGCTCCAGGGTCACCCCAGCCCTGTCACCCCCTTTCACCGTGACCACCCAGGCAGTGCTCCCACCCACACTGGCTCTGGGATTGACCCCATGGGAGGTGACTCCAGTTCCTGACCACCCTCTGCAGGGTGAACAGCCACAGGTTACCTATGGCAAGGGTCAGGAGGCACCAGCCCCGAGGGGACAGCAAGACAGGGCTGGTTTGAGGTCATCCCTGCACCTCCCTCAAAAGCAACAGAGTGGGAGACAAGCCCAGAGGGGAAAGTGGCACTGGAGGCAGCCAGGTGGGTGGCAGGGGTCAGTTCTTCAGGGTCTGGAAGTGCTTCAGATGTACCTGCACCCTGGGTGCCCACACACAGCTCCTTGGTGTCCCCACCCACCTCCTGTCCACCCTTGGGACACTGACCCTGCCACTGTGCTCCAAACCCACAGCAACACTGATTCCAACACCCCAGGATCCCCCTTGAAGACTTAATGAACAAATAAATAAATACACCAAAGGGTCCCCCACACCCTCAGGGCTGAGCACTCCCTTTAATTCTGCCTGGGAGAAGGACAGGAACTTTGAGGACCATTACCTGTGACAGCTCCTGTCCTGCCAACCAGTGCCTGTGCCCAGCAGGACAGGAGGTAGCAGAGAAGGGGTGACTGCTGCTGGCTCTGGTCCCCACAGTCCCAGGGCAACACAGGGCACCACAACCATGTGGGAACAGGCTGTGATCCTCTTGTCAATCCCAGGATGGAGCTGTCATCATCACAGGATGGAGTAGGGCATCTGCTTGTCCTTGTCATCTCCCTGGCCCTTGCAGTGGTCTGTGCTGCAGCAGATGCAGAGTCCAGCCCCCCAGCACAGGATCCCTAGCCCAGCATCCAGCTCCTGCTGCCAGCACTGCTGGAATCAGCCCAGCTCCAGGTCCACTCAGAACTTCTTCCCCTGCAGCAGCTCCACACGAGGGGGGGGAGAGAAAGGGGCTGCATTAGCTGAGGGGATGTGGGATCCAGCCCTGCCCTGGGGTTCCCCTGCCAGCCTGGGGATGCCTGCAGCATCCTGCCCCCCACAGCCCCCAAAAGAGCTGATTTTTAGCCATCTTAGAAACCTTGCCCCCCTTCCCATTTTTAGTGCTGGCAGCTGAAATGGGGCATTTTAGGGCTGTTTGGGATAATGCAGTGAGGAGGAAGGTGCATGTGAAGAGCCAGGGTAGGGACAACCCCTCCCAGGACACCTTTTGGGGGCACTTTGTGTTGGGGGGATCCCCAAAGGCACAATAGTGGCAGGGAAGGTGGGTGAGGATGAGGAGTGGGGTGCCAGGGGAGGAAGGCTGGGTGCAGGCTGGGGATACTCACCACACAACCTTCTGGGAGCAGTGGGTAGGTGTCTCCTGGTAGCTCTAAAGGCAACTAGGTTCAGCAACAGGCAAGCATGAAGCCATCCTGACACCACTGTCTGTTCTAAAACATGTTAAAATTTCACCTCCTAACAGCATGGAGACTTGAGAAGAGATCTGAAGAGGCAGATACAAGAGTCACAAACAACATGTGGGCCAGCCCTGGAAGACAGGACGTGCTGAGAGGCTTAGCAGTTTATTTCTTGTGAGGTCCAGAGGCTTGAACTACACAGTTCAATTTGTTTGGTCTTTAAAAAAAGGTCATACTCATAAAACATGAACATTTTCAGTCATATTCAGCAACACCACAGCATGTTGGATTAGGACTACAGGAAACAAGGAAAGCATTTGAGCTAGAAAAAAAATAACAACAAACTTTCAGTCAAATTTCATGGATGCCTTTACACTTCCCAATAAAGTGCAAGTCAATTGCCCAGTTTGATTTCATCTTTATCCAGGATCAAACTTAAAAGAGTAAATATTTTGTTTCAGAAGCCATACATATGCATATATATGCAGATATGTATGTGGGTGTGCATGTGTGTGTACAAATCAAAACCATGCTCCAAACAAGATGCTAGAAAGTCTTTTTACTTGCATTCTTTTAGACAGCACTTAATTGAGATTGTAACAACTTGTTCTTAAATCAAGGTGGGAGATCAGACAGGAAAGAAAAAAAAGATAACACCACTTCTTTTTCAAATGTCACATTTAATGTTTTCACCACTGTACTTCAAATCTACATTTTACAAAGTGACCAGCAAGTGTGCCACATTAACTGACCAACCTCTGAGATTTTACCTTTCATACCAGTGTCTTCTTGGGCTCTTTTAATTAAACACGTTGCTCATTCAAGTGAATTAAAATGCTTGAGTTGGTTTTATTCTCAGGAGCCTCATAAAAAACAAAGATATTGCACCATCTTTGTTCAGTTATTCAATGTTTGTCTCTTTCACAGCAAATAATTACTTCATTGAAGTTAAAACTTCCAAACATAACTTACTAATAGTCTCCAATTTCAGCTCAGATCACTCTTGTTGAAAATACTCTGCTAAATACAGATAACTTACAATAACTTTAACAGTTAATTGTCCATAACAAACACCACAGTTGTTTTTTTCTCCAGACCAATGCTCAAATTTTAAGACCACCCTTTTCAGTTTTTCTTTCTACAGGTGAAAAACAGTCTTCAATTTTCTAGTCTCGTTTTAAATACAAAAGTTGGAAGGGACATTCAAGTTTCAAGTCTCCACACTGAACTTAAAAATAAAAAAAGAAAACAAAAATATCATGTGGAGGTAAACAAACCAAGTTGTATAACTCCAGGAGGTAGAGGCCTTCAATTTGTGTTCATATATACATATGCACAGAATTCAGTGTTCCAACAGAAAAAAGAATTAGCCAAAAAGTAATAAAAGTTATTTACTACTGTGACATTTCAAGACTTCCACAGCTTTGCCTAAAGACACAAACACAATTAACATAATTCCCTATGTGCTTTTTTTTTTTTCTCCTTTTTTTTCTTTTTTTTTTTTTTCTCTCTCAACTGTCCAGTGCAGGAAAAAGTTCTCACAAAATTTCACAGACCTAAAATGTGCAAGCTAGTTTTCTCTCTATACAGCAATGATGTCAGGGATCTCTGAAATTAGCCCATAAATGGAATTATTTACACACATAGAAGATGCATGCTGGGGGGTTTTATGTAAGAAAGAGCAGAAAAACTTCTAATAAAAATAGATTAAATATATATATATTTATACTGGGTAAGGAAACAGAAGTTTAGTCTCTCCTAGTCACAAACTCATTCTCTCTACTCACAACATTTGATTTTAGAACAGCACACATCACCATCACAGCTCTAGTGAGAAGCTATTTATAGGACTGGATCACCAGGCAATGTGCCCACCCAGGGTGGTCACTGCCATCCCAAGGGACTTCATGATTGGTCACAGTCAAGTTTTCTGTATTCCTTAGTTTTAGAAAACCCCAAATCTTCAGGAATGGCTCAATATCAAAATGTAGGTCTGTTTGTACAATCTCACTTTGATAAAAATAAAATAAAGAAAAAAACAAAACAAAACAAAAACAAACCTCCCCAAATTTGGTTCAATTCTGTTTGTTCTGAGCTGAGCCATCACAGCTGCACTAGAATTCATAAAACACGTGCAACTCTGGGTAAAATATTTTCTTCTAAAAGCACAACCACTTTACAAGATTAAAAGTCTAGTACATTTCTAAATATTATTCATATTGTACAAGTAGTGGTTGTTAATTTAAAACTTCATTAGTAAAATTACAGTACAAGCATAATTAACCTCCAGAATTGCAAATCCCAGACTCCAGTGGAAAGCTACATTACATCTTCAGTAGTATATTATCTTCCACTTTACTCCCAAACCAGTGGAGATGGTGGCATCTCAGATGGTTGAGCAACTGTGGAACTAGAAGGCAGGTGATACAGAAAATCAGTGTTCATTTGCAATAGGTAATAGACAAGAAAGTTAATGCTCAACCAGTAAGCAAACATTTCATAGAAAACAAAAAGCCCCACCAAAAGCAAACCAAAACAACTCCGGACCAACACTTAACATCACTGATAACAAATCTTTTGCTATACTTTATCTACTTATTTTCTTCATGATTTTTCATCTATTAGCCATTCATATTTTCCCAGTGCAATTCTACAATCAAAATTCAACTTGTCAACCTGTCAGTTCTAATGTTGATCCTGACTTCTCTACTTTTCTGCAAAAATATTACTTGAAACTTTTGCATATTTTACTTAAATTGTAAAATAATTCAAAGAAGTATTTTTAAAATGTAACCATACAAGTTGTTTGTTGTTGTTTGGTTTTTTTTAGAAGTTACCTATGGGTTTTCCCTACTTTCAGAAACTTAAAACATTCTGGATATGCCAATTCTGTACTACTAATAAATGTGAATTAATATCAGATGTGATTACATACAGTTACCTAATAAAGCTCTTAAAAGCAGCAGACTGAGGGTTGATGCAGAGAGGCACTCTGTTTCCTTTCTGCTGTTCCAAAATGAACTGATGAATTATTTCTGTACAAAGGAGGAAAATAAAAAAACACTGTTAAGACTTGTTGCCTCACTGAAGTGCATTGGAGAGCAGATGAAAATGTATCTTCTTGAAAACAGGTGTTACTAAGGATAAAAGAATTTCAGCTTCCCTACATCTAACCTGGTACCAGATCTGAGAGCATAAATTCACACAGAACTCTTACATGAAGACTGAAATAAGTGTATAAAAAATAAACCCATAATTACCCCTAAAATACTAGTTATAGATAATATCCCAATTTTGGGGTTAGTGTGTGGATCCAGGCTGCATGTTTATGGGACAGAGCAGGTTGAGAAATGCAGATGTGAAGGTTCTGCTACTCACCTTTAACCTGCCGAACAGAACTGAGGTTCTTCTCAAAAGTGTCATCAAATTTGGGATTAGTTACAGGTTCAAAATCACTCGTATAAACTCTTCCAGTAGATGTGGAAAAACAACATTTACACATACAGGTGTGATATCTCAAGCGCCCTTCGTCGAGATAGGGGTGAGCTAAGGCATCCTTAGCAGATATTCTTTTGGACTGAAATGTGGAATTGAAATAAAAGAAGAGTTAGCAGATATTTGGAACAGTCTAAATTTACTTATCAATTTATTCTAAAATCGTTTTCATAACCCCCTAATCAGGTTAAAGGATTAGCTCAGGTTTTCAGGCTTGCCCAGGCTGCCACTAGGGGGAAGGTTTTGCTTAAAAACAAGCTGCTCTGCCACGATGACATTGACCTCTCTGTGCTACAGCTAGAAAATGTAGCTAATGTGATTGTTAGAAATAGTTCTCAAGAATTCCTTCCTCTGGATAACCTTAAAACTATGACTTCTATAACAAATCAAAATAACCCCAAAGAAAGCAATGTTAGCAATGATGGCATTTTGTTGGGTCCATACTTTGCAAAACATTTTCATGTGCCCTTAAATACATGTTTGAAGCACAACACAACTTCAGGCATCACAGCTGACAGAGTCATTCAGGATATGGCATCTGTAGTTCTCAGGAACCCTCTGCACATCAAGTTGCAGAACACAAGTGGTCAAAGAAGTGCAGGAAAAGGGGTCAGAGCAGTGGTTTAAATTACAAAGGTGACTTCCACATCAATAAGACTTCTTTTGTTCATAAGCCAAGTAACTCAGTCTCCAGGTGTCCAACACCAACCCATTAAGGAAGGAGAAGACCACCTGTTTCTAAAGAATTGCACAGAAATGCTGCTGCAAATTCATGGAGCAATGAAACCCATAGTTTTAGGTGAATTAGAACACAAACAGAACAAAAATTACTTGCTCAAAATCACAGAGCAAGAGCAATGGCAAAGCTTGGTACAACCCAACTGCTCCAATTCCCAGGATGTTTTTTAGATGGAATTAAAATCACCTGTTCTATTGAAAAAATAAAACCACATTTATTTAAATGTGATTTGAGAATAACAGCATCCTAAGTGTTAAGTGAGTCAGAAAGGAAAAAAAATAAGTTGTCTTCATGGAAGTTATGACTTAACATTTCAATGGTTTTGTTCAGTAAAGCAATCTTAAGGCTTAAAAAAAAAATAATCAAAGGCACTGCCTTCTGAATGCTTTCTCAGTTACAAGCTTGCTCCTTTGCAGTTCAATCTGTCTGTTTTTCATTTGAAATGTTACAGGTTTTTCTGTAAGTAGGAAATAATTAAGACCATTGATTCAGGTATCAGCTTTTCTAGTGACAATTTTTTATAGTAAGCCCAAGATATGAAATCTAAAATCCACAGCAGCACTTTTTTATTAAAAAAACAGATGCTCAGTGGGAAAAAAAAAAAAGATCCTGTTATGTGACTGTGTGGATGTAGAAGGAATTTTTTTCTATGTTGCAAGACCATGAACACCCACACATCTCTAATTAGAACTGCATCAAAGTATCTGATGTTCTGCTACCTACACCTAGCTAGGAAAAGACAGCATGATTCATGAACACCCTCATCTTTCTCACTCCATCATAGCTTTCTTCAAAAGGCCACTAGATTTTACATGCACAACCCCAATTCCAGGAGGAAATTAATGGACTAATTATAAGATGGTCCTTTCAGGTTTTTTACAGACACAAAAGTACTGAAATACAAGGCAGAAGAAAGGCAGTTAAAGCAGTCCTTGACTTCAAAGAGTCATTTATGTAGCAGACAACAAAAACTGTTAAAACAAAAAAGTATTAGAAGTGATTTTAAATCCTACTTACTGGATCAAAGACCAACATTCTGCAAAGGAGATGAACTGCTTCATGTGTAGCTTGACTGGAAAGTGTATATAGGACAGGAAGGGATGGCTGTAGGGGAAAGAGGAGAAAGGGAAGTACAGATAGTTGTCTTGTCAGATCCATCAGCAAGAACACACTGTTACAGCACGTGTTATTTTATAGTTACCAAGGACAAACTTCTCCTTAAAAAGGACATGCACTTCCCAACACTTCCCAACAAACACTGTTACAAAACTCAGCAGTTGGAATAGGGATCTGTTGGGGTATTTTTTCCCCTTAGTTCAGATCTAATCCCTGGGCAAACCTGTATTTTATTTATTTATTTGTTTGTTTTTCTCCAGAGACACCAATTTAAGCTGTAGCTACTCAGAGGTTTGATTAACCACATCATTTCCAGTATTTCATTTTTCTGATCTCAATCATTGCCAGATTATGGATTATTTTGCTTTTCCTTACCCAGACGATCCATATCTAACTGGCAGTACAATGGAAATGACCTTCAGGCATACAGCACTTTGCATAAACAGGCTTGGAGGTCTGGGGGAGGGGAAAAGAGGGTTCAGTGAACCCCCCCCTTCTTTTCTAGTGCAGCACTCAGGGCACGAGCTGCAGTTGCCAGTTCAGCAACTTTATCAATTCACTTCAATTCCAGTTTGAAGTAAATTTTTTAAATAAAAACAAATGACAAAGAAGCCTACATAATATATTCATTTTCATTATGCCAAGACCCAGTGGGGTGTTTTTTGTTTTTTTTTCATTCTGAAACTTCATGCATTAAACTGTTTTCACAGAAAGCAGCAAAATGCTTTACCCCTTAAATCCTACTGTGCTCACCTACACTGATTAAAAATAGTTTGCACGACAAAGTAATTACCAGTTTTTAGCTTGGTTTTCTCTCTCTATTAATCTAATTAAGAACCTGGTAACATTTAGCTATTTATAACCAGCAAAATCTCCTCTTGAGAAGATGAGAAGCCACGAATTTGCATTCAAACATGAGTGTGTTTGAAGTTGAAAACAGAAATATCATGAAAGAAGAATCCACTAGATGGATGTCTTGGAAAACTCCCTGTTTTCCAAGTGGCCAAGGAACACACCAGCTCCAGAGACTGTTCAGCTTCTTCAGCCCTCCATGAAAAATGAATGTTGTTTCCTTCAAGAGGCACAGAACTAACTGCTTGTAGTTTATTTCCTATGACCTAGTGGCTACAGGACATTACATCTGTATTAGAAACATTTTGCACCATTTCATGTCACTTGCTTTTTAGAATTCCCAACGTTCAGCGGGTCAAGAGAGACACAGTTCCAGTAGCACTGGGACTAGAGTCAGAAGACAATCTGACTCTTGACAAAACATCCTGGTTTAACAAACTGGACTAGGCTAACAAATTCCAGAGCTCTTGCTCACTGCTACCAAGAGCACAACTGCTGCCCCTTGGAAATGCCAAGCGATTATCACATTATCAGAATTTTAAACCAATGTATTCTATAAAGTATCTGGATGTATTTCTATCTAGTTGCATATTTATATAAGTACAGTGGATGCCAGCTTCAATCACTATAAAACTCAGTTGTTTTTTAAAAAACATCCCAAAGCTTGAAAGTGCAGGACTATGTGCTGAAAAGTTACGGTTCTCCTAATGTGAGAGAGCAAAAAATAAGGAGACTTGGTCTCAAAGCTGGTAAAGAAAGTCTTAAGGAAATCCTCTTTATTAATAATGTGAAAAGAAAAAAATAAAAAAGCTTGTCATAAAATGGAATAGAGATGCACTTGATGTAGTGCATCAAAAGTGCCAAGGAGGCAGAACTCCCACGTTACTAATATAGCAGAATCTATATTCAATGCTCATTTCTATGGTAACTACTATTGTGGTGAGTAGACAGTTGAGAAATTACTTCAACGAGCAGAAAATAAAGATGCAAACTTAACTACTCTGATGTATTAACATGTCCAGGTCATTAATTTTGTTAATTTTTACTATCTAACAATCATAAAAAAGACCATATTGGATGGATGCACTGCTGGATTACTGGGCTACGGATTCCTGCATAAGCATTTCTTTGTATCTATTAACAGTACATTTCATTTGTCCTTTTTTTTCTCTCCAGTCAGCATAATGACATCACCCTGCCTTTTTTCTGTTGTTTGTATGTTGTTGGTGGGTTTTTTTTAATTAACTTTTACTTCAGTTACTCTGAATGTTGTATTCAGGTGTTCAGCATCTTGTGAGGCCTTTCCCAAACAGCCAGGTCACAGAATGCTCATTTCTATGGTAACTACTATTGTGGTGAGTAGACAGTTGAGAAATTACTTCAACGAGCAGAAAATAAAGATGCAAACTTAACTGATGTATTAACATGTCCAGGTCATTAATTTTGTTAATTTTTACTATCTAACAATCATAAAAAAGACCATATTGGATGGATGCACTGCTGGATTACTGGGCTACGGATTCCTGCATAAGCATTTCTTTGTATCTATTAACAGTACATTTCATTTGTCCTTTTTTTTCTCTCCAGTCAGCATAATGACATCACCCTGCCTTTTTTCTGTTGTTTGTATGTTGTTGGTGGGTTTTTTTAATTAACTTTTACTTCAGTTACTCTGAATGTTGTATCTTAGTGTTCAGCATCTTGTGAGGCCTTTCCCAAACAGCTCAGGTCACAGCTCAGATGTGCAAGGGGACTCCCTTGGTGATGAGTTGCTGGGCTGCTCTGTTGGTGGAGCTGAACAACAGGAGATCTCCACTTGTAACACTCTCCATCCTGTCAGTACAGGAGTCCCTTGGGGGCATTCTGAGCTATACTGTCAATTTTCATTTATGTCTCCTGCCAATATTATCACTTAAATTTAACATTGTCCCTCCACATAGCTATCAAAATGCTGTTGCTTCAAAAAGAAGGAGATTTTCACTTGCATCAGCAAGCTAAATAATACAAAAGACAGAAGCCAGGGATGTACTTTGTTGGTGAAAACCCACCATCTCAACAGCAGTTTGACCAACTGCCCTGTTAACCCACAACACTGTGACACCACGAGCAGCCCTGGTAAAGTCAACCCAGTTGACAAGCAGCGACAGCCCGAGATCGACCATCCAAACCAAACATGCCATGAGAGATGAAACAGTGCAAAAGCAAGAGGATCCTGCTCTGATGAAATCTGAGCTTGGAGGAGCTGAGTGAAGGACAGTGTTGACCAACAGAGCAGGGAGCTCCAGCCCTACCTGTTTATGAGGACTCCTGAGTATATGTGCCTTGGCGCCTTCACACGCCGTCCGCATCGCTTCCAGCGACGGCGTCCCCAGCAGGTCTGTGATCAGATCCAACTGCAGGCACAGAAAAGACAGTTGAGATCTTGGGCAGATATCAATATATTTCACTATCAGAGCAGACTCTTAAGGGACCACAACATTTCAGGTATGATTCAGTTCCAAACCACTACTGCAGGGACAGAGTAAGTCACAAACACCAACGTTCACACTTAGTCGATCACAAGTGGAGCCACTTGTCATTTCACTGGAAAAGCCCTCACAGAAGCTGATTTTCAACTTTGGGAGCTTTTTTTTTGTTGTTGTTTACAGGCTTAGTAAAACACTTTATTGGAATTTAAAAGTCAATTTTACATCATTAATAAAACTGGTAAGTAGTGTTAGTGGTGTGTTACACATGACAAACCCAGATGTTCTCAACTGAATGTCAGCATTGCCTACCAATATACCACACAAAATCACTCCAAAAATCCAAGTCAACTACTACTTTACACAAAATGTTTTGCCATCAACAGAAATAAAACTATAGGAAGTGGGGAAAACCCCCAGAACTACAATACAAACACACTATGTAAAAAAAATCATATATATAAGAAAAATAAGTTTAAAAAATCCTAAATCTGTCCAGCACAGGGGAACGAAAAGGAGTGGTGCTGGTTTAAGGAAAACAAAAGCTACCTAAAATAGAGCAGAGATGATGCTGTGTTTAAAACTGGCCTCAACTTTAATTGAAATTGACATTTCATTCAACTTTGTCATTTTGGAAAGTAACAGACAAGCTTTCACTTTATTTCTACAAAAGTACCTGCATATACTCCTTTTGTGAGCCAAAACAAAAAAAAACCTTGTAGGAGTGAAGCAAAGTGAAAAAAAAAAACAGGCTTGTCAGTGGTGAGATCAGCACCAAGGTTCCAAGAGTTCCCTTGGGACCACCCACACTAACAAGCAACTGCAGAGATCTCCTCTGAGAATAAACCCATTATCAGCAGTGCCCAGCCCTGGATGTGTGAAACCCTCCCCTGCCTGCTGGGATAACTGGGAAACATGACTGGTGTTCCCAGCTCACACTGACCCTGCTCTCCCCCTAAGTGCTCCTCAGAACCTGAACATGTTCCTCCCTCTTGCCAGGGCCAAGGTGCCTTCAGAGAGCAGTGACAGTGTCTGTATGGAGATGGAAAACAGCATGGAGGAGGGGGTGGGGGAAGAAAAATCCTAAACCATGAGGTTTTTAGGTGAGGAAAATATATAATTGAAAAAAGGACACATGGAGCTGATATAATAAAAAACCAATGTATTTACAGATTATAAATTACAGCAGCATATGTGGGAATGTGAACTGCAGAAACACCTGCATTTCTTAGCCAACCACTCCTGAAGCAATGATACGTTAATATACATTTATATCTCTATATATAGAGATACAGACATAAATACATATACTTTACTCTAATGGTTATAAGGAAAAACACTGAAAACAACTTCCATAATGATCTCTTGAAAGTTCACGTTTAATATCTCTGGAGATCCAGACTCTCTTGTCTTAGCCCCTACATTTCCAACACGCTCCCAGAAGAGTTTTGTTAAGAGGTCTGATTTCATCTATCTAGATGCACATCAGCAGTCATGAAACATGTTTTTCCAGAGTATTACAAAATAACTTTTGAAATTGTAGAGTAAAAATAGAAAAAAATATTACAAAACATTATATTTTAATCCAACTGGCCTCAGCTGTGGGGATTTCAAATCTTTTGGGTTTATACAGTGAACCTACACTATGACATTATTCTTCTGGGTCAGGAGAAGTGCACTTGCAAAGCTGACTTATCAGCTGCTGCCACAACCTTTGTCCTGGTTTGCAATGGGTGTCCTGGAGCACAGAGACTGGGCTCCCCTTAGATAAGAATTGGGGGGTACACTTCATGAAGCCATCTCAAGGTTCTTCCTCTGCCCATGGGCAGCCAGGCTGTGCCCGCACTCAAGGCACATCCCCACTCTGAACTGTGGAACACAGGGTGTCAGGTCCTCAGCACCAACCACCTGGCTCTGCAGACCCCTTCCTGCTGCTATGCACTAAACACACAAATTTTGATGAAGTCACAGAATCACAGAATATGCTGAGTTGGAAGGGACCCATCAGGAACATCCAGTCCACCTCCTGTCCCTGTGTGTGGCACCCCAAGAATCACATCATGTACCTGAGAGCACCATCCAAATGCTTCCTGAACTCAGGCAGGCTTGGTGCTGTGACCACTGCCCTGGGGAATTGTTCCAGTGCTCAACTACCCTCTGGGTGAAAAACCTTTTCCTGATATCCAACCTCAACCTGCCCTGATTCAGCTTCCTGCCCTTTCCCTGAGCCTGGTGCTTGGTCACAGGAGTGAAGAGGTCAGGACCTGCCCCATCTCTTCCCCTCATGAGGAAACCATGGACTACAAGTCAGGAATACAAATGTGCTACCCAGTGCCTTTTCCAAAGCAGAGTGCAGACTAGTCTTTACAGCAAGAGGAGAAAAGACATTTGCTCCCACTGCTAGTCAGGAAGTCTGAGATCACCTTCCCTGCACTAAATAGATGTATTAAATGTTTCTGGACATACAGCTAAAAATAACTTGTATTTGCATCTTTAGAAAGGCACTTAAAATAATCAAAAGATTGTATCAGCTATATAACATTTAAAGAAATTTCCATGCCTTCTTAGACACTTACCATCACCAAAATGAAGGAGTCTGAGCAATACTAATAGTGCTGGAGTTGATATAGTAGGGTTAATGGTTGGACTTGATTATCTGAGAGGTCTTTTCCAAACTAAGTGATTCAATTATTTTATGAATTGGCAATTTAAATAGTTCAAATAGCAACACTATCTCTCCAGTTACATCTTGACAGAAAACTTACTACTTTCTGGCATCAGCTGTTACAAAAAGCTTGATCCTGGTTATATCACCTTTACCTTATCTCAATGAAAAGCTACAGCAGGCCCTGGTCCTGCAGCAGATTACAAGGGATTAAAAAATAATAATACACATTTCAAAAGCTGAAATTAATAACCACTACTTTTAATGCTGTCTGGAAGCTATCATTTCAGTGCTTCAGAGTAGCCTGGGGTTTTTGCCTAAACAAAACAAAACAAAAGCAAGTTTGAAGTTCAAAAATGCACCCGTGTAACCAATTCCATGAAATCATGCAGTAGGAAAAGCAGTTTTTCAAGGGAAACATTAATGATACCTGCTGGATGGGACTCTGTGCCTGAAACAATATTCTTCTCCCAAGTAATTCTGCAAAGATGCAGCCTACAGACCAGATGTCAATGGCATTGCTGTAGTGCCTGCTGCCCATCAGGATCTCGGGAGCTCGGTAATACTGAGTGACAACTTCCTGAGTCATGTGGCGGGATTCGTCTAACTCTTCCACCCTGGCCAATCCAAAATCACAAATCTAAATTGAGAAGGTAAATAAAAAAATTAAAATAACCAAAACACTTCATGCATTTCAAAGAGGTAACCTCCTGGTAAGGAAGCAGGAAATTCCAAATCAGCAGTTTAGCAAAGCAGATTTCTGCTGTAACTGCATAAGCGAAGGGGAAGGGGAAAAGAAAGGAATTATGCTACTTTATTCCACATCCATTTAACCTTTCTACAATTTTATTTGAAATTACAGTACATTTTTACTTGTCATTACAATATTTAGTCATTGAAAAGGCTAAAAAACCACTCTGCACTAAAAAATAAAATACATATTGCCAAGCTCAGAGTACAGAATATTTCATCCCAAAGCAGATTTCATTTGTTCGTGACACACCTCAAAATGTTACAGAAAGATTTAGCCTTTTACACCTTTTAGCTTTGAGAATTTTTACACATCTCTTGAACCAGGCGTAAGAAAACAGACTAAAATTTTCACAATTAGAATGTTTAGCCAATCAGTGCAAACAAAACTTAATGCTTTGCTGTTTGGCATTGCTATACAACCCAAACTCTCCAAAATTTCACGCATCTGAGAAGTTCATGGCAGAGTATGGTCTCTCCTTTGGCCAACATTTGCTTTTAAAATGGCCATTTCCTTTTCAAATGACTTTAAGGAAGAGTCTGATTTATAATGAACAGCATAAACATATGTACATTTTCAAGAAATTTAAGTAGCACCTTAAGAACACAGTTGCTGTTCACAAGTAGGTTCCCTGGTTTAATGTCTCGATGTAAAATGCCAGCAGAATGGAGATATTTCAGACCTGAAATATTAAACAACATAAAAATAAATACCTTTTTTTTTTTCCCCCCTTTTAAAATAAGACATTTAAGGCTGAAAACATTTTCCTGGAAGCTCTTGCAACTCCTGATCAGCAAAGACTTTGCCATTGGCACATTTTTTACACAACTCTAACATCCAGTCTCTAGTCTACACTCTTGCCACTCAATGAAGCAATAAAACTTTTGGAGTATACAAACTAGACAGAGCATGTAATTTAAGTAGTCTTTTTTCCATTAAAACAAACAAAAACAAACCCAAAACATCCTCTCCCTGTTCATGACATGGATACTCTGGCTAATCACAACACTAGAATATTGACATGTACACTGTTCTGACTCCCAGTAACAATTTTAACTTCTGCAGCACTAAAATTTGACTTAATTATTTCCTGCTGCACTTCAAAAATAAACTCAAATTAAACCCAAGATCATTTGCTTTTTTTTTTTCTTTTTAAACTCACTTTTTTTTTTTCCAAACTAAAACCTTATAAACCAGCAGCACAAGGCTAAGACAATATAGGCCCAAAGTGCAGTACACTCAACTTTTAGTGCAAAAAAACAAAGTTTAGAGTTATTGAATTGAGGGATCTGATCACAGCCACTGGGGATGTTTCCAATATTTAGGTGGTTGGGCAAGAAAGACAACCTGTGCTTCCTGTGGTGCTTCCACAGCCCCTAACACTATAATGCTGATTAAAAAAATGAAAGTAATGCAGAAAGCACCTCACTAGAAAGCAAAGTGGAAGAAAGTACAGCAACACCAAGTTGTTAATGCACATGAACTACAGTAGTAGACAAGGCATGAAAAATGGCAAAACGGCCAAAATTTGAGCAGGGTCAGATAGAGGAAAATTAAGTAATAGCAGGAAACTGGGGAACATTGAGCCCTCAGGTCAAACGGCATGAAAATTCAAGTAACTCTGGAACAAACTTTAACTGACAGTTTTGCATTGCCATTTGGATGGAAATGAGAGTGCTGAGTGTTCCCCAGTCATCATAAACTCACTAATCAGAGGCACAAACACCCTCTCTCCTTTAGGAGTATAAAGCTTTTCTCTAGCACAACAGGTACCTGAAATAGCCCATAATAATTCTGGGTATAGCTTAGATTTCTTGCTCTGCTCTTTATTAATACAATCTTCTGTTTCTTTAATACAAGATAAAACTGACTGTTTATTTTCAGCTTATTCCAGTTAAAACACTCAACTAAAGCCAATGGAAAAGCATCTGGACTAACACTGATCAGACGTTCAAAAGACAAACACAATGGATTACTTGAATAAAAGTTTCCAAATGGGTTAAAAAAAATACATCAAGTTTAAAATTACTATTATGGTAAATTGTTTTAGCTAAAAATCAAACTTCAATGGACTGTTCTGTAACAATTTAAACTAGACTTAAGTGGGTATAGTTCCATATATTTATCAGTTTGGCTCAAACTAGGAGTCCTTTGTGTACCTCGATTCAAAAAGCACTGGGGGACTGTTAAAACACACCCACCCACCTTAAGACTCTCTCCCAGGCCATTGAAAAAGCCTTTGCAGCTGAAGCAGAAGTCTTGTCATCTTTACCCATGACTATGGTGGAAGGCAGCAGGGCTGCTGTACACAAATAACTAGAATAATTAACCCTTGTTATTAATTTGTAATATGAAATAAAAAGAACAAGTTTCCACAGGAAATTTACTCAAGCTGAGGATGTCTTCAGAGTCAACATTAAGAAACAGGGGGTGGGGAAAAAGCAAACCCAAAACCTACATGATTTCCATCACATTTAAAAGAAGAAAAATTACCTCTTAAAATCTGGTAAAGAAAAACTTTGACATGATCCGAGCTGAGTGGCTGAGGAGACACGATAATCTTATGGAGGTCACTCTGCATCAATTCAGTGACAACATATCTTCAATTTATTAGTTAAGGCAAAAGCAGAAAGTCCAGCACATAATCTCTTGAAACATTTTACTCTAACTCCTAGAAATCTGAGCTCTTACAGGTCAGAGCTATAGAGTATAAAAAGAAGCTTCTTCAGAGGTCAAGTCTCCAGACTCTTACAAGAATGAAAATAAAAAAAAGGGTTGTGGAAGAAAAGAGATTACTCAGTGAAGTGCTGATTGCATGACAGTAGTTGTGACAAAATTATTCCAAAATCAGATTATGACCGAGAAAACAAAAGAAAATGTTCATTTCATTAATGGCATCTTGCAACCTTCACATTTTTCCTTAAGGTCAGTCCACCACAAAGTACCAACAACTAAGGGACAGTCTTCACTGTGGAGACACATCAAGGTGGCTTCACCAGCCACAGTGGCAAGTGCAAGTCTGTGGCAGTTGGTTCCCAAGTGCCTTGCAGGTTGCTACATGATCAATAATGCAAACTTTCTGAAACACCCTTCAGCCACCCAGTACCCTCTGCTTTACCTTCTCAAGCACCATACATACATGCACACAAACCCTAGACACCCCTTCTGAGATATAACAGGAGAAGGAAGAAAAAAACCAACCAACTTCTATCTAGAGGAGAAATTAAACAAGTAAACAGAAAATCACTACTTCATGGACTCACAGACATGCAGGACCCAGCAATAGTCATGCTCACTGATCATTTACACAAATATTTGATACAATGAGGTATATGTGCTGTGGCTTTTCCTAAGGTAAGGTGTGGATTAAGAAGGTGATTGTGTTTGTTCAGGAAGCACAAAAAATCCTAACAACATAATGTTTAAAGAAAATGGAGCAGTAGGGAAGACAGAAGCAGCACATCTTAAGCCAGCAAACCAGTATCACAGTGGCAGTTCCTTGCTTCTGTTACAGCAATAAAACACGTGCAAAAATCATTATAAGTCCTGGGGACACTGCAGCCCTTCCGTGCCCAGGAGTTGCAGGAGGCAGTGGGTGACACTTCCCTGTGGCCAGGAGAGAAGCCTGGTGAGGTGCAGAGCAGCTGCCCCTGCTGTGTGCACCAACACCCCTGGAGAGATAAGTTTTGATTTTGGAGCTGAGGTTCAGGACAGAGTTTAAAGCCAAACCACTGCACCTCGACTTTCAAGAAGCACTGAACTTAGTGAGAATTTTCAACTTGAACAACAAATAAGCTTGCTAAGAAACACTACTGGTTTAAAACCTACTTTCAGCAGTCCTATTTGAAACAAAAATCTCTACCATGATTACATTTGTATCTGGAGAATGTAAAACACAGTAGCTGTATGTTAATATACTTCCACTTTACAGCAAGGTATTGCATACCTCACAAGACCCCTGCATGATGAGTCCCACCAAGCCCTGCAGTGCTCAGAGCAGGCAGAACTGCAGCAGAGAGGAGGTGCACCACTGCCAAGGTCATGCAAAAGATCAAGGAGAGAGTTAGAAATTAAACTGGATCTCCTGGGCCTCAGTCAAGTATCTCCCATGATGTAGCAGGTTCATTCACAGTTCAAGGTAAGGAGCAGTCAGCTCTCAGCCTTCCAAACCCACACACTCCTCAGCTGGAAGGGGCAGCAGCAGCTCAGCCCTCCCCAGGCACTACCTGACCTCTGCCAGATGTCCAGCTTTGCCTTCCCCTCTGCAGGAAGAACCAGAGTTTGCTGTGCTGGAGGAACTCACACCCCGTTCTGCTTCTCATGCACAAGCTCTGCTGACTTCACAAAATCATCAACCTCATGGTGGTGTTTTCATGACTGTGCCATCCTGACCTTCCCTGGGAAAGCAAAGCTACCTGGGCCAATGCTGAGGGATATGTTTGGGGTTTAAATCTCACCATGATCCAGTTGGAGCCTTTCAGCTGGTTCAATGCTCTTAATAACCAGCCCTGCTACCTATCAAGGCTGAAATATAATAGCAACCCTGATTTCAGTGAAGATACTTATCTCTTGGTAACAGAGCAAGCAAGTCAGCTTCAGCAGAAACCTCTACTTGTTCTTACCATTGTCACCAAGTAAATGGCACAGGTCAAGTTGCACTTAAAGCAATCTAGAGAAAACCTGTATTTTCTTTATCTCTACCTAATCCATGTTCTCCTTCCATCTGTTGCTCTGCAAACCCAATCCAGCCAAATCCTTATCAGCCAAATTGCTGATCTGCCATCAGCACACCAGACAAAATTATTTTAGAAATTACATGTTGCCAACCTTTTGACCAAAAAAAAACATCCAACCCCCAAATTAGACTTGCATGCATAAAGAGAAAAGCCTGCAGCACCGTAATTTCTAGCCCTCTAATTTTTCTTTTCCTTTTGCAAAGGCCCTCTTAAATATTTATACTGACCTTTTCAAATTTGGGGGTTTTTTACCTTACGGCTGCAACAGATCTTTTAATTTTTAATATCAAATATTTTAAAAACCCAAAAGCATTACTCTGCACTTTATGATGATAAGATTTCTGGTTTGCTACGCCACAAATCCTCCTAAATCTCAATCCCAAGCATAATGTCTCCCAGATGTCTCAACTAGTTGCCATGCCAACTAAAGCAGCTTAAATTAAATGAGGGCCTGAAATGGCACCTGCACCACTCCAGGTCTGTTGCGCATTAAATAAAGCTCTCTTGACAGGGGCTCAGAGGTGCCATTAACTTGAACAGCAGCTATCTGATTATTGTCTCTAGATAATTTAATGAGGGTCTCTAAACAAGAGCAAAAGCAGCACTTGCTTGGTGTTCCTGCCTTTTACAAACGTGGCAGCTTCTGAAACAGCTGGTATCCAAGTGAGTCAATGACTTGACTCCAGCCAGGACTAGAAATGTTTAGCAAAAAACCAAAAAAACCCTCTGGGATTTCTATCAACTGCTCCAACAGGTCCCTGCAGTTTTCTTCTTGAAGTTGAATGGTAAAAAAATCCTGGCTGGGAGGTGGTCACTGGAGCTGGAACATGCAGCTAAGCTGAACATCCCTACCAGATAAAAATTGCTACTGACAGCAGTAATTAGTTAAGTAGCTGCATAAAATTAGAACTACAAATGTACTAATTTGCTTCAGAATAATTATCAAGGCAAATGCACAGCACAAAGGAACTTCACTTACTCTGCTGACTGGGAGACCTGCTGAGTTTGTAAACTGTACAAAGTGACAGGCAAATTTTAAAAAGGAATCAAGCACAGTCTGTGTTGGGTAGTCTTATAATGACTTGGATTCTTCTTCAGTAGGTCTCTGCATACCTCAAAACTCCTTTCCAGAGACTGTTTTTCTGGGAAGAGACCAGCACTCTATGCACAAGTTCTGGGGTAGGTGGATTCTAACAGTGGAGTGGAAGTGTCTTTCTGCATGATACTGTAAGAAACATGGTTTGTTTGGGTTTTTTAAACAAAACAAATGTTATATATTTTAGGATTTGCTATAAAATGTGGAGAAGGTATTTTCTCCTAGTTTAGTATACTTTAGTTTCACTTGGTTTTAGGTTAGGACCATATCACATTTAGCTTGTGATGCCACCTCTGTTCTCTTCTCTTTGCAGACTTTATAGCTTCCTAACAGAAAACATCCTCATTTCATAACAATAACTAAATAATGAATGAAAAAGCCCTAGTCCATGCAAAAATAGTGTAAACATTTATTTAAAAAGTAATTAATCTAAATTGATTTTTATGCTTAAAATTTGCTGATCTTTCTGTTACAGGTAAAATTACTGCTACATTTGCCATCAAGTCACCTCTAATTATGCAGTGTTGTAATGGCAATCTAAGGCATGTGTGAAAGACCAGAAAAAAGCAAGAGCAGAAGCTTTCTGGAGGGACACAGCTTTGAACTCTGAGGAAAAAAATGCTTAAGAGACAGTTTATCATTAACAGGAAGCAAATGCGGAAATTCCATCAGAATAAGATTCAGTCATTTCTGTGTAAAGTCAGGGTTTCAGAGATCCAGATGAGCTCCTAATACAGAGAAAATCGAGCCTCTCAGCCTGAGGGAGATGGGGTGCAATGAGAGAAGTGTAAAGGTGAAACAGCAGCTCCCACCTCTCCAACTCCTGCTCTGTTCCAAAACTCAGGAGGAGCTGGAGCTCCCAGGACCACATAACCAACCAGCTCAGAGCTAGTGGCATTGGGATTAATAACTAATTAGGATTGGGATTAGTAGCACCATATTTTGTGTTATTTACAGTAAAATCACTAACTTCCATATCTGAATCTTTGTATCTCTTAATTGGTAAAGAAAGCTTGAATGTTGTGGAAGGTCTTTGGGAAGTTTTTGGGCAAGACAAATGCACCTGGCATATCACACCTGCAAGTCTGTACAGGCTTGTTGGGACAAGATTTCCTGGCTGTGGTTAGCAAGAGTAGGACACAGGTTCTCTGGTGTCAGGAAAATACATGTGTCTAAAATGGAACAGGGAGCCATTCCCCAGAGGTAAGGCAGGACATTGTCTACAGAATACAAAAATAAACTCTGCTATTTCAGCATTAGTTTCAAATTTTCCCTCCATTTCTTAATTACTCAATCTTGAGGTGATGTGAATTTGATATTCAAATGGGAAACGTGTCTGTTCCACAAAGCATTTCTTACACATCACTACTCTGATACTTTACAGTGTTCATGGACAGATGCAGTAAAATAAGCAAATATTTCCATCAGCAGGA
>NW_009970715.1:4326-39148 GCF_000747805.2 Chaetura pelagica | reverse complement strand
GCAGGAAAATCAAACCAGTGCATGTGGATTAATCAGTAGTAGATTGGTGGATAAATTACTAACTAGTACTGATAATTTACTCTGCAAGTAGCTTTTAAAACCAGATTTTTTTATAAATGCAACACTAAATGTCAAACATGCACTGTGAGGAGTTCCTGGTCACAGTCAACATTTAAAACTTCCCCTCCCATTATCATTTCAGGTTGTTGAAAAAAATCAAGTCATAATCCTTAAATTAGGAATTAAGATAATTTATGGGATATCTACAAAGGATTTTGAATTAAAAAGACAAAGGGGAAAAAATCCAGTCTCTTTTTACTGGATCATTGACAGCCAGGCACACACTGCCAGCAGATGCTACTTGAAAGGTCCCTGCTAACAATACATGTTACCCAACTTTAAAACTTCCCTGGTATTTTCCCCTGTGCACACAATCTTCAACAGAAATAATTTCATATCCATGCATGCCAGGGAAACAGTTCCAGGCAATATTATCCAACTAGATTTTGCAAATACTGGAATACAAGTATTACAGCTTTACTGCTGAATAAAGCAAAACTTTAACCCAAGGCAAAAGAGCCTGGTGTTACAGAGGGAGGAGAGCAGCCCTGGTAGACAGTTCATTATAGCAGGCAGTGAGGACTCACTCCTGTACAGTTTCCTGGTTTGACACCACCATCACCACCACACTTTCATTATCTGTAAAAAGTACATCAAACCATTCTGTCCTCATGAACATCTAATGACAATTCTGCCTGATCCAATAGTACAACCTGTTGTGTTACCAGCTGCCTGTAACTTTCCACAGGGTATCCTAATCCTCTTAATCCTTGAGGTCCGTGTTCAATTTGTGTGTTGGCCCAGAGGAACTTCCCCAGTGACATTTCAGAAGGGTACTTAGACAAGGAAACCCTTTCTAAGGACACTGTGAAAGGGCAAGGAAGCTTGAGCACAAGCTACTTGGTACCCCAAGTGTTGTCGCTGTCCCTTTTACTGGCTGGAAGACCCAAACCTTACTTTGTCCATGTCTACCTACTTAGGTGAGGAACTTACTCCCTAGTATGTCAGAAAACTGTTCTGTCACCTCATAAGATCAATGGAAAGGAATTGCTTTTACTAGTATTAAAACCTTTCCAAGTCAGTACACAAAGGGTGGCAAAAGTTGCCTCTTTTCATCTGCTTCTAATACTCACTTTCATAGAAAAACCTTTCAAAAAATTACTACAGAAACTTAGGACAGTTCTTGGAAGGGAACATCTGGGTATCTCCAGTTGCAGAGCTCAGTATTACAATGAATGGCAGAAGACTTTGTAAATCTAAACTGCTGAAACGACCACTGGAAAAACAAGAGTGATAAATCACTTCAATCAAGTTTTAACTGCAGTGGGTCCTCATCAGGAGATGCTTTTTAGAGGCTCGAGAAAAATCTAGGAGTCACTATTTACCACTAGAAGTGATGGGCTTGAAAGCCAGGCCAGTCCACCTCAGACCACAGGCATTCGATTGAACTCAAACCTCATCCCAGCGCCTGGATCAGGGATTTCACTCCTGCTCCACCAGGAGGCAAACTCATGCTTGCAAGGATAAGCCTTGACCTTCAGCTTGTTGATGAACATAGTGAAGAAAATATAAAACTTAGAATTCATGAGCAACCTCTTTTCCATTTATTTTCAGAACACAAAACCAGAATAATACGTGCCCCATTATCTGTTTTTTGCACCATGTGATACTGGCAAAAGTAAAAAGTATCAATTCCCACACAAGCTGTTAAATGCTCAAAGATTTTCATACTCAAACCTTGTTTTTATTAAATCCAAAAGCTTGCAAAGAATCTGCATTCCAAAACAAAAATCTCACTGAATTAAAATTCCTTTATTCATCCCCAGTTTCCTAAGGAATCTCTTAATTTAATCATCTGATCAAATAAAATTTTAATAATCAGAATTTTGTCAGTTTTGTAACAAGTTCTGTTTATAAAATATACTTGGCAATCTTTGCTAGTACCTATAAGACACTGAATAATTGAAACTAACTCCACCAGTTCATTTGCAACCCATCATTACTATAATTTTAGTCATCCTTTTATTGTTTTGGTTTTTTCTTTCCCCAAAATGGGCACTACAACTCCTAATAAAGAAGAGAGGGAATCAAGCAGTGCCTACTCAATCCCTTCACACTTCTATCACTGATCACTACATCATGTAAAAATGGAATCCCACAATACCTTTAGGAATTATTAGTGGATCAACAAAAGTTTTCACAACTATATCACCCAGCTATAGAACACAGCTACCTGATCTTAAAATGTACCTGAAATAAATTCTCCTTATACTACACTAAGCAGAAGCACATGCAATTAAAAATGTGCATAGAAATTGAAACACCTATTCATTCACTCGTTCTTCTAATGAATTTAAGGGTCATAAGTGTACTTACTGCAATTATTTCTGAAGAAAGAAGAAGACTACACAAAGCAAATGGCCTTCTATTACCAACATTAGAGTCAAGAAATTAAAACAATTTAGAAGAAAAAAAAAAGACAGCCCTATAAAATATTGGTCAGAATTACTTTAAATCAGATAACCATGAAGGAAACTAACATCTCTGGTTTTATATTCAAAACTTGGCAGTAGCTAAGCTCATAAAAATGAGCTTATCCCATTTAAATATTCTTGATTGTACAATTACACGGAAGGAGTGATCCTTAACCTAGATCTGATTTATAACTCATATGACTTGTTATAAAATGAGAGCATTGAACTAGTGCAAATAACCAAAATCCAGGTTTTGAAGACTACTTATATGCTGTTCACAGGACAGAACAGTCAAAGCAAAATTCAAGAGCTCTTTCACACAAAAAGGCCATTGAACAAGATAGCAATATTATCAACCAATTAATTTGTTGATCAATCAGTAAATCATGCTGTACTTTGGTTAAAATCACCAAGTTTAAAACAAATTTATTTTCTTTGCCAATCAATTAAAGGTATTGTAAAGAGATTAAACCATATTTCAGAGAGTTCAGCTTATCTAAAAATAAAGAATGACAATTTTTCACCTACCAATTGTCATGTGAATTGGGGCCTACAGAAAAGCAGCTAAGACCCATCAGTAATTAAAAAACAACCTTCCAAAATAATAACCATAAGATTAAGCTGGTGCACTCAAACCTCAAGCAGCTCCACTCAAGACTGACACTAACATAACAAGGCTACTTGGAGGATAAGCAGAACACATGATGTGGGCATCTGGGGGACAATATGCTTATTTTACTTTACATCCAGCTATCAGAAAAAATTCTCCCATCCCAATTTCACTATGTGAAACTACATTGTTTTAGAAATAATCCCAACTCCTCAATCAGAACATTCTTTATATGCTCCTGAATGTGTATGTCTCCATTTTTAGATTAAAATTGACTGGAAGTTGTCTTAACTAAGCTTACAACAGACATTTCATTATGTCCTGTTTGATTTACAAAGAGATTTGGTAACAATTTTGGTTTAGGGAGGAAGTTTTATTTGTACAATTTGTGAATTACAAACTTGAAAGACTGCAACCAAAGCTGTAAAAGGAGCAGCAGTATAATGAGCTAATACCTGACAGAACACACTATGATTTAAGTGTTCACTTGCAACAACTCGGCACTGATTTTAATTTTCAGTGCTTGCTCTTGGGCTTTTCCAAAAACACATCAGTCTGTTAGCTGACCTCAGCTGCACAGCACATCCCTGCACTGAAATGCTAATTTGGTAATGGAAATGTCAATGTGTTAGGATATCTGATTATCTGCTCAGTCAAATATAACTTACTGAAGTCTCCAAAGGATATTTTGTTACTACCAACATGGTGTAAAAATATCTGAACACTTGATAGAACTCTGCAAATAACCTTAAAACTCTTATGGGCAGGAGGCTGGTGAAGAGGATTCTTCCTACACATATATAAACCATACACACCTTACCTAGTACTAATAATCAAGTTCATTCTTTAATAGCTAAAAGCTTCTCAAAAATTGGATCTTAGCATGTTAAATGTTTAAAATAGAAGAAGAGAACACAGTGGGATTAATCTAGGCAGACAATCTTGATTGCTGGTCTGTAGCTGGTAAAGTCTCTGCAGAGAAGGACAGAATGACCCCTATTTTATATAACTTTTTGTTCAAAATCAATCCCACAGTATTTCTATACACTTTTTGTACCATTAAAATCTATACTTAACTCATTGCATTAGCAATTTAAAAAATAGAGTAAATACTAATACAATCTGCTTTGAGTCACAGAACTTCCCTTCCAACTAGAGTAAGAGCTGACCCAGCTCAATGACTTGCTTAACTTTTCAGTATTGAAGAATCCAGAAATTCCCAAGCCCAAAACAGAAGCCAAGCCAAACAAAGACTGAAAATGGAAAAAAACAACACATGACATTCTCATACTATAGTTAGATTTTTTTAATACAGTTACCCAAAGACAGCTTGTACCTTTGTATCAGGGACAGGTTAAACAGCACAAACATCTGTGTGAGATCTGTTTTCTTGATCAAGATAGAGGCTGAACAAGGAAAGCCACAACCCAACTAGTCTTGATGAACCATCCCTGAAAAGTCATGGTTTCAAAGCATGAGACAGTAGCCCTCCTTGAAGACATCAGGAAGTATTTTAAGGTACTAATAACTGAGAGCAAGTTAATGACTGGATATAGTTTTCAAGAAAATGTATTGGGGGACTCACCATTAGTAGCAGCAGTATCTGTTGGTAGATACCACAGTGCCCTGCAGTTACTGGCTCTTACACAGTCAAAGCTTCATGTTCAATCCTGCACCATTTCATCTCCAATGTTAACATTAACTAAGAGTTCTTGACAGTATAGATTAACTTCTTGAAATAAATCCGTTCAGATACAAGCTCAAGGTTTTTGTAGTTCTGTTGCATAGATTCCACCAAGCACTTGCAGTTTCTAAGCTAATGAAAATTACACCTACCTCAATTAAGATGCCCTATTTTATATTTAGGATACATTTCTTCAAAATAGTCAATGTGTGGAGGCTGGAGTATGTCGAGGGCAGAGAGTACCTAGGAAACACCACACAAGATCAAGACCTATCCCAGTCAAATGAAAACAAATCCCTTTCTAAAAGACAGACTGTACTGTTCTTACAGAGCTTAGCTTTATTCTATCCCACACAGACAGACCAATATTCTATCTCACTAGATATGTGAATTTAATAACCCAACAAGTCATATATTCTCTACATTCAAGGTTTTTGGGTTTTTTTAATTCAAGAAACTTCTCCAACTGTTCAAGTACCAGCTTAAAAGCTTATGTTTGTCTACCCAATAAACATTGGTTTATTTCAAATATATATAATAACGTATTTGAAAGAAGTCATTCTAGCAGAGAAATGTAAAAGCAAAAGATATTACACTTTGTTCTGCCTTTCCTCTTTAAGGTTTCTGTAATACACTGCTTCAAACTACAAACCCCAGAGTTCTTCACATTCTGAATCAGAAGCTCAGCGCTCTGTGCAAAGCACAAATGTAGAAAATCAGCAACACAGAATTTGAATCCTCTCACAGGAAAAAAAAATACCACCTTCCTGTAGGCCTTTAGATCCTGTCCTAGGAATATCTATAACATTTAGGTGAAGTACATACACTTCAGTGGTTATCAGGCTCAACCTCTAACTACTTAAAGAAATGCTTCTATTTCATTTTATAGTCCTAAGTAAAATCTTCTCCATAACAAAGACCTGGTGAGGAGCTGTTTAAGGTACCAGTTCAATAGAAATCTTGTCCCAGAATCAATCTCCCAAGGACTGGTAACAGTGAGGGGGATGACTCTATAAGTTTACAAGGTGTCCACTCCTCTTGTGCACCACTATCACCACCACTGATCTGAAGCCAGTGCTTAACCACAAATACAATCTTTCTTGGATCACAATGCCCTCAGATTAGAAAAAGGTAACTTTAAAACAAGAAGAAGAGCAATGAAATAAGGTTCTGAAACTGATACCTGCTTCCTGACCCTATTCCACTAGGAGAAGATAATATTCCCAAGATGCTTGTTAATGCTCATCAATGGGAGAGGTTACCACACCCAAAGTTGCACTTCTGGAACAGTTTCTCTAAGTACTTTTTCAGTCACTTCAGTCACAACTGTATGGCACAATTAAACAATTTTTTCTATGTTTGACTTAAAGCAGATTTGGGGGTGCTTGCACAACCACTGGAAGAACTGAGGAAGCACTGAACTCCAACAGAGGAGGGAAGAAGATGGAGTAAGGAATAGCTTGGAAGTGAAAGCATCACCAGCTGGCATAACATTGTGCAGACTGACATTTATCTAGAGCCTAAAATAATATTAGGTGGAAGTGCATTGCCTGTCTATTTGCAAACATTTTTGGAAGGGAAATTAATACCCTTAGATTCTTGATAATTTCATTGTTTTTTTACAGTGCTTGCAACAGTATTATCTGTTTCCAGGAAAGCTGATAACTGTAAAATTAGAGAGCATTTTTAGAAAGTCTACAACTTAAAAAAAAAAACCTTCTGTTATAGATAGCTCCATTTTACAAGCAGGTGTTATCAAAGACTTCAAAATGACTTGGAATTTACTTACATTGTCATGCTTAAAAAAACACAACATCTTCAACTCCCGGAAGACCCTTTTACAAGAGACCAAATTTTGGAAGACGTTGGGCATCTTTTTGAGTGCAACTCTCTTTCCATCTCGTGGATCTGTTACTGACCTACAGAATAAAAGATTTAGAACATCACATACTACTGTTAGACAATTTTTTTCTAAATCAGAAAAGATTATTTTAGAGTTCTTATCATTCTCAACTTAAGACTGAGTCAAAACAATGTGAAGACACTTGTAGGGGGAAAAAAATTGTTAAGCAAAGGGCATTATGCACTGGACTATAGAGTCTGTGGTGGCTGCAGTGTGACCACTCCTTGGTTTGAACACCCACACACCAAGTCTGGAAGCTGTCAAGTGGCTGGACAAGTGTAGGTCAGTGCACACACCTCCTGCCACAGGCAGCTCCAAGTCACAACACCTTGAGCTGAGGAGCAGATGTGACCATAAACATTTCCTTCACCTCCAAAAAAAAGACCTTTTTAAGAGTAAAACGTTTTCTCAGTTACAGATTTTATATTGTCAGGTCTCCTGCTTTTTATTTCCTCTCCCAAGAGAGCAAAAAATGTCATCATCCCATTGTGACAGAACACTGGCCAATGTAAGACTTCTACTTGATCTACCACCAAATCACTTTACATCTGGAGAAGCAACAGCACATGGTATCTAAGTTTCCACAAATGAACAACAGGCATGATACCTGTATTTCTCCCACAGAACTGATGGAAGGCAGGTACAGTAGTTCAGAAATTACAAGGTGCTTTGCACATGGCAAATATTTTAAAGTAATTAGATTCTGAAAATAGAATTTTATAATGAGAACCATAAAATTAGAGCAAGGAGATTATGGTGTCTCAATTCCCAATCATGGTTTTTAAGGTGAGACTTCTCAAACCTCAGTACAAAACAGGGTTTCTAGATCTTCAGTTGTTAGGAAACCTTCATTTTTTTACTGCATATTTTTATTGGGATGACCAAAATAACTTTCTTCTCAGAGCAATGCTGTAACCACCTAAGAATCTACATCAGCTACCCATCAATACCCTGATGACTACAATTGTCCTTAAGAAGTTGCTGGCTTTTCTATCTGTGACTCTTCTACAGACAATGTGGAAAGGTTGCTTCTTTTGTCTCAGGTCCAGTGTTTTTTTAAGTATCTAAACAAAAAATAGAATGTGGTAATCAAATACCTGTCTTATCTTCAAGTACCTCGTCTGACTCAATCAATCAATCCATAAAAAAAGTCAGAAGTAGCCACTGACACTAGTGGTTGGGAGGCAAAGGAGAACTGTCCCACCACTCTTGGCTAGAACACTTAATAACTACTGCATAATTTACATGTTAAACAGGGGACAGAGGGGGACTCAGAAAAGCTGATACCAGCCAATTCCTATGGTGGGAAACACAGAGCTGAAAAGAATCTGAAAAAGTCTTCTAATTCACAATATGTTTCCTATTTTCTGCAGGGCCTTTGCCACTTGCCTCTAGCCTAAATTTGAAATAAAGGGAATGAAAAGTGGAAGAGCTACAGAAAATCCAGTGTTAATGCAGCTCAGCACTCACCATTGGCCAGACTGAAATATCCTCCCTCACACTGTATAGTAACTTCATTCACAGAGGATGGTTAACCTCCCAGAGTCTATTTGCAAAACAAGGTACCATTCATCAGGAGCAGGAGACATTTCAGGCTGGCCCAGAGCAGAAACAGATTCTGAATGACACACAGCAGGGCCAGCACCAGGCAGGGGCTCACAAATTCATATAAATTTGATCCCAGCAGGAGCTGAGAGCTCCCCCCATTGCTCACAAGGTCAAGCACCACTGATCAGCTAATTAGGGGTATTCTCTCTTCACAAGACAGCATTTCTGTCCCCTGCCAAGTTTTAACTAGCTTTAAACAAATTTTAAGAAGCATCACCAAACCTCCAAGCTGTAAAAGAAAACTTAGAAGTTGCTGATTCCTGGCAATTGGAGAACATTCTTGCTACAAAAATGAATTGTAAAGTTTTATTCCTAAAAATCCTCACTACTACAGATGCTACTGGATTACTAATTTTTCCCTTTGGAATTTTGACACTATTGCTGAGCCCTGCACACACACAACTGCTACCAAGGGGATCTTCACAGCTATGGAAAGAAATTCCACTAGTGGATCACCATGATGATACACTAAAGTATCACATGGATCTAAGACCTGAGTGGGCTTAGGCAACAGGAGAGTTCCTCACAACTTGCTCTTCATACCTGGGCAGACCATGAGCACCTTCCTCATGTTATGTTCAACAGTACAGTTCACACAAGAGTTAAACAACTGTTCTGGCTGTGAAAAATATTACATTTAAAACCTTCAAAATTTATCTCATGCTATATTAAGGCATGTCTAGAGCATAGTCTACAACTCCCTTTGTATAAGGGGAAAAAAAGTGGGTTTGTTTGACCATTTTTCCTTAGAAGCTTATCTCAAAAATACCCAACAACTCCAAAACAGTTTTCTTTAAATAGTCACAATTGCTATTTTACACTGGAAACAAATTAATTCTCTAAAATGGTTTCCATTTGTTTGAAGACAGAATAAAAGAATGCTTAAGATCTGGACAACTTATTTGAGAGAGTTAATGTCTATTTCTACCATTTCTATTATCTGTAATAAATTAGTGTGGTAGACACATAACTTCCCCTAATGAAAGACTTAAAAAATCTTCACTGATCATGTCCAGGGGTTGTACAACACTAAAGTGAAAAATAATGGCAAAGTCTGTGGGTTTACTTCACTGAAAAAATGAGCTGCAGCTATATAGATTTAATAGGGTTTTTTGTTTGCTTTTTACCTCAAATTACGTAAGGTTAATGGAACCTGAAATGAACAGACCTAAACTAATCAGGAGTGACAAACAACATTTTTGCAGACAGACAAGACAACAAGTAGTGTAACCTTCCAGGTTTGATAAAAATCTGTCATCTGAAACTTGGGCATCACCTGTGCTGTTTACAAGCAGGGGAAGCCCATGTCCACAGAACCAGCTGCAGATGGATACAAGTTGGAGAAACACCCTCCCTCTCCTTCTGCAGACTGTAAGCTGTACAAGCTTCCAAACTTTTTAAGCTCCTTGTTGTATATTTAGGCTGTATCTATAGCAATTAGCTTCTGAATTTGGGTACTATCACAACAGAAAGACACCGTTCTGATTAGCCACAGAAGAAAAACCCATTTTGTAAATGTTAAGAAGCAAATAATTCAACGTATTGGGATCAGCTTTGAAATTTTAGGTATTTTGACATATTAAAGTGTCATAAATGAGTGAGATGTGCAATACAATTTACACATCTATGTGAAACAGATTCAAAAAACAGAAGAAGTGCTGGAACAAAATGCAACTAATCAATAAAAACAGCATTATTTAAATAAAAAAAGAATAAGAATAATCTGGCTTTGGTTTTGGTCTTTAAAGACTAATAAGAACCAAAAGAGCATAACAAAACCTGTTGAGGAAAGATCTACACTGCTGGACTGTCAAAGCATGTATTAGAGTCCTCCCTGCTCTTTGGGTGCAACGTTCTGAAGGTTTTTTAGACAAAATTCACCCCAGATTTGAGCACACGGACACAAAAAGCAGGCGCAGAACCACTGCACAGACAGTGGATTTGTAGCCACGTTCTGGTCTCACTGTGGCAGCAGCACCAACAAGATGACAGTGAATTTAAGGCAGGTGACATAGTTGTTTCTGAAATTCAACCTATCAGTAGGCAGGACGAAACTGATCTGCTGGATGAGGAATAAGCACCAACACAAGTTTCCACTTGCTTTCTGGTTCACTCCTAACTGAGCCAGGGGGAATAACCCATCTGGGAGCTGAGGATCTGGACACTGGTTTCTGCTCCCCTGTGACCATAAGAAGTTGCATGTTGCAGCAGCACTTTTTTTGGAACCTACACTCAAGACTTTTTGGAGTTAGTTTTAACATCCACCTTTTAACCCCTTTAGAAACTTCCTATCTGCCCTTTTCCACATCTCTTAAGTATTATACGAGCAGTTGACAAGAATAATGCAATAATATCTATTACTAGATGGACCACATTACACAGTTTCAAAGTTTGCATGGTGTCTTGTTAATGTTTTAAAGGTAAAACTCACAAAGTAGCATTTCTTGTTATTATTCATGCAAAGACCAGTCATGCTTGTGGCTGGTAACAATATAACTCTAATGACTGTGAATGGAAGTGCAGTAATTTCACGCCATGTTGAGTTTGTTCTCCCTTAACTCAGGGTAGCAGCTGCTTTGGTTCAGCACAAACAGTACCAGCGAGCAGAGATAAGTGCTGAAGCCTGTTACAGAGGAATGCTTTTATTTCTTTGTTGATGAAAGGCTCGCTGGGCTGAGCTCTTCTAGGTCTGCGACAGGCGGGTTATCCCATCTGTATTAGCTAATGAATCTCAGGCTGCAGATAACGAAGAGCTCTGAAGGCAGCTTCTGCCCTCTCCAGTGAAAAAGACCCTGTTCCAAACCTCTGCCTTAATGACCAGTTACTTGTCAAATTAAACTTCACATCAATTATTTAAATATTACATCTCTTGTACTTCTCTTGCGGATATTACCCAATCTATTTACATAGTCCTAATAAAATGACATTCAAAGCAGGAACTGCCAATATTTTAATTTTTTGACAAAAATCAAGCTGCTAAAAACTATAACCTACACTGATGGATACTCTTCAGATTATGCCATAACTCCACAGAAAATGAGAAGACCTCAAAAGGTGTCCTTTTAATTGAATTATAGATTAAAATGGCCACCCCCAATTCTAATACAATATTAAAATAGAATAACATAATTCAGCCTTAGAAGAGTAACCTGAAACATTTTCAGGTTACTGTCTGAAAGCAAAAGTCTGAAATTCCAGACAGAATTTAAAAAGAACAGATGTACATACACCTCTCACACTGTCTGAAACTATGGAAATGGTAAAAATACAGAACAGCATTAATTATAAAGTTCCTTACATTCACTGATTCTCAATTAAACTGTCTCTGTAGCTCTGATTTTTAAAGTAAGCCACAACAACTGTTCAAAGCAAGCAATCTGACCTCATCACCTAAATCAAACGGCATCTACATGTTGAACCAGCAACCAAACACACACCTTCCATGTCTTCCAGTTGCCTGTGAGCTGTTACCAGCAGTAACAGGGGCAATACTAATCAAGCCTGGTCAGTTATATATCCAAAGCTAAAAATTTGAGTCCAAGACACAAATTCTCTGTAGTTCCCACACATAAAAAGACAGAAAGCTTGAAGTGGAAGTCATTGTAAAAAGATGCCTAAAATAGGATTTTTGATGGATTTGAAACACTTGCTTTCTTCAGCTGTACTGCTACAACATTATGCTAGTTGCATACAAACACAAGAATCTAAGTCAGCTTTTAGAAAAACTAGTTCAGACAGAAGATAAATTTTAGGATGTCATTGTTGACTATCTATAGTTGAGCAAATTTATATCTGCTCTGCAGAGTCATGAGGCATTTTACAGTTGCCTAAATCAAAGGTCTCATAAATCAATGTTAATTACACATGAACAGTAATATAAACTGCAATACTTTTTCTTCCCCCTATTGGTATTAAGCCTGTACTTTGTCTAACCTCCTTCCTAATTCTTTTATCACAAAAGAGGAAAATGTTTTAAAATAAACATTACCTTAGAAAGATTATATGGATTGTTGGAAAGCTTAAAAATACTTTCAACTAGTTACCCCAAGAATATGAAAGGAATATCCATCTTTTTCTCTGACTGCAGCTACATCCATAAACCTTTTGAGTACTAATTCCCAAGCCTCATCTCTTGCTGAGCCTCACTTGAGAAAGCTGCCAGTGCTTTGTACCTCTTAAGTATCACAGCTCTTTAGCTCAGTATCCACAATGACACTTATCTAGGAGTAGTGCTAAGTCAGGACACACTCAGGCAGCCGATCCCAGTGACCACCAGTATCTTATTAACTCTTGCACCTCTCCCATGCATGTAGCTGTCACACAGCCTCATTCAGTGAAAGATTTGGAAAAAATGGTCAGTCTTTAATCAAGTTATACCAAACTGATTTATAGTGATAGCTACCACAGATTGACTGATGTTCATTTTTACCAGTTGCAGGACACATTACAAAAAACACAGCCCCAAAACAAACAAAAAAGAGCTAAAAGTATTGCAGAGCAGTTAAACCTCATCACAGCTGTGCAAGCAAGGCTGGTATGTCAGCTCTCTGCTTTTTCAAATGCTTCCATACAACACGAACTGGTTTAGGTGAATAGTCTTTTACTGGTGCTCCTGTTGGAGTCTCTGATAAAGGAATGAGTTAACTGGGGTTGCTGGGGCACATGAATTTAAAGCCAGTTTCTTTTTTCTTTTAAATAATCCACTTCTACAAACAAGTCATGATCACCTGCAATATCCAGCTTGAAAGCAATTCCTCCACTCCTTGGCCCACAGCTGCCACAATTCCACACTGCTCCTCACCCCCTTGCCTGAGCTTGGGAGCTTTATACCACTCACTAGCAATTTCACTTCAAGGGGCAGCACAAAACTAACAAAGTTATGAAGATCAGAAATGTCAGGACTGCATTCCAAAGAACAGAAAAAGGAAAGAAAAGAAAAAAGCCTATCTGAAAACTTGGTATTTACAGCATCCAATAAAGATGCTGAAAATGTTGCTTTGTGTTTGTGTACAGTGCCTACTTTGATACCAGTAAAATAATTATTTATAGCAATATGCTATCAGGTCACATATCCCCAAGAGAAACTAGAAAAGCAGGAAAATCTCCTAGGAGCTAATTGAGAGAACAACTAGAAAGGCAGCTTTACTTACTGCTGTTCTCAGAAGAACACATTTCAATTCCCTCCTCTGCTTTGTTAGGATATTACACCCTAGGTGAATCTAGCAGTAAAGTGAACAGCAGGCAGGGAATCTATCCATCACTCAGCACAGAGTCAATGGGGTGGCTCTTTCAAGCTACTACTGAAGTCTGCAAAGGTTTCACTTATTAGGCATCAGCTGTGGCTGGGGATAAAGAGATAAGAGACCAAGATTGAAACCAAAAAATAACAGCAAAATACTATATATAGGTATGGGGCAAAATAAAAATAATGTAATTTGAAGGGTGGGGGAAATACCAAGGGCTATCTTGTTTGGCTTTAATCATGCCTCTAAGAATTACATGATCCCAGATGTTTCTGTGAGAACACCCAATGGATTAGGATTCTTTAGCATGCAGTATATGTCCCTGCAAAAAGCTACTTGTAATGCTCGTAAACCAACTCACACATTTTGCTTTCACAGCAATTACAGATGTTTCAGTAGAATGAAGGTGCCCTCAGGCCAGCAGTGTGGCCAGGGAGGAAGAGTGGGCTGCCTGGCCCTGTGGTCACCAACAGCCCCAGGGTCACCCCTCTCCTGCCAGGGGCTATCAACATCTCCCATTTGTGTCCCCTTGTCACTCACACTTTACCTACAAAATAATGGCAGAAGAAAATTAACTAACAATACATTTGGTATAATCCAAAAAAGTTTACTGGAAGATGGTCTCCCTGGTACCTCATCAGGTTTTTAGCACTTAAGAGGTATGTAAGAAAGAAAACATTAATATTAAATTTCCACTTAAAGTAATTGACTTAATGATTCAGCCACTTGAAAAATAGTGACCATGTTTGTTCTGTTGAACATGTCTTTTCTCAATTTCCATATTTTTTGATAACATGCTGTTATTTTGAACAGCTTTTTTCCTCTATAACAACAGTTTGGGCAGTTGTCTCTTTATACACATGAAGAAAAAGATACCTCTAGCTAAAAAGAGGCAAAAGAGATACAAACATGGAATTAAAGAGATTTAGATACAGGTAAACAAGATGTGTAAAAAAAATAAATCAAATACACATTTCAATGCTTAACATGAGACTAAAATGTTCCTTTTGAAATACTGGGTTTTTTTCAGACACCAAAATATTTCAAAATCCTTCAACAAATCCAAAACCAAGTTGAAAGCTAAACTTTCTATATCTAACCAGAATGTATTATACATGTTCTGGACTAAAGGCTGTGAAGCACTCATTGTCTATCTTAATTCTTCCATATCTAGTCCTGCATTCACTAATAAATCAAAACCTGTCAATTATACAACAAAAATGGTACTTTTTGTTTTCTCTTTTCTTTAAGAGATAGTGAAATCTATCAGAAGAACAAGCATACCTTTTCTACACCAGTAGCTCAGCACTGTGTCACCAATGACCACAACTGACTTTGCAAGTAATGTTTTTCCCTGGAGCCACCAGCACAAACCAGTGAGAAGCAGCAGACACTTGAGCATGTGAGCCCTCGCTCTGCCCGTGTCTCCAAACCATCACAGATACAGCAGCACTATCCCAAGTGAACCAGTTTTATCTTTTTGACAGGCAAGTCAGATAAGGATGTATGTGTCCCAGTGATGCCTCGATGGGTGGTTTCACATGGTGCTATCCTGTCTCACCACAGGCTGCTCCCACAGAGGAGGTCCTGCTCTCACCCACAGCTGGTTCTCAGCATCGCCATCCCACGCAGACGGATCTGGCGTGACATTGGCAGCAAGTGGGATGAAATCATCCCAAAGCCACACGATCCCTAGATGTGACAAAGGGGAAGCTGTGAGAGCCCACAGCTGGGGCAAAGCTTGAGGTGGTGTGACTTTTTGGTAGAGATTCACAATTACACCAGATTAGGGACAGTGGGACACCCGACCCTTGGACATGCTGGGAGTTTGGGGACAGAGGCAGAAGCAGGGATTGCACCTCCTGGACTGCAGCTGAGTGCCCTAAATAGAAAGACCATTCTTCCATCCATCAGAAAACTTTTATCTTTTCTGCTGATTATACATAATTACGTATGTCTGACTGCATTTAAGAACTGTATAGAGTTTTTAAAAAGAATCTAACATGAAACATATCAAGAGAGACTTCACAAAAACTGTAGCTTCTATTTACATTGCAGGCTAATCACTGAAGAAATAATAAAATTTTAAAGAGCAGCAGAACTACAGAAAGGATTAATGATACAATCCAGACCTCTAGTTAGAGTGTTTTCAAAGACAATTCTTATCTCAAAGAATCCTTGCAGGCATTTAGCCTTCTGAATTACACATTATAAGGCTTTAGCAACTTTCTGCCAGGCTGATGGCAAATTTTCAAGGTGGAGACTATGCCAATAGTAACTTTTTCTCTCCCTAAATCCAGGTCAATGCATACACATTGTTCTATAGTTTCATCTGGTAGAAAAACAAGCTTGTGACTACTTCACAGCAATTATTACACAGAAACACGATAATGAAAGAATGTGCTCAGGGGTGGTGTGGGAAACTGCTGATGGAGTTTGTTCTAAGAGGGAAGTGATCCTTCCCCATGTGTACAGAAAATACCTATAAATTTATATCAGGACTTATCAGAAGGAAGGGGACTAAACAGAATTACTTTCCAAGTTCTTCTATTAGTCAAGGAACTTCTTTCCTCAGTTGTTTGACTCTTAACCACACAGGCTTTTTTCAGAAATCCTTACTCTAAGACACATAACAAACCTGCTCCCACAAGCCTTTCACTGCTCACCCAAGCATATTTGATATACCACCTTTAAACAAATAATGCAGCTCATATTCAAGAGCACGTGATACCCAACACACCACTTTTTCAGGACACAGTATTGCAATAAACCCATTATGCCACAAACAGTTTAACTGAGGTTAATAGGAAAAGAGTTCTGCTTTTGCCTGGCTAATGTTTAAAGGCATTTTATATTCTTATAATAACAATCAATCACATCTTGGCATATCTCAAAATATATTTGAGCAGAGCAAGCAATAAAAAAACCCTTTACAAAAGTTCAAACCAAAAGATTCCCAAGACTGAAGAGAAAGGGCAGGAAAAGGGTGTGCAGTTATCAAATCACTTATCTAGGAAATGTTTGAGGTACACAAAGCTTATAGACAGGAATCAGAATCAGCAAGGTTGGAAATGACCTTCAAGATCATCAAGTCCAACTGTCTGTCCTACAACCCAAACCACTGAACTCCTAAAAAACCACGTCCACCAAATTGGCCATCAGATCCAGTATTTCTGTTCTCTATAAAATTATTGATGGTCAATGAGCCCTAAAACAATGTGTATGCACATTTAACAAAAAGTATCTTATTGAAGAATCAAAAGGAAATTTATACACAAATACTGAGTTTTTAAGCAAAGTAAGGCAGCTGCTTCAACATTTCTAGTGTTATAAACACTCAAAAACAAGTGAGACAGGACAAGGTAATGTTCTAGAGCCTCCAGGGACCTTGCCTAATAAACAGAAGTCTTTTCTCCAAGGATGGACTGCAGAGTTGACTTCCAAAGTGGTTCCTGTCCACTAGTGGTGGTGTTCACCAACATATAAAGTACATTTTAATCTTTGTGACAATTCTTAATGGAAGTTAAATTATTCAAATGCTAAAGAATTTGGTCCAATTTTAGTAGCTTAAAAGTCAATTTTCCAACCTAAGGCTTATAAGGGTGGCATGCTTAACCTGGTTAATGGTTGTTGCTGGGCTGGGAACTCTGGCTCACGTGTGGCCGTGCAAACAGCTGTGCTGGCACAATGAAGCAGAAAACAGGAACATAAGTAGCTGAGACAAAGGGGAAGACAGACAGACTGCTTTTTCAGTAACAATGACAGCTTAAGCATATGTCAAATATGATCGAAGTCAGTCACACTGGCTCTGTCTAGTCAATAAGTAGAGGGATAGGTGGGATTAATCCCTTTTAGAGGGCTCTTAGATCACAGATGAGCTGTTTCTCTAAAAATGCCTCACCCTGCCAGTTAACTGCAGAGAATCAGCTCAACACTAAGTCTTGCTTGAAGATAAATAACCAAAGCTTGCTGATTTGAGGGGCCCCAACTTTTAATTTTACATGAGTGTTTCCTTCCCCTGCATGCCAAGTCTGAATCGAGAGTCAGTGCTAAATGTTACAAACCACATTAAATCCTGTCCTGTCAGCACAGTGACAGGTTTCCCTTGTACTGAGAAAGGGGAGTGGTGACTAATTGAGCCGTATCATTAGAAGGGAGTTGGGTTTTGTTTTTGTTGGATTTTTCACAAGAGAGTTTTAGCATATACACTCATGCAATTAGCATGGTATTATAATGTGCTTTACCCTCTGGCTGTACACGCATTGTTTAAGAGATGCAAAAGCTGATACAATCTTGTTTAAAGGAGACGTTCATAATCATTTTAACTCTAATTTTTAAAGGAAAAGCCACACACAAATAAGTTACGAGGAAGAAAATATCACAGCAGAGCAGTGTCCAGTCTTCTTCACTTTATGGCAATGACAAGAGCTCTCTGGAAGGCTGTTTTAAACCACTAAGGAAGAACAAATACATGGAAATCAACAGTCATCATCAATGATGAAGCAGCAGCAGAAGTTAGAGAAGGACACCATATCTGAGAGTGACTACTGGCTGGAGTCAGGAAAGACATTGACAAGAAGTGGAACCTGCCCTCATGCAGACCCAACTCTAGGAATAAATGACAATTTTAATTATCCTACCTGCAAGCTACATCAAATATCTGCTTACATTATGAGCTAATCAGGGCTCACAAGACAAGATACATGTAGCACAAGAACTGACACTTAAGAAGCACAACCATAGATTGTCACCAATTCATGGACTCCTAAAGTTTCCACTAAACCTGTTCAGAATCCTGCTGCAAATCATTGTCTGCAAAGAGCTCCCAGCAGCAGCAGCCCAGATTAACCCATTTCTGACAGACTGCACTCAGCAAAAGTTGGGAATGACAGCAGAAATTTTAGCACACAAGCATGGAAAAAGTTTTAATTGTTAAAAAGGCATTATCAAAAAGAACAGCTGCTATTTTTTTTTTGAGATATTTCAGAAATTGATATGCTGTTAATGATGTTCAGGTCACTATTGCTCCAGCTGGCAATACTTCAAAGATATTAAAATGAAATATTAACAGCAGGTTAAAAAAAAAGCTTTTTATTTTTAAAGCTATAATACAATATGAAAGCAAACTGATAAAACATGGCAGAGGAGATACTACTGAGCAAAACTTTGATTTCACTTAGATTTAACTGAGACAGAGACATCCAAGATCAGTCAGTACAAAAGAATGAACTATACAAACAAGTGAGTGACAGTCAGAGTTAAGAGACCAAGAAGGCTGGGAGAAGGTAACAGCATCTACCACTGGAAGACACAACACCCACTTGCCTCTCTCAGCTGTATATTTTCCTCTGACAAAAAAAACCTTTGCAACACAAGGAAGCAGCTGGCTGTATTATCTTTTGGTAAATCAGCTCAGCAAAAGGAATTTAAACAGTTAACTGTATGACAAAGAACTTTTTTTTCCTCAAAAACATGAATGTGCCACATCTAACAGCCATTTCTTTGGGGTTTTTTGCTTGCTGGTTTGGTTTTCTCCCCTCCTCTAATCTGAAGCAGTCCAGTAAAGCCCCACTCAAACTACTGTGCTACACAGGGTAAAAATCAGAGAAAAAAGTAAAAAGATGTGTTTACCTATAGATAGGTGTTCACTAATAGTTATTCTTTTACATGTCAATGCTCACTGTATTAATTAAAATTTGAGATTCTGTCTGGCTAGTTATACCTAAGCAGCAGCTCAAGGACACCAGGCTCCAGAAGCAAGTTGTGTGACACTGGCTGTTCACAACCATGATCCAGTGAGTTTCTGTTAAGAAGCCTTCACTAAAAGAGAACATTTGCTGAGCTTTCTATAAATGGCAGAGGGTTTAAAAGGGTAGTTCATCTGTTTTTGGGGTATTTTTGGCCACTATACAGGGTAATAGAGGTCGGAATGCTAAAACTGTAGGGCTGGTTGGGAACTCCCAAAACTTTCTGCCACAGTGGGAGTGGAGAGGGAAGAACTGAGAATTTTCCATCCAGATGTCCACTGTGTTTCAAGTTTTGTTACCTGCCTGAAGTGCAAAGTGTCCCATCAGCTTGCATTAAGAGTAAAGAGCAGTGCTCCACCCAGAGATGACAGTTCATTGACAACTAGTCCTCCCATTTTACCTACTTTTGGAGCTTCAGGAGCTTTCCCTCAGTTTCAGTGCTCACTCACACAACAGATCTTTTATTAAATAGGCAAGAAGTCATTTGCAGAGAGACATGGGTTGATAACAGCTGGGATGTTGATCACAAACAACACGAAAAACTTCTTATACTTTTAGACAACTGGAACCTACAAAAATACATTCCACCAACTAAGTATTTTCCTTAAATTGAGGCAAGTAAAGTATGTTTTACATCCTCAAATCTGTGTTTGAATAACAGCTTGTGTGTGTTTTAAAGATACTGAACAGAAAATAAGTTCCTTAAGAGTATCAAAATAAGAAAATTTAATTAACTTCCTCCAAATGGGCACACTCAGCATTTCATTAAGTTTGCTAAACATACCCCACAACATACTGTAAGGTAACAAAAAAGAGTCAAAGGCACTAAAAAAACACAACCCTGTACTGACTCACTCCAAATAGCCAGGTGTTTCTAATACATATTCTTGACAGGTGGCCTTTTTAGAGGTACAGGATTCATTCGGGGAAAAGATTGAATTCAAGCTAAGAGATTTAACGTGTTCCTTTCAGATCAGCCAGAAGAAAACACCTAGATTTAACTTTCACTGAGAGGTATTTTATGTGAAAGGGTTAAGAGACTTGTTCTTCATACCACACTTCAAAGGTATGCTTGATTCCTGTCTTGCTCAGCTGCCAAATGCAGCCCTCTCCAGAGCTCCTTTTTCAACCATAGATGTCCTAAAAAGCCTTTTAATGTTGGGTTCTAATCACACCCTCAAGCATGTGTGCCATTATCACTTATTCTCTAAAAATCAGAGCTAAAAGCAAAACTGATTACTGCAAGGAATCTGTCTCCTTGAACAAAAATTGATTCAGAGTGTCTTACTTAAAAGAAAGGATAGAAAATTAAAGGGATACTGTTATGGTTAATATCTTTTAAAATGTTTAATTTGTCTTCCTTCATGGAAGCTTAAAATTGAAACTGCTTTCCAAATCAAATTTATTTCCCCATTTACACCAAATTTTCTGGCTACACTCGAGACCATTTTATTTACTTCTCAACTGCCTATATGAACCACAGCTAGAATAAGTTATTACATTATACATGACATTTATTCGGATTAATTTTTTAATTCCATAGAAGCTTTTTTTTTTTTTCACTCAATGGCATAGCCCTGTAAGCTCTGTGATGTTCATAAATACATAACATGCCAAATAAACATATAAATCCCCATGTATTTTTGTACTTCTTTTGTCTTTATTTTTAAAGTGCACACCACAGTTACTACTCCACTCCTGGCCCAATTCACTGACCTCTATTCTCATTCCCACTAGCCAACCAAGGAAAACCCAAATGAGAAACCTTCTCCATGTCCAACCAGCCTCCAGGCTTTGGCACTGTTCCTAGAATATTTTTGCACCTCCAGAGCAAAGTAGGTTAATAAAGTCTCTGGTCATATCCTCTAGATAGATACCCAGCTTCCTGCAATAATCACCCCCAACAACTTAAGTTTCACAATCAGCTTCCCCTTGCACCTCTCATCCTCCCTCCTATCCTCTTCCCAGGGTGGTGGGGGGGACTGAGACAAAATGAAACAACTAAAAACTCCTTTTTTGCTTCATAACTCCAACTGAAGCGACATGATAGTCACTGTGAATCAGCACCACACCTCATCTCAATTAATATCTCAAGACTTCATCTTCCAGGTTAAATCTATCATGTTTCAGCCACGGGTTTTTTTCACCACAATCATACCTGGCTGTTTGCCAGCACATGGGAAAAAAAAATAAATAAAAAAAATCAGAGTGTGTTCAAACCAAAATCTGCAACAAATATTTGAAATGCAGCACTTCACTCCAATGTAATTACACTCCAGTGTTCTCTGATACCATCAAGTGAAATAGTTGTATCTGTTGGTTAAGTATTAAGCCTCAGGACTTTGATACATTTGTTGTATAAGGTTCACAGTACCTTTTCATTCTATGAAATATTGCTATTTATATTCATCTCCCTAAATTCTGTAGTTACAATAAATACATTAATATTCATCAAGGTTTTTACCTGGAAGATGCAAATCTTATTTACTGACTTTCAAAGTTTTGACTTGTATCCTGCCCATTCCTTATTATAATACAAACATTTATTACAATAATACAGAACACAGAATACTTCTTAGTTACCACACTCTCTTCCATTCTCTTTACCAGAAAGTATTTTGGACAACAATTTTATTTTCTTGTCTTGCATGAGAATGGATATTAGTATCATATAACTTTAAAATATTACTTAAAATACACCCTAAACTTATAAAGTACTGTAATTCCTAACACAAACACTTAACCATGGCCAAAGTAAACACTAACCAAAGACATCTCAATTCCTCCCCTACTGAATAAACCAAAACTAGAAGCTGAGACCCATAACAAACAGCACATCTGACAGAAGTTCTTTAGTGCTACCTCTTTCAGAGACAATACAGCTTTTCTGCATAATGACAACTCAAACTGAAGATAATCCTTTATATATATTTTGAGAATAGTGGTAAAGAGCCCAGCTATATTAACAGCAGCTTCCTCGTTGTATACAAGGCAACTGGACATCAGTATTTCAGATGCTTCCTCTGTACATTTTACTCATGTAAATTACGGCAAACTGCTGCTTTTTTTCCTCCTGTATAAAGATTTCTATGGTATCAACACTGCAGTCATTGCTTCTTTAAATTACCGTAGGACCAGAAGGGACACATCAAAATACCAACATAAAACAAACTCAAAACCTGTACAACCCAGAAGTCTGGCCAATACTTGAAGGTTAGGAGACATTTTTGGAACATGAAAGAAGTGCTTCTTACTTCAGTATGTGTTAATAAAGATTTAAGACCCACAACCTTGCAAAGAAGAAAAAAAAGAATAAAAAAAATAATCAGGCTTACATTTATTAAGAGGGAGTTTAAAGAGACATCAGTCTCCCATTACCATGGACCAGTGAAGTGAATGATCCTCTGTCACATACCATCAAGTCTCACAGTGCTGTAAAAATTCCACCTATTTCCTTGACAGTCTCAATTACAGCAGAGCCATAACCACTCCTTTTCATGAGATTCAAAAGGCAATTTCAGAAATATTAAGATATTAGAGTGAGAGACTAAAATAGACAGGTAAATAGTACCTCTGAATTAACAGCCTGCAGAGACCGACACAAGACGTTCTGAAACTCTTTTATGCCTGTGACAGGCAGAGAGTGCAACCAATGCAGCTTCTCTACTTGAGTTCTAGGAGATCATTTGGCTTAACACTCAAATGACTGAAGTACTGTAAAATTTGAAAAAAATCTAAATTTTCAGGTAAAAGGAAGTCCTTGTCTCTCTATATTTTTTTAAGTAACTGCTTGATATTGAATATTTGGCACTCCTGTCAAAATTCGAGTCCTTTAACCTTAACCTCCTACCTCTGTAACACTTCCCAAGACTCAGTGCGACCCCATCCCCAACTGTGATCAGGTTTATAACCATCACTCAAACAAATAATGAGGGTTTTTTTGCAGGAAAGGACAGCATCACTATGCCAGCACTTTAACACTTACCTGAAGCAAAGCCAGTGAATGAACATTTATCTTTAGAACTGAGAAATTTTTCCATTGCTTGCATAATAATACAGGAACAAAATTAATTATCAAAACAGTGATGACTGATTTTTGCTAGTCTCTACTGCTGAATTCATTTTTTCTTCCTTTTCCAGCATAATATTTTCAGACTGCAGTTGTAACAAATTAATTAGAACTATCAATAACTGAAACATTAATCTGTAATAATATCAACCATGCCAAACCCTCCGAGATTAAAACAAATGTACCTCAGGTATAAAATGAAGTGTATGTTGGCTGATGTGCAGTTTATTTCCTACTGCTAAACACAACATGTCACACATTTCTTTTCCTGACATTCTGAAACAAAGGAGAGATCACTCAGCGGGGTCTTGCTCCTTTAATCTCATCATCCTTAGCATTTATTACATCAGCTTTATGTCTTCATTTAATACATTTGATCAGGGCCTGAAGGTGTGATGTGTTTACTGGCCAGCAATTAAAGTCACTGGCTTAAAATACAAAAGGTGAAACATGGAGTAGCCAAGTTCAAGTGTTTATAGAAATGCTTTGTCCTCTGATTTTCTCCTAGTGCTGTCTCTGACAGGATGGTGCCCCTACACACTGTTGAGAAGTTTTATTTTTTGATATTAACAAAAAAACCCAAACAAACAACCCTGTTAATCCCCCTGTGCCTGTTCTGAGTACAAGCAGCAGGTACTGGAGGAGACTGCACACTGGCAGGCAGCACAGCTCCAGTCATGCTTGGACTTTTTTCCTCCCTCTTAGAATTTACCAACCATATTTAGTCTTAAATGTTTAAAATATTACAGGAACTTCAAGAAAAGTGTGTTTCTTCCTCTCCCTCCTAAAAAAAACAACCTGGATTGGATGGGGCCCTGAGCAACTTGGTCTGGTGGGAAGTCTCCCACTAGACCAGGAGGGTTGGAACTACATGATCTTTAAGGTCTCTTACAACTCAAACTATACTATGACTCCATGAATTGTTATAAACCAAACTAATTTACATCCCACACAGCAGCAGTTTTGGTTTCACAACATGAAAAAAACCTGCAGGGCTCTTGTCTAACCTTTTAGTTTCAAAGCTATATTTAGTTTTAAATGATCTCCATGAACAGACACAAAAATCCTAATCTATGTTTCTTGATTCCAAGTCAGCCAAAAACCTTGTGATAACATAAATCACTACCATGGGTGTAATTCCAGTCTTGGGACATTCTAAAGTAAAATTCATGCTCTTGGAAGAGAATGCAGGACTTCAAAGGCAAATGAAACTAATGGCTCTAAAACACATTCAACCTGAAGTTTAAAAATTAGTTCAGGATGAAAGATGATTACAGAAGGATTCCCTTTACTGGGTCATATGATAGGTGACAAAACCTTCCTGGGAACCACTGTGGGAGTGATGAAATATAAATTTAATATTCAAGTTACCAAACACCTGTCATTTCTTAATGTTTTAGATGAGTAAACAGCAGCATAAAAATGATAAGGTGACAGAGACAGAGAAAAAGCCACAAGTAGGTCAAGGCTGGTCCCGATTCTGTCAACATTCACCTACTTCTCCTCAACGGCTTCAGAAAACAATAAGCAATCCAAACCTAAAATACATAAAAGCTTTTCCTCTTCAGCAGGGGCAAAAGGAAAGCTGCAATTCAGATTAAGGGCTTTGGTAAGTATGTCAATGACCTGCTGTCAAAAGCACAGTGGAAGACCTTAATCCTGACTTTCAGACACAATCAATGAGCAAATATGCTCAGGAAACCTTGAAATATTTACAATAAATAAATAAAATGTACTTTCTACTTCATAAATAAGAACTGCTTTAGTTAAACTGTCAGGCATAACTCTTACTCACTTGGATTAAATCAGGTGACCTGTGATAAAACAGATAGTTTTAAGGAAAATATTTTTGTCTCTCAGTATTACTTAGACATTCCCTGTGGGAACACTTCTGCATAAAGCCTGAGAGCAGGAAGGATCTGTGCTAGCCATTTGGAAGCCATGGACACTGAAGTATTCCACAGAATGTGCTCCAAGACTCTCCTTTCTCAAGAAGCAGTCTGGATATGTGTACTGAGAAGATAACCATACTGCTCTGCCAGATCATAAAGGGTGACTTTCAAAGGCTTTAAGACCTAAAAAGAATTCCAGCAATTTCATATTCTTTTGTTTCAGTTCATGATCCAAACGTTCACTCTAAGAAGACTGACAATCCAGGCCACTGGCACAGGATGCTGGCGTAGGCACAGGTCAGAGGCTGCCACCACCGTGGCTGTAAAACTGTGTCCTTAATCAAACACAGCTCCAAAAGTAGTCCTTCATATCAGACAGTGACCATACTTGTCAGCCAGGAGGAGGCACATAAAAAAAAAAATATCTGAAAATGTCATGGACAGTAACTGAATTTATTTGGTCATTTCAGAACAGTGAAAGGAATAAGGGATGAGGAAAAACAAAGATTTCCTTATTTTAAATGAACAGAAATTATGTTGGAGCTTCTTTCCCAACAATTCAATTTAGACATAAAAATTAGATAAATGCAACTTATTACTCATTCCATTTATTTCACTTTAAGAACTGGATATTTTATACAACCCTCAGTTGGTTTTGTGGTTGTTTTTCTTCATTTATATATGCTGAACTAAAAGAAAACACAAATCATTAAACTCCATTGTCCTTTAACTATACATTGTGTTACAAAGATCAGAGTCAAGACAGATGACTTAGAGGACATGTGCCCTTAACAAAACCACTGGCATACTTTCACTTTCCAAGACCTCACTTTCAGCCTCTATTTATGCTGGACATGCCCTTACAGTTGAAATAGGAATCAAGACTTTAAAAATATTAATTGAATAGAAGACTCCTCACTTTAAAAAAAACACACAACCAAACCCAAACAACAGCATCTCAATTTTTATTGTATTGTTTTGACTGTCTTCACTGTTTTTAAATGTATATAAAGAGTTAAGAGCTAGTTTGCTGATGCACCTTTCTAAACCATTAGCAACAGCTCAAGCCAGATGCAATAACTGTTGAAGTTAAGGTAGACCTGGATTCTAATTACTCCATATGTCTCTAACCTTGTGCAGCATTACATTATGCATATTAATTTTATGAATATTGTGTCTTTCTTTCCTTGACCTATTTGATCTGTGTACCTTCAGCCAGTCAGAACAATAACAAAACGAATAAATTTGCTTCATCAACACACCCACAAGCTACAAATCAACATCAAGGAGGTCTGGTCTAGAGGCTTTCAAAAGCACTTAGGAAGAACACAGGAGATTCAGAAAGCACTAAGAGATTCAGAAAATTCTCTTGTTCATTTTACCTAAAATGCCAGTCTAGGAATTGAGAAAATTAAGAAAGATGGATTACAAGCAGCCTGGGAATAACTGATACATTCTTTTCCTTCTTCCATAAAGCTTGCCTGCAAGAGTCTTCCAAATCAGAAATCTGAACTAAGGAAACCAACAAAAACTTACAGAAACATCCAAAGAAAAGATACATGGCTATGTGGGAACAAGCTTTTCAATAATGCTTTTGTTCTGCTCACCGAGTAATCAAAGAGGGGGGAAAAAACCCTCTTATTTAGGGCTTTCAAGTGGTTTCATGTAAATTGTCAAGCACCTTTAAAAACAAAGGCAGGAGGAAGACCAGAAAGTTAAGACAGAAAGATGTACCCTGCTGTCCAGCAGGCAGCGAGTGCATCACAAGCTTCCACTCCAGCCAGAATCTTAGAGTCACAGACTGGTTTGGGTTGGAAGGGACCTTAAAGATCATTTGGTTCCAACCCCCCTGCATGGGCTGGGACACCTCCCACCAGCCCAGGTTGCTCCAAGCCCCATCCAACCTGCCCTTCAACACTGCCAGGGATGGGGCAGCCACAGCTTCTCTGGGCAACCTGTTCCAGTGTCTCACCACCCTCACACTAAAGAATTTCCTCCTAATGTCTAATCTAAAACTTCCCTCTTCCAGTTTTGATCCATTACCTCCTGTCCTATCAGAAGTGCCATACATAAACTAAAAAGGTTCAGGCTGGACTGTGATGAAACTTTCCCTGTATTTCCTGTAATAAACCTTAACCTCCTAATAAGGAACCAAAACACTTAACAGACAAATGAAATTATTTTCAGTGAAACAAAGACCACTTCCCCAGACCACATGCCAGACTCTCTCCTTCATCATCTACAACTTGACTATAGGCTTCCAAGTCTCATTTGCAGAGTGCTTGACAAGTGCTAGCACAGATCTTGGCAACTACTTCACATGGAGAAGATGGCTCATTTCTGAAAATTGCTGCTGCCTTCATGGAAAAAGCCTTGCTATTCATAGACAAATACTCTTCAGGAGTTACAAAAACTTATATTAAATAATGAAATGCATTATCTGAAATTAAAAACCCTATGGACACTTTCAAGAAAGGAGTGAAAGTCAGTAGCTTTTCAGAAAAAAAACTAATCATGTAGATCAAGCCTTGAATTGACCATCAATTCAATCCCATCCTCAGCTTTATTTATTAAGCAAAGGCTATTCTGACACCACGTTTAGCTTACAAAAAGAAAAAAAACCAAAAAAAATCACTATCAGAGCACCTCCTGGTGGTGCCAGGATAATGAAGAAAAATATTGCCATGAAACCAGGAATAGATTTAGGATTAAAATTTGGAAAAGCCCCATTCCAAAATGACAACAAAACTAAAACACCAGTTCCTCTGGTGAGCAATTTTTTTGCACCTATTAAAATGTATTTGCATATGAAAGAGAATGACAGAACATTTTCCAGTGCATTTTACATGTCCACAAAAATTCCTGCAAGACTTCACAGAAGGATGTGAATTTACGTTTTTCAAATTACACACAAATACCACCACACTGTGCCCTAAAAAAATTAAAGAAATAACAGTAGATAATTTATTAAAGTACATATTCATAGAATTCATAGAACTATTCAGGTTGGAAATGACCCTTGGGATCAGAACCAGTCTGGTGTTATATCCTACATCATAAACAGCATAAAAATTCCACTACCACATATATGCTTCCAAGCCTTTAGAGAAAAACACCACATCAGGAAATTAAAAGAATGATACTACTAGGACACACTGATTCTGCTACAGCCCTCATGATTAAAGCTCAAATTCTTACTAAGCACTTTTGAACACTGTACATGGCCACGTTCCAAAACCAGCCACAGTCATGGACGTTATTTCACACAAAGGCTGACATGAGTTCACCTTCACTTATCCATCAATCTCAAACAACAAAATTTAAAATATACAGCTTTAAATATTAAAATAAAGTCCAGGTTGCTCTGGTGCTGCAGGGTATGGAATAGCAATGTGTTTTGGTAAGGGGCTGTATTCACTAATGCAGTTGGTCCTGACTCTCGCTCTCTCTCCTGCGCAGCCATGTGGACTCGTAACACGCTGAATGAGCTCACACCTTAAACACCTGAGCTCAGGTGAACACAACTGCCAGTTTTTCCATGATTACTGGAAGCCACAGTAAGCATTTTGTAGTGAAATGACAAAACTCTGAAGCAGGGAAATACGCTTTCAACTTGATGGGTCAAGGCTACCAGTGTAGCCCTCATATCTAAACACGATTGTCTTCATTTAAACATGCTTTTAAAAAGCTGCACTTCATACAAAGTACCACAGACAATACTGGAAATAAAGAAATAGGGGTAAGTGATGAAAAGGACAGTTGGGACAGAGTGGAAGAAAATAAGTTACCTATGTTAGAAAGCATGGCTTACTGCTGCAACAGCCACCTTAACTTTAATAACCTCTCTGTATTAATATAGTAGATAATTGCTGTCATTTGTGCCACCTTTAGCTACCACCCCATTCCCTGCCCATCCCATCCACTGTCACTCAGGTTCACTTTTTCTTATTCAGTGCTTACTATGGACCGATACTATTATCAATAAATAAATGCATAAATCACATAAGCCTCTATCCTTCACATACATATTGGTACTGTCTGTCATGAACACTTTGATTTAAGCATCTACTACCTCACTCAGGGGTCTACTTTTACGAAATTGGATGCAATAGTTTGACTCACGATAAAGCAAAACTTACAGCAACTACCAGGTGATATATTTTCAAATTACAACCCCAGGGCTCTGTCCACACCGACTGCACGTCACTGTGTGTAGAACAGCTGCCTACACCCACATCTGAGACCTCCCAGAGCTGTAAAGCATCTTCCTGTGTGTGAGAACCAACCTGCACTATTCCAATCCAGAGAAGATAACTGTCATCTTTGAGAAATGCCAGCAGAGACATGGGTTCTGGCCCCAGCCAATGGGGTATTTCACATGCAGCAGGGATTCTCCCATTTCCTGCATCCTGTGACTCCAGTTAACCCATCCTGATCCAAGCCTCTCCTCCCTGCACAACCACAGCAATTTGCAGCAGTGCTAATGAGTATGCTCACCAGTGTCATCAGCACAAGCTCCATTACCTAAAAACATCATCTATTACTTTAGGAATTTCTCAACTTTACAGGTAAGTTAGGACCGACTCCAACCGGCATAAATCCAAGCTACAGCTGAGACTATGTTTTGCCTACTGAAAGTTACTATAAATAAAATACCTGGTACTAAGCAATAGAGAACAGTCATCAATCACAGTCATTAAGTCATCTATTCCAGAAATTTAAAATGGACATCAGCTATGGAGTCAGGACCAGACATACCTAGATTTCAGAAACAAAATCCAAACATTTTGAGATAGATTACTCTCTTAATAATATTTATAACTTAATCTTTAATCAAGTGCTTACTCTTAGATTCTAAAGGTTACAGAGGAAATTGCAGTAACTGAGCCAAGCTTCTTTTATTGAATTCTTTTGACCAGAAATAAATGGGTTTTCAGTAAGCCCTAGAAGCTGTTCTGATGTCAAGATCCTACTTTTTACAGTACTTCTCATATTCCAGAAGGATTTTAAAATCTAAATTGCCCCTGTATCACCTTATTGTCTGTTCCAAGGACTTTCTTCTTTTTTATCCAATTAATTCAACAAAGTAGCCAGTTCTCTTTTGAGGAAATCTCCAGAGTTAGTCTGATTTCTGTGCTTATTTCCTAACAAAAATCTAACCACAACAAAGGTATAACCAACAAAGGCGGAAAAAAATCAATTTATTCTTTGTCTCAGTTCAAATTCTATTTGGACCAGTCAGAATAGTCCTATAACATGTTCTTGCTATTAACAAGTAATTAGCATTGCTTCAGCACACCTTCGACCAAGTACTGTAGCAGAACACAAGCAATTGTGAGCACTGGAATGTTTATAAAGGCAGCCACTACATGCTCAGCGTGGAGAACCTGTGGCTTCAAAGCCACGTCAGAATATAGACCTGAGCTGATCAAATGGTGCAACTCAGCTGCACTCTCCATCCACCAAAATCATCCCTGGATTAAGCAAGAAGCTCATGGGATTCCCTACATGCCATCTTTCAGAAACAGAGCAGGAAGAATGTTTCACATTCTGTGTAAAAAGAGGACTTGACTGCTCCACTGCAACTTTTCTTATTAAGCAGCCAAAGACACACTGGGCTCAAGCAACCAAAACTTCCATACAAAAACCCCTGTGAGCTAAACACTGTTGCTACACAAAATCAAGTAGTAAAACTACTGTTCAGTATTTTCTTACAACAGGACTTCAAAAGCTAACCCTCAAATACAGAACACACGAGGTGACTTACAAACAGGAGCCTACAGAAATAGTTTGACCTAAAACACAGTAGTTTTCCCCCAAACCTCTCCCTCCATCATAAAACTCATTGATCTACACTCAGTTTTGCAGACTAAGCCAGCTTCTCAATTATCTTTTTAAGATCTACATTACAGTTCTTTGGGAATTTTTTTTAATATGCCATTTTAAAAGCCATTACCAATTATACTAACCAATGACTGTTCATTTTAATAAACACAAACTCAGTTTAAGGCCTACACAACAGTGAGCTAGCTTTTCTCAGATGAAAAACTGGATGTTATGTATTCCAGACTAGAAGGCAGAACTTTCCAGAGGATTAAAGATACATGAGACCCAGATCCAACCATTACAAGCCATCAAAAAACACTTCAAACATATCCCAAAGGCTTCCTTCTACTTTACCTGCCCAAAGCTATTTTCATTCTCAATCCCATTGTTCCCCCAAGAAATCAAGCAGCCTTGTAGACATCAAGAAGCCTCGCAGAACTAACACCCTTGTCCCTTGCCTTTATTTACTCTATTTGATCATGTGCAATTGGTAGGAATGCTTCCACCTTCACTCACTTACCAACACTAAAGGCACCTGTGGTTTTGAATTAGTAAAATCCACAATTTAAACACAGGTGAAAGAAGGGGGGGGGAAGAAGGGAAAAAAAGATCTGAAATGTGCCTTCTGAAAAATCAATATTAGGCTGTAGATCCAGTCACAAGCTGTTCCACTGTAACGTTTGCAGAATTGAAAGGGAAGAGAAAATGCTGCATGGTCTAACTGTATTATCAGCATGCAGTTGTATGTGGGTACAAACACAGCAAGACTTGCAGGTGCTGCAAAACAACATGCATTTCAAGTGACCTGTGAAATGCTGACCTTGGCATAATTTACAGTGAACTAATTGATCCAAAATGGTCCTCGCCCAACTTTGAGAAAACAATATAATCCACATTCCTTCCTTCTTGCATCATCTTACAAGACAATAATGAACAATCTCGTATATTGCTTAGATAGAATTTCACTTAATTCCCAACGTCTAATTTAAATGCAAGGAGTTATTGTATCAATTTCATTTAATTCAGCACATTTGGGGAACAGTCATTTAAATGTTAACAGAATTTTTCTTCTCATAATTTGAAAAAAAAACACAACAACAAACAACCCCACAACTTAAACATATAAGCTCTGCAAAATTTCCCATAAAACTTAATAAGGTCATTGTTCTGCTATATTTCTTCACAGAGTTAGAATCCAATTTAGATAAAACAATCCTTTAAAAAATACTGACATAACGATTAAAGATAATCACCTGCAGATCTTTAAATTGTGATGGTAAGTGTGAAACACAATACACACTCTCTGCTCTTTAACGTGCCCATTGCCAGCATTGCCTCTTTTGCCTTAGGCAACCTCATGGTTACCTCCAAGAAATAACTGAATAAAAACGATTTAACCTCCTTCTTAGGCAATCACTGCCTATCTGCATCAGACGCCCCAGATAAGAGAAAAATTCACTGAAGTATAACACAAAAAGTGGAGAAAAAAACCCACCAGCATTCAGTGCAGTGCTCCCATCCAGGGAGGTTCTGTCCTGCACCCACGGCCCCTTTGAGGCTGGTAGGAAAAAAGACTTGACCCAGCTGGACAATGAAAGGTGACATTAGTTTTTAAATGTTATCTGAAGTCAGGAAATTATAATGAGATTTCTATCACAGCTTCTAATGGAAAGTGTTTGCATCATGGAACTAGAAAGAACTAAACGGTGGTAAACTTTTCTATCTGGAAATTTCTGCTCACATTTCTGTTATAATCACTTTTAGACAAAGCAGATGCATCATTTGAATGGAAAAGCTTCATATTTATTTAGAGGAGTGAAGATAATCAGAAAAGCTAAACACAACTGTCCAGACAGCTCCAAGTACTCTGGAAGGATTTTTTTTAAACTATTTCTGACCATTTTATTAATTTGAAACATTTTTGTTGCCCATTACTAACAACAAAGTTCACTATACAAAAAAAAAAAATCAACATATCACATTGTATGTTTTCTACTCTCAAGAAAAACTCCAAGTTGCATTCTTGATTAGTATTGTTGTTGCATCTTAGCCAGCTGTAATATCAGTATTTTAAATGGCTCTTTGGATTTGTCTTGGATTTGCTGAGTTTGAATGTTCTGTAGGGATCTTCTTTCCAGATAACATTATTGGCATGGATTACTCCTTCCAGAGCCTCTTTATCCAATTCTGGTGGATATTCTGCTCCATCTACCAGAGTGAACACTGCCTGCTCACAGCCCTCTCTGCATGCTCAGTCCCACTCACCCTGAGACCTCCAGGATAAACTTTAGAATACCTTTGTATTTTTTGATCAATAACAAAAAAAGTCATTTTAGTCTCATACAAAAGGTCAGAAGAAATAATTTAATGGGAAGCAAACAATTGTCCATCTAAAGGCTAATTAACATGGGACATTTTCCTAACGTTCAAGTACTTCCTTCCACTAACAGATGAGTTTTGAGGGACTGAAAAAAAGATCACCATACAAAACACTTCAGCATGAAAAATACTTCTCACACCCAAAGTCTCAAAGGGTTTTGTAAAACAAATTTTCACCATTCACCTTTTTCTAAGCTTTTCATGCTTACCACACTGGACTTTTGCATCATTATTTGCATTAACTATGCAAAACCCCATTCTCATCTACAGCAATATCAGGTATCAGAAGGGGAACTTATCCCACAGTTACTCATACTTTTTTGAAGCTGTAACTTCTTTTTTTTTTTTTCCTAATATAGATTCTAGAAATTGTGTCCAACACAAATGATCTATAAAGCATACTTGCTCAGCATGCAACCTCTTCTTTTAAAGTCACAGTTAGGAGATTATCGGTTTATCCTGGAAACGTCTTTCCTACTCCTCTGCTTAGTATCAGCATAGGGATAAAACCCTCTTAAAATAGTTCTAGGGTCCAGGCAACAATCAATTGTGTGCAATATTCCTTCGATTTATATATTTAGGGATTTCAGGCCTTTGAAGGGCAGGAATGAAAGGGAGATTTAGGCTAAAATTATTTCTGCCTTTAAAGGTTAAGGCAGCCTGTGCATAATGTCCTGTCTCAACATCAACAGCCAAACTCTTTGGAATGTTATACTGCTGTTTCACTTTCTGAATTAAAAGTAGTAGAAGGAAATACTTCAAAGACAACACTGCAATTTAAAACGGTGTAAACTAGGACTTAAAATTAAAATTAATTAAAAATTAATATACTTTTTTCTATTGATGTTTGTAACAGATTTCCCAGAGATACCTTGAATATAATATTTATGCCAATAAAACAGATTGCTTGATTTCACAATCTTTGATGAATGACAATAACTCTTCAAAATTAGACACACAAAACAAAGACAATCCCCACACACCTTACAGAGTCATAGTTTCTTATCCCACCAGAGCGGATATGTCCCAAGCAACAAGATATCTCCATAAAATTCCAGCAGTGGTGTTAAAAGCTTGAACCAGCAACAAAAGTAATTACTCCCAGTTTTCCTCCACAGAAGATGCAGTTCCTCAACACTAGTCTAGGAATCTTGCATGGAAACAACATGAGTGCCTCTTGCAGACCTCTCACTCCTAAACCTCTGAGCCTTGCCAGGTTCATCAGATTATAATTCACTACAATAAATTATTATTATTATTATTATTATTATTATTATTATTATTATTATTATTATTATTATTATTATTATTATTATTATTATTATTA
>NW_009970715.1:0-4301 GCF_000747805.2 Chaetura pelagica | reverse complement strand
TTATTATTATTATTATTATTATTATTATTACAAAACCCACCAGATGGCAGCAGCAAAACAGGGAGCACTTCTGTGAAGGACAGCTCCTTTTTCTTAGAATACACACAAGGCTTCCAAAAACCAGGTAAGACAATTTAAAACACGGGGCACAAATCGAGTTTGTCCACAAAACTAAAATCTGGATTTTTTTCAATGCTTTGAGAACATGTTGGCAGGGACAACTTAGGAGCAAATGGCTTTGTTTTCAGCAAACTAGGGACACAACTTGGTTTGTGGCATTTGCCAAACCAGAGTGCAGTGAAGCAAACCTGCAGAACCCAGGGAAGATACCTACACATCTTTTCCTGCTTCAGCAACTCACACCCCACATTTGTCACATGTCAGAAATGCCAAGCTTTGGTGGGGCATTAGGATGCTCATCTTTATTCTGTGTCAAAGCACAATGGAAATGTATAAATATAGCAATTCAGTGCTGTCATGTTCAAAGGATTCTTTTCTACTTTGCCAGCTTTGGTCAAATTCACTTTAAAATCTTCATGTAGTCAGAGGAGATGACGTGCCAAGGAGAGCTGATCTAAAACAACAATGACCAGATGAGCAAGGGTCCAGTTTGTTACACAAACACCAGCAGCAGCAACACAAGCCTGCGTGAGTTAATAATGAAAATGCTGAAGCATGATGCTTGGGCTCTTCCTGAGTGAAAAACTCCAGCAGCACATCAGCTACCCCAAAACACGAACGAACCAATGACCAACGGTAACCCCACCAAACTCAGTCTCACTCACTACTGACTAATTCAACTAGCTAAACCTAACTGCAGGAGAGGTTGCATCTTCTAGACAATGCAACGACACACCTGAGTAGCAAGACGAGAGGTTTCCTCAAATAGTCAAAGCAGAATAACATCCATTTCCCTCAGAAGTCCAGACAGGAACTTTTCAGTTCTCTATTAGTGCCAAAACAAGATCAGAGATGCAGACAGGCAACAGAATCCCTACTCTAAATTAGCTTAGGCCTTATGTTACTGAGAATTCTGTGTTACACTTGTACCAAAGTATGCATTTTTCATGTCTGAGTCAACTTCAACTATAAATATCCAAATCAATGTTTATATTCAGTTGCATTATCTCACATGGCTAAAATTAATTTACACAGGCCTTCTTTTATGCTTTGAATGGAATCTAAGATTCATTGTAATTATTGCTTACAGCCTCTTAACTTCAGTTTGCATTCACTTGAGGTAAGTTAATATGAAATGCCAAAAAGTCTAAAAAGTGACCACGGAATCCAAACATGTGAGCAAGAAGGAACTAATTGCAACCAATGATTTTCTCAGTCTGCACAACCTTACAGAGATCCAAGCTTCTGGCTTTTATTTTACTTAACACTCTCCCACTTTTTTGGTTTTAAAGCTGTTGTTATCTTGAAGTACAAGCTGTAGCTACAACCCTCCAGGCAGAGTCCCCACCAGTGGTGATTCCTGCTTGTGTGGAATGGTCTCAGGTCAGGGGGTTATTTTTGGCCCCATTCCACCTGACATCAGTCCAGCCCAGACAAACCCTTCTGCTTCCTCATTTCTTTTTTTTTTCTCCCCTCAGCATTCTTAATGATATTATATTTAAATATGCAAGCTTGACCTTTTATTCTACTGAATATTATGAAAGCAGATCTCTCTCTGCACCTTCTTTTTTGGCAAATAAAACAGAGAAAATAAGACCTAGGAAATACATCCAGGTAAACAAAATGCTTGCAGAGATGATAACAGGGTCTGATCTTACATAACAACCTAAATTTAAGCAAGCCTGGAACGATTAAGCTAAAAATACCCCACACTTTATCAAAAAATATACGAACAGATGGAAATAATCTTTAGATAATTTTTACAGCAGATTTCTTGTCAGTTTTCATTCTTTTATATAAACTTTTTTACCCCATAGCAGGACCACAGCAGTGCTAACTGCACAAAAGCATCCCTTTTACTTGGAAAACTTAGCATTTAAATTAACTCCCCAGGGCCTTCTGAATTAAGGGACACAAGATCAACTGTAACATTAACCTAAGCGCAGTTTGTGCAGCTTGTTCAGCCTTCTTAGAGAACAAGGTTTTACTACAAACACCAGCCTGGTTATAAGTGACCAACTTTAAGGGCTGGGATGAAGGAATAACATGTCTTGCTCTTCTGAGGCCTGTCCTGCACAGTGCTTCACCACCATGTGTGGCTACAGGCTGCAACCCCAGGCACAGAACTCTTCTCTCTCCGTAAAATTAAAGCAGTACCTAAAGCAAAGCTCCTCAAGCACCACAGAAAGCCTTGTGGACTGAAGGCTGTATAGAAAGTTCGGCAGGGACACAAGGCAGTTGCACACTTCAAACTTTGTTGCTGTGAGACAGGAAGTGTGCTGCAACACGCTCGAGCTCAGAAACACCACGGAAGCATCCTTCATGTTCCTAATGCACAGCTCAGAACTTGTTAAACTGACAACGGGTTATTTGAAAACAAAACAAAAAGCAAACCACAAAAAAAACCCAAAAAAACCCCAAAACATGCCAGTCCTACTTCAGTGATTACAAAGAGCAGTAATTACAGGCATTATATGAAGGTGGTCACAAAATATATTGGAAGAGATTACGTTGCCCTGACGGAATCCTCTGAAATAGCAGCTGGGGGGAATGACAGGACTGTGGGCAGTGCTACAGTAAGACAGAAAATCCCATCTCCATTTATGAGAGGAGAGTAAAGTTCAGATCCTCTGTTTCAGGTAGCATACAGCACACTGCTGGAGGTCAAACAGCCTCCTAGACAAAGATCTTGACAGGTGACTGAAGAAGGAAGACATTTTCATACGCTTTTAATGTCTAAGTCTTAACTCAGGTCAAAACATATATTCTAATGCTCATTTGGTAACCTGAAACTTTAGGAAGCACAGCCTACCTACATGGAATACATATTCTAATAAAATGTATAGAAGGTATATAAGTATGTTGCATCTGTCTCAAGTGATTGTGTGGCCTGTTAGTCAGAGGTTGCTCTTCCACCACTCTAAACCTCGTTCTGCCAACAAGCACAAGTGAAGCCAACTTTCTAAGAACAGAGAAGAACCAGTAAAAAGAGATAAAAGTTGTAGGAAGCAGCCAAGTTGTAGGAACCAAGAATGAATTATGAGCTGGTAAAAGAAAAAAAATTATGAAAAGGAAAAATCAGGTTTTGGGGGTTTTTTTTTGGTTACTCACCAGACAACACCAAAGGCTCCATATCCAATAGGTCTGTCCGGCTCAATGTCCAGTTGCTGTTGTGGATGTTGTGAGTGCTGATGATGGTGAGCTTTAACTGCAGCAGCTGCTGCAGCTTGTACCTGAGCTGGGGCTGCTGCAGCTGGTCCAGGGGCCTGACCCGGCGCCGGCGATGGGAAATATGGCTGTTGCTGCCCTGGGTTGAGCATCGCGGCCGCCGCAGCCGCCGCCGCCGCGGCCGCCGCCGCCGAAGAGGCATGTTGCTGTACGGGGTGCACGGCAGCTGCAGAGCCTGGGTGCAAGTGATGTTGAGGGTGGTGGTGGTGATGGAGGTGAGGAGGAGGGAGGTGAGGAAGGTGGCGGTGATGGTGGTGGTGGTGACCTGCTGCTGCCGCAGACGTACCGCCATTGTAAGCCGCCATCATTTTTGCGTTGGCTGTCGGGCCACAGAGAGACATTCAAAAACAAACAAACAAAACAAAAAAAAAAAAATGCCCTTTTTGATTGGATAACAACTGGGTCAAGCTGTCATTTGGCCATAAAAAAAAAACCAATATAGATATATAATGAAATCTGCTAGAGTTTAAAAGGAGTTGGGTTTCACCATACGCGGCCCACCTTTAAAAACATGGAGCTCAACTGGCCTTATCTCTCCACGAAGCCAAACAGGTTGGAGACTCTCTCTTCATGGGTGCGTGAGCCAGAGTGCACCAACCCTTGTCCCCCAGCAGTCCAGCTGTGGTTGGCTACTGAAACTCCATCCTTGGGCCACCGGGTTGGGTTTGTTTGTTTTGGTTTTGTGGTGGTTTTTTTTCCTTCGCTTATTTTTTAAAAATATATATAAAAAAGAAAAAAGAAATACAGAGCTTTAATCCCCCTTCTCTCCAGAGGGGGGATGTGAAGTCTCTCCCCTGGAACACCCTGAGAGGACTGACAAGTCTACCCCTTCCATTCCCACATCGTTTTATCTCCTGGAAAAACCTCCCTGAGCACCCCAGGCACCTCCTACATCGCTCCCTCCTCTCAGGCACCTGCTCCCTCAAATACAGCAGGAAAAAAAAAAAAAAACA
>NW_009970714.1:2595126-2601887 GCF_000747805.2 Chaetura pelagica | reverse complement strand
GAGAAAGTGCTTAGCTGCTTATGAGGGACAGGATGATGCATCAGCTGTACCACGAGAGAAGACAGGACAAGGGAAGAGGGATAAACATTCACAGGGAGAGTGGTGCTCAGAGAATCTTTGGCCTCAGAGATTTTCAAAGTGGACAGGACAAGGCCTTAGTCCTTGAAGAGGCCAAAGTCTGTTCTCCTAAAGTCAGGGGCTGTGATCCTGCATTTTGTCGTGTTCCTTCCTTTCATAATCCTGAGATTTACGATCACCCAGTCAGTGTCATCAAGGTTTCTGCCAAACTTCAAATATCCCGGTACCATCCCCTTGTTTATGAGTTCAGCAGAGTGTCTCCCCACTCACCAGCTTCTCAATCACCTGTGCCAAGAAGCTGTCATCAGTGCCCTCCAGAAACCTTCTGGTTTGCTTGTGCCCTGCTGCACAGCCTTCTCAAAAGACTCATGATGGCTTAAGTCCACCACGAGGTCTAGCACTGTGAACATGAGGCTTCAGCCAGTTGTTTGAAAAGTCTCTCATTTACTTCTCTTCCTCCTATGAATGCAACATATTCCATGACAACTAATACAAAAACTCAGCAAAGGTGGAAATGCATATACAGATCCATAGCAAGCCTAGAGCACTGTGCATTACTTATTAAAAAAACTGCCATCAGGAGGAGACATAATGAAGAGGCAAATGTAAGGACCCTTTCCTCTGAAAGTGGGGTCATAAAAGACTTCCTTATTAAAAAAAACAGACAGCTTATCCCTATTAAAAAACAAGTCCATGGGCTCTACTGGGATGGACTTCGCACTATTGAAGTCCAGATGTATAGATATATACAGATATGCATATATCAAGCAGCAAAAGAAACAGTTACATGAAACCTTAGAGAAATGCCAAGATCTATCAACAAGCACCTGTGAGCAATATGGGGAAGTGAATGCACCAGAGTTGTACTTCCTGTATTTTGCAAAGGGTAGAAAGCAGGAAGCAATGCCAGTAACACAGGAATTAGCACTACTTCAGGAAATGTCCCTCTTCAGGGAACTGCACAGTCCATGGAGAACAGGCTATGTCATGCAACACTTATGCTCCAATGTGCTGAAAAGTCAGTGAGATCATAGAATCATAGAAACATAGAATGGTTCTGCTTGGAAGGGACCTTAAAAGATCACTTGGTTCCAAACCCCCTGCATGGGCAGAAACACTTTCCACTAGACCATGTGTGTTTAAAACACAAAAAGGGGGTTGTAAGAATTGCTTTTAAGAGATTGTGTTAATTAAAAGTCTTCCAATAACACACATACACATACAAGATGGAGTCAGGGGAACAAGAGTACCTATACAGAGCCCACTGAAAGACCAAGCCTTCTCAGGTGCAAGAAACCTTGTCCTATAAATTTCATTCTCAAGTAATTTTGCATGTGCTGAGATTGGAAGGGAAAACAGTTCAAAAACCAGAGAGGCAAATGTAAAGTCTCTGCAAAGCTCACAGAACCCATGTTAGATTAGCAAACAGGCATTGATGCTACAGCACGAGAAGAGCCCAACAAAAGAAGAATGTTTTGGCATCAGCAGCAAACACCAAATTTTGACCTGTTGAAAGACATCAAAGTCCCTTCCCAGAAGCAGTGGGGAGGGCTGGGAACAGTACTGCTGCAGAATCACAGAGCACATTGTTTATTAGCCTCTTACACACCTGGAGGTTTGAGAGCTACTTGAAGATATGTAAGCAAGCTGAAATAGATGGTACATTTGCTATATTGACCTAAGCAAGGATCTATTAATAACATTTCCAAGTTTTCTCTGAAGTTGCAGTTTCAAAGCAGAAACTAATCAATGAGCACTGGCTGCAAGACCCAAAAGAGAAACTCTAACAGATATCACCAAAGAGGATTTTGCAAATATGAAAGCACTTCATCACAACTGAGGTTCAGCTTGGGTGCTATTAGTAATGGCACAAACACTTTCAAGAGCAGCTAATGATGTGAAACAAGCAGTAAACCTACATACAAACCCAATAAAAATGTTTGCATTGAATCTGCAAGTCTGCAGGATGAACCAGAAACAAATAACTCAAGCAGAAACATTGCAAATGGAAGAGAATTGGTCTGTCTGAGTGTTCCCACTATCAAAATACTAACACTGCTGGCTGGGATGGTTTTCAGAGCTGAGCAAACCAACTCCTACTGCAGTGGAATCGAAAATATCAGAATGAATGATAGAAGCAGAAAATCCCTATAAAACAAGATAGTTCACATTTGGCTACAGAGAAATGGAGACATTTAAAAAAACAGTAATGCACACACACACACACACACAAAAAAAATGTTTCCACATTTTTAAAAAAGAAAATAATTTAGCAAAATAGAGAGTGCTAAGCCAAGTTACCCTGTTCCAGAAAGATTAATTTCAATCACAGTCACTAATCAGAAATGACAACAAGACCTTTAATGGAATCAGGTTTTTGTAAGTCCTCAGAATTTGACAGAAACAAGTGAAAGGGGCAAGTAGCTCACTCAAAAAAAATGCCCAGATTAATCCCTGTATTGACAGTTCAGCAGCCTGGCAACCCAGAGGACTGCAAAACAGCAGCTTAGAAAGACCATGCACCCTCCTAAGACACCGAAACATATTAAAGCTGTTTGAAAGCAATCTAGAAAGCTATGTCAGTTATTGGTTTCATTAGAGCTTATTAGTTTAGTAATATTTCACTTTGAAAATATAGAAAGGGATCAAGAGTCAGAGCAGCAAAGAGAATTCTCCAGGAACAAAAGCCTCTTTTTCCCGTTATTTCTATATTACATATTATGTTTTCTGCAAGATTTCATGATCAAGTAAAGCAAAGCAACACTGGGCCTGTGAGCAAGAGAACATGTTGTCTGTAAGCAAGTGTTTCATGGGCTTATACCCTTACTGAAGTCCTTCCTCTAAATAAAATTGTCTTTGATGGCCAAAAGGTACAGCCAAGAAGCATCTGTTTTCTGTCACTTGGATTATTATACCAGAAACACAGTTGCTAAACAGAGTTCAAAAAAAGGGTGATTTAGGAGCTATTTCACAGCAAACTTCTGCACTGGCTGCACACTGCTCCTGTAGTCCAAGTCACTCTCTTTAGTACCCTGTAACAAGAATGAGTTGAGTTGACATCATTCCTTATTACTGCTGCAATCATAGTCTTGAGACAAGATTCATATTAGCCATTTTCTGCTCTTGTTGCATCATTTGTCAAGAAAATGAGGAATAAGAATTTCAGCACCTAATATGCTCTGTGAGTTATGGGCCAGTGGCAGGATTATACTTCAGCTTTTGAGATAGTTGGTACTTCTCTATTCTACCTTTCTCTGTGTGCATCTGCTTGAAAGCTGAACAATAACCACCTATCACTTCACTTTTCCAGGGGAATGCTTTGCTTTTGGATCTGAACAACCTGTGACACCTCATAAGAAACCAAAAGGGGACAGTAAATCTATTAATAAAACATAATACAGCTATAAACGTGCTACCAGCTCAATCATTTGTAGGGAGTTTGCTTCCAGCTGCCAGGTGAGGGTCTTTGTATGCACATAGTCCCTTCGCAGGGTTACATGTCCTTCCTGAAGCAAGTTTCAGCCACATGTAGGACAGGTTTGGGATCAGTCAGCAGAGATTACCAGGCTACCTGACAAACCTGATTGCCTTCCGTGAGAAGAGGACAAGAAAAGAGCAGTGGGTGTTGATTTGGCAAAGATTTTGGCAGGGTGTCCTACGATATCCTTATAGTCCTGCTGGTGACATATGGAGCAGAAGGGTTGTGTAAAAGGTGAGTGGATGAGTGTTCAAATTGTTCAGCGCATGGAGCAGTAGCAAGAGGTTAAAAGTACAACTGGAGGCTCGTTGCTTATGGTGTTACTCAGGGGTTGATACTAGAGCAATAGTGTTTAACATTTATACTAACAGCCTGGGCAAATCATGGACTCCAATCAGCAGTTTTGCAGGTGACACCAAACAGGAGAGAAGAATCCAATCTCCTGGAGGGCTGCCATTTAGGGGTGCTTAATAGAATGGAGAAATGAGATGACAGAAATTCCCCAGAGCTCAGCAATTGGAAAGCCCTGTACATGGGAAGGAATAGCCTGCAGGGTGGCACAGGCTAGAACCAACCAGCTGGAAAGCAGCTCCACATGGGTCATGGTGGACAAATTGAGCTCAAGTGAGCAGAGCACCTCTGCACCAAACAAAAGCAACTAAATCACTGACAAAAGTACAGAGAGTAAGTCAAGGGAAGTGATTTTTTCCTCTCTATTTGGCACCTGTAAGAGAGCATATAGAGTACTGCATCTCTCTTGGGGATCCCATACACAGAAGGGACACAGACATACCTGAGTGAGCACAGCAGATGACCATCACAACACCCCAGGGGACTGGAGCATACAAAGTACCATGACAGGCTGAAAAAGCTGGGTTGGTTCTGCCTGGAAAAGAAGACAAATCTAAGGGAGGATCTTATTACTGCCTTGAACTAGCCAGTGGGGGGTGGATTTAGAGACACAGCAAAACTTTTCCCAGAGGAGCACTGCAATAAGGAAAGAGGCTAACAGGTCCTAGGTGCCACAAGGAAAATTACTATTAGATATAAGCAGAAGCTTATCACCATGAGGACAGTAAAAGCCTGGAATCTGTGTCTTGGGAGGCTGGGGAATTTCCATCCTTGGAGAGATTCAAAATGCAATTGGAAAGGAAGGCCCTGAGCAACCTGACCTAACACTGAAGCTAGCCATGCTTTAAGCAGGGCCTTGGACCAGAGACCTCCAGAGGCCTCTTCCAACCTAACTCGTTGCATGACTTTGTGATATAAGAAAGGGCAAGTTCAACATAACCCCTTTTCTCTTCTGCCTTTTTCTTCAGCATTACAAGGTTATTTGTGTTGCTATCTCAAACATACACTCTTCAGGGAACTTTCTTCCACTTCTCCAAACTTTTTAAGCATTTTAATGCTGCAAATAATTGCATTCTACCTTTGTATTATGTATGGAAAGTGGCACATTGGTGAATATGAAAAATAAAGTAATTCACAATGTACATTCTAACCACAGGGAAGCTTAAAAGTGGAGTTAATGACTGATGAAACTACAGTGAATTGAGAAAAGGGTAATGAGCTCCCTGTAGCCACCACCATGCTGCCCACATTCCATTATCTACTACAATCTCTTTTTTCAAAAATCTAGATTAAAATAATATGTGGACTGAAACTAATGAAAACATCAGCTTAATTAACATGATAGACCAAAACAGTTTGGAAGTACCTCTGAATGGCATCACCCAGTAGCCCTACATGCGAACAGACATAAGGAAACCTGTTACAGAGAATTCTTTTCTGGAATTAATTTCTTATATAGGGGTTGATTCCTGGAATGTACTTACCCCTCTTCCTTTTTCTACACATTATTTAATATTTCAAATTAGATGCTCCAAAATATTCCCATCAAAACATTTACATCAAAAAAAGATAATAGGCAGACTATGCTTTCTGGCTCCATAATAAATCTGCAGTCTGATTCCAGTGGAAACCATACAAAGCTTTTTTATATATTTGTGTAACTTTATGGCTTTCAGTCAAATTCTCAAGTTCCTGCAGGCCTTCCAACAGCTGCCTCCCACATAGACAATATCACAAAGGAGAATGAAAAATGGGAAAGCCTCCATCCTGCTCCAAGACACTTCTTGCATGTTAAATTGACTACCCAGTGGTATCACAGGGAATTCTTATAATAAGATATATTGCCATCTTGTTTCACAGTCACCATTTTAGAACAGCAGGATGTCTCTGGAGCTCTGCTGGACTGAACAGTTGGGTTTAAAACATTGTCTGGGTTCTCAGGGGACAGATACTTACAGAAGAGGAAAGAAGATTAGATGTTATTGGTATCATGGAGCCTTTCTCAGAAAAAAAAATAATCTATTCTTTTTTTTTTTTTTCACTGCAGGTTTTGCTGCTGTATGTGGAATTGTTTAAAGTTATTGCCCAGTTCCTGAGGCAGACTAACTTGTGCACTAATTTCTATCCCTGGACACAGATTTAAGGATTTTTAGGATGATTTTTTTTGTTTCCAAGTAATTAACTCCAGAAAAACAGTCTGTATTGGGTGGAAATACAGGCTGTGTTAACTGCACCACTGCACTGTGCTTCTGACTTCAGGACTGGAAATTGCTCTGGGCACAGCAGGATTAGTTACAATTTTCTGTCACTTGTCTCTACAAACACATCCTCACATTGCTCACTCAGCAATGGAACCACTGACCCAGCTCAGAGTCCTGGCTGGAACACATAGGTCCCCATGATGTAGCTGCTGCTTCTCCCTCATACCTTTCCTGAGCTGTGCTTGGAAAGACAGGGAAGGTGTCATAGAATCATAAAGCCATAGAATAATTAAGGTTGGAAAAAACCGTTAAGATCATCAAGTCCAACCTTTGACCTTGCTCTACCATGTTCACCCTTAAACCATATTCTCAAGCACCACATCTATATGACTTTTAAACACATTCAGGGATAGTGACTCAACCACCTTCCTGGGCAGCCTGTTCCAAGGCCTGACAATCCTTTTGGAGAAAATTTTTTTCCTAGTGTCCAGCCTAAACCTCTCCTGGTGTAACTTTAGGCCTTTGCCTCTTGTCCTGTCACTATTTACTTGTGAGAAGAGACCAGCACCTACCTCTCTACAACGTCCTTTCAGGTAGCTGTAGAGTGTAATGAGGTCTCCCCTCAGCCTCCTTTTCTTCAGACTAAGCAGCCC
>NW_009970714.1:2587010-2594841 GCF_000747805.2 Chaetura pelagica | reverse complement strand
GTCCGCACGCGTCCCCAGCCCCTCTTCCCCCAGCCTGTAACATTGCCAGGGGTTGTTGCTGCCCAAGGACAGGACTTGGCCTTATTGAAGCTCATACAATTGGCCTCAGCCCAACTGTTCAGCCTAAGTCCCTCTGTAGAGCCTCCCTACGCTCAGGCAGATCAACACTCCCTCCCAACTTGGTGTCATCTGCAAACTTACTGAGAGTGCATTCTATCTCCTCATTGGGGTCATTGATAAAGATGTTAAACACAAGTGGTCCCAATACTGACCCCTGAGGAACTCCACTTGTGACAATCTGCCAGCTGGATTTAGCTCCATTCACCACCACTCTCCAGCCAGTGTTTTATCCAACAGAGAGCATACCTATCCAAGCCATGAGCAGCCAGTTTTTTCAAGAGAATGAAAGTATCAGTGGTGACTTGTGCAGAAACCACTGTCCAACAGAGTATTTGCCACCCTGACCAGTCCCTTTAAAGCTTCCTGCAATAGCTGCTGTCCAAGATCTACTCCAGAGGGTAAACTCAAATTTAAGGACATTGATGCTGTCTATCACCACAATATTGCATGAGGCACAGAATTTGGGTCATTGTTCCAATGCAAGGACAGTCTTGGCGTTCCTGTCCTTGCTTGAGAACTCTTAGCTGTATTTGAGCTTGTTCCCTGTGAGCTGGATTAGGAGGTGCAGCAAAATATAACAGCACAAATGACAAGGAAATGTGGAAAGATGTCTGGTAGGTCTCCTTCATATTCCCCTCACATTCACAACATGTTTCAGGTTTTTTTAGCTTTCAATAGGCTGTGGTAGCCACAAGAGGCCAAAACTGCTATTCTGACCCAAGATCACTTTTGCTGCAGGGTTGGTGCAGGCTCTGTGGCAACAGAAGACAGAGGCAGCCTCCTTAAGCTAGAGTTTCATAGCAGCAAAGCAAGGGGAAGGAAATAATATTTGGTGAATACGGGTACTGCCACCATACCTAGCTGTGTACCCTCTCCTTATCAGCTGGTTTTTGCTGGGCATTTTGCATTCTGCATTCAGCATCTTTTTTCTCCAGTTGGGATACTTGTTTGGAATGACTGAGTTGTGCTAGATGGTACCTGTGAAAGACAGAAATGGTCTGCAGGGTAAAAACAGTCAGAGGGCAATTTTGCAGAACCTTTTTTCCTCACCCCATACTATCTAGCTGGTGGATTCACATGGCTCAGGTACTGCTGCCTCAGCCACTCACCCAGTTTGCTGTATTAGTGCATGTAAATCATGCCAGGTCCTTGCAGGGGATGGGATTTGTGATAGGATGCAGCCTTACAGGCGCTGTGCTGGCAGAGTTATGTTTGCTTTTCTCTTACTCCAAACTCAAAGCCAAACAACTATGAGTACCTGGTGTGTGGCCCGGGCATATATCCTGCTCAAACTTGCTGTATACTCTGCTCAAAAGCTGGGTACATTGACATTAATATGGGCCCATTGCTTTCAGATGCAGATCAAGAGCAAAACAAGCTCATAACCATCTACAAAAAATGTAACATCTGTATTCTCTGCCTCCTTTTGCAAAGGTCAGATCCCTACTTCATATTTCATCCAGCTCCCTGGACAGACACCTTTAAGGTCCAATTCACCTGACCTGTTGACAAAAAGGAGCACAGGCTGGCTGGGTTCAGCTGCCATGACTAGATTACAAACACCTAGAGCTGAATGGGATGAGGTCACTCCCAATAACTGTGCTGTAAACTGAACCTAGGAAGAATTGTATCAACCCTGCATTAAGTTGTTCTGACACTGAATAGATGGAGCAGAGCCTCCACTGGGGTTATCTGAAGCAATTCTGCTGATTTCTCTGGAGTTGCACTGTGGAGCATCATTACATTCATGAATTAAAGACCTGGCTTTTTGACATAGTTTCATTGCAAGCAGTGTTTCTGGAGTCAACATTAACTTGGAGCCAAACAAGCACAACAAATAAAACTCAATTAAAATGAAAGAGATTGTAATCCAGTTTTGGCTGCCAGTGTTCTTTGTTTCCCCTTGACAAAATACTTGCAGATTTGTAACAAAAATAGGTAACAAAGTGCAATGTCAGGTCTAGGTGGTAGGTCTTTGTACTGAGGGGATGTAGGCTTTCTGAAAAAAAGTTGTTTGTCACATACTACAGCTACTGTTGTACACATCAGCACATTAAATATGACACAAATTCCATCTTCAAAGCTATCACAAGAAATATTGTTTGTACTAAGTATTTGTAAAGTGCTCTAGCAAGTTATTACATTTATAGTTTTTTGGTTTTTTTTTCTTAAGATCTATATTCAGTTTTACTCAAAAATCTGGGGCCAGAAAAACACCTTTGGGATTAAAAAAAAAAATCATCTAACTCTTTCACTCATTTCCTCTCTTTCTGATAAGTCAATCTCAGTACCCAATCTAGAGGTACTTTCTCCAGAAATGCATAGTCACTATACAGCCACAGTCTCTTAATGCAGAGAGACAATGTTTTATGAATCATTCCAGTAAAACAGAGTTTAGAGTAGACTTTAATATTCTTATTTCCCAGCTGAATTGCAGCAATCTAGCTGCTTTCATGAAACATCAGCAAATCCCTTATCACCCTTAGTACTTGCTGGTCTTCCTGGTTTCAGATTCATGTCACAGCAATGAAGCCCCAAGATGAGAAAGTACATCTGCTTATCATCCAGAGAGACAAAGAAACTTGATAGTTCCCTGAACTCTATTACTATTAATGAAATCCTTTCCTGGAGTGTGTTGTGCCAAAATCAGAGCAATTCCGTGTGAAATGGTCCCATCCCACTTGTTTTTCTTATTTTTCTGTTGCAACAAATTCTATGGCTTGATCATATACTTAGTGGGTGGAAAAAATGTTTTAACTCTGCTGCTTGATAATATCAGAACAGGGAAAAGACCATGAAGTCATGAGGACTATGGATTAGCTGCCCACAAGAGTTCTCTGAATCATAGAATGGTTTGGGTTGAAAGGGACCTTAAAGATCATCTAGTTCCATCTGTGATTGCATTATTTCATTGGCCCTATTCCCTTAGGACTTGGCTGGAATACAGTAAAGAGTGGAAAGCAAGACCTTTTGGGAGAATTTTCTATCCCTAAGCACGTGCTTCTTACTTCAAAAAAGTGTTTTCTGTGAAATTTTCAGGCAAGTTAAAGAGGAGAAAATGAAAAGAAAAAATATAAAGTTTACCTCTATGTACCAGTGAAGCTTAAGAGGCAAAGCCTTAAATTATTAACCCAAAAAGAATGAACATACAGCTCTTCTCTTTAACTCAGATGAGGTCTTAACAATGCTCTGTCTAGGATGGCTGTGGGATTGTGAAATCTAAAAACAGAAATACCCCATGGGATTATATAGGAGTGCTTTTTCACAGGAAAGTGGAGGCATCACAACTGGAGATCAGCCCATTACATTTCTGGCATCACCGTTCTCAGAGTGCAGAGGTCAGGGCTCATGAAGGATAAAGAAAAATAATTCAAGATCTGTAAAATCAGCTTTGCACCAAGAGATTTAAAAATACTCAATTTGGCTTAAATTATGAATTAGTCTATAAATACCTACTAAAAAAACAAATATATTTTTCTGACTTAACGGGATATTTAGGCTAGCAGACAGACAGAACATGGTCCAATTTCTGAAGTGAAAGAAATTCCAGCAAGAAATAAAAATAAATTCTAGGAGAGAATGATTAACCATTGTAGGATGCTTACGGATGACTAGAAGGCACTGCCCATCCCTTCAAGTTAAAAAAAAAAACTTTCTAAAATACATGTTTTGAAAAATAACTTTAATTCAGGGAGACGATGCAACTAAATCTCAATGCACTTTTACAGGCATTTCCTTCCTCTGTTTCTGAAGAGGAAAATAATGCTGTGCACAGAAAGCATGACAGAAATTGGTTTCAAATTAGTTTTCATGTCCTCTTTTTTTGACATGTGACATTTCTACAATGTAGATAGGCCATCAGTGGGGACTTCAATGCAGTAAGATGATGCCTGCCTTGAAAACACTCAAGTCCAAACCACAGCAAGGCAGCACAGTGAATGAGGACAAATCTAAATCTGTGCCACCACCAAGCTTCATCAGAGTGAAACACCAGGGAATGGAGGAGCAAATCCTTTCTGCTTTCATGGACAGCATTCTTCAATAGACAGACATCAGTATTTTATTTCCTGCCTACTCACAGTAGCAACTCACTCTCTACCAGTGCCCAGACTCTGCCAAACCCATTTTATGTTTTCCCCATCTAGAACAAGTATGTAAATCTAAGTGAACACACCCCTCAGTGCTGTCTAATAACTACAAAAGCCAGGTGGTGCAAGACCCACACAAGCAGAATCTCTTTCAAAAGGGAAGCACACAAGCAACCTCTGGGTGCTTAAAAATCTGGATTTGGCTTTTTAACAATTTCCAAAAAGCCTATTAAATTCTTGCTATTTGTATCGTGTTTACACTAAGCTGTCCCCACTTCCTAACTATACAGGAATACATTTGAAAAATAAGGCTCTATTAAAAGGGGAGATATTTTAATATTGCTTTTCAGAGCTTGTCAGACCTCATCTGGAGTGCTGCATTCAGTTTTGGTCCCTGCTCTACAAAAAGGATGCAGACAGGCTGGAGAGGGTCCAGAGAAGGGCCACAAGGATGATCAGAGGACTGGAGGACCTGCCATATGAGAGAGGCAGAGAGAACTGGGCTTGTTCAGCCTTGAGAGAAGGCTTTGGGGAGACCTTATCACCATGTTCCAGTACTTAAAGGGCGGCTACCAAGAACATAGACTCCCTATTTACAAGGAGTCACATGGAAAAGACAAGGGGTAATGGGCACAAGTTGCTCCTGGAGAGATTCTGATGGGACACAAGAGGAATTTTTTTCATATGAGGACAGTCAAATTTTGGAATAGTCTCCCAAGGGAAGTGGTAGATTCCCCCACATTGAACAGTTTTAAGTCTCCACTTAACAGGGCGCTGAGCTGCCTCATATCAACTATAGCAGTACCTAGAAAGGCTGATCCTTGAGATCCCTTTCAACCTGGCATTCTATGACTCTATGATTCTATGACACAAATTTCAGCTTTGCATGTTTGCTTAGAATGAAACTGGCTGCTCATGGCCTGGGTGAGCACATGATCTGTTGGATCAAGCACTGGCTGGACAGTCGGGCTCAAAGAGTGGTGGTCAGTGGAGCCAAATCCAGCTGGGCCCAGTCACAAGTGCTGTTCCTCAGGGCTCAGTGTTGGGGCCTTTTCTGTTTAACATCTTTATTGATGCTCTTGATAAGGAGTGTATCATAGAGTGTATCATCAGTAAGCTTGCAGATGACACCAAGCTAGGCTGGACTGTTGATCTGCATGAGGATAGGGAGGCTCTACAGAGACACTTGGATAGTTTGGATTGTTGGGCTATTGTTGATGGTCTGGACTTCAACAAGACCAAGTGCCAGGTCCTGCACTTGGGCCAAAACAACCCCAGGCAACACTCCAGGCCTGGGGAAGTGTGGCTGGAAAGTGTCTGGCAGAAAAAGATCTGGGGGTTCTAATCGACAAGCAGCTGAATATGAGCCAGCAGTGTGCCCAGGTGGCCAAGAAAGCTAATGGCATGCTGGCTTGGATTAGAAATAGGGTGACCAGCAGAAGCAGAGAGGTGATTGTCCCCCTGTACTCAGCACTGGTGAGGCCACACATGGAGTGTTGTGTCCAGTTTTGGGCACCTCAATTCCAGAGAGATCTCTAGGTGCTGGAGCGAGGACAGAGGAGGGCAACGAAGCTGGTGAAGGGCCTGGAGAATAAATCTTATGAAGAACACTTGAAGGAGCTGGGAATGTTCAGTCTGAGGAAGAGGAGGCTGAAGGGAGACCTTATCAGTCTCTACAACTACCTGAAAGGTCAATGTAGAGAGGTTGGTGCTGGTCTCTCCTCACAGGTAATTAGTGACAGAACAAGAGGGAAGGGCTTCAAGCTGCAACAGGGCAGGTTTAGGCTGGACATTAGGAAAAAACATTTACAGAAAGAGTGATTAGACACTGGAATAGGCTGCCCAGGGAAGTGGTTGGGTCACCATCCCTGGATGTGTTTAAAGGTTCTTTGGATGTGATGTTGGTGGATGTGGTTTAGGGGAGAACTTTGTAGAGTAGGGATGATGGCTGGACTCTGTGATCCCAAGGGGTTTTTCCAACCTGAATAGGTCTATGATTCTATGATTCTATGAAACTGTCCTAACAAATTATATGTAAAATAAGAATAAATCTTGTTCTCTGTATCTTCTAACACACCAAGTTGATTTTTAATGCATGCCCATGGATGATGGGTACTGACAGCATATTTGTAATTCACAGATAGTGAGTGTTACTGACACTTTACACTAAAATACAAGCAGATAATTCTGTAGACTACCCTCCATCTGTTCCCTTAACTAGGAAACTGCCACCAGTTTTCAAAAGACTGGATAATGAGTCCTGCTTCAATCATTTTTTAAGGTAGGTTTCAGGCAGAAAGAGGTTGGGCAATCAGGCTGCCTCTGTGTGTTCTCTTAACATCTGAACCACTTAGCCAGTTTCAGTGAAAACTTGAAGAGAGGAACTGAAGCCCTAAATGCATTTAGTCCCTGAAAGTTTTGTGAAAAGCACTTCTCATGCAGAGAAAAGAAACTTAAATTAGTTCAGCATGAGTTTAATTATGGAGTTAGACATGAGAGAATCCCCCTGAGTGAAGACTGTTACAAATGCTGTTAGGATTTCAGGAGAAGTTTCACTCAGAGCCTGCACTTAATTTGATGGAGGGTAACCACACAATATAAAGCCACAGGAAACCAAGATTTCAGTTCCCTTGGTCACAAAGCAAGCTGTTGTAATTTTAAACCTGCCTGGATTTCACTTCCAGAACTCTTCTCAATGGTCAGAGGCTCAACAAGTTATCTCTTACTCACTCATAAGCTGGCTTTATTAATATTTAGAGTGTGCAGCTAGAACAAAAGGATGCTATTCACCAGCAAGGTCTTGAAGTTTAACAAATTAAGACATTAACGAAAAGTAGCTTAGACTCAGCCAGTGCTGCTGATGTCAATGTAAGAAGCACGAGCCAAGTTTCAAAAGGTTTTCTCAGAGCCTAGGGGATTTTTATTAGAGCCTAAGAAAATAAATGAGATTTAAAGAAGGATAAGAATCACAATTAGCACACAAGACAACAATTTCAAAAGTGTGGGGTGCTGCACGAAAGGAAGAAGGATGCCAAAAGCAAGAGAAAGGTAAAAAAAAGTTGAGAGGTAGGAAGGGAAGTTGGCAGGCACAGAACAGTCTCTGAATAGCAGGCAAATAATAAAGAACTACTAAAACACATCAAATTGAGCAAAGGAGGCAAGACAGACTGGCAAGGGCAGTGACCTGAACAATATCACAGTAAGTATAAGAAATGGTTGAAAACCATCAAAAAAATCTGCTTGATCTGGCAAACATGCAAGAATCACCAGTTCTCTAGGAAAGGTGCTGCAAATCAGGGGAAGCTATTTTGCCCAATGCCATTTTCACCATAATCTTTTTATCTTGTAGTGCTTTTCACATCTCTAGTTTCATTTTTCATCTCCTCCAAGATGTCAGTTATCTATTGATTTCTTCATTTCAGAATACATTTGTCTTAGCTTGAGTGCAAAGGGGCTCAAGATGGCCGTGGATTTAGCCCAGCAGTGTTCACACACTCACAGCTACTCAGTGAGGAAACAGGACCACAACATTATACACCAAGCTCACACCAGAAGCAAATATACAGAGCTGCAGTATAAACTACCAGCCATAGGAATTATCAAAGTCAGTGGAAAAGTTAGTT
>NW_009970714.1:2525725-2586971 GCF_000747805.2 Chaetura pelagica | reverse complement strand
TATTTTCTCAAAAACATTTTATTTCCTTCCCTTCCCTGGCTTTAACAAAACTGAAATAAAGCAAGGAAAGATGACTAACATTAACCCATCTTCTGTAACTATATGTCTCAGTGTCTTTTCCATCAAGACATGTGCCAGTGACTATTCTGTTCTTCAGACACCTTCATTAGGCAAGATGCTGTTCTTCACTCTGGCAAATCTGAAATCACTTCAGCAAAGCCAAGTCCTTGATTTGTTATTTTAAGAGGAAATATTTTTGAATCATGCATGTGTAACTGGAATTGGGTCTTTGCCCACTAATCATAAACCAAAGATGTGCCTTTATTCTCTAAATTTTAAAAGGTTCAGAGTCAGATACAAGACTTCTTAAGCTATTTACATATTTTGACAAATACTCACTTGTTCGTTCTATTATTCTTTCTGTGTCACAAGATCAGAGTTTGATACAACCATTCATCAAAATGTGACAAGAGTTTAAGACCAGGCTAGTTGCATTTAATACATAATGGAAACAAAGGGCTCAGTGTATTAACCTGCTCAGCAAGATTTGGGCAGGAAATGTGACACTGGCCGTTTGCTTAGTGTGACCTAACAGGCAAGAGCAGAGGATACATACACTCAGGGTAGCAGTCTTGTGCATGCCTGTGATGAACAAGGCTTCCCATATATTCTTTTTAGTTGAGTAAACCAGTAGTCATGATACAACACTCAGACAAAACCCTACATACCCAAGGGGTCTAACTGAATTAGCCCAGTTCCACCCTTCCCATTCAACAAATGGGGATTGGGGAATCATGGAGTCATAGAATGGTTAAGGCTGGAAGGGACCTTAAAGATCATCAGGTTCCAACCTCCCTGCTATGAGCAGGGACACCTCCCACTAGACCAGACTGCACAAGACTCATCCAACCTGGCCTTGAACACCTCCAGGGATGGGGCTTCCACAATCTCCCTGGGCAACCTGTTCCAGTGCCTCAGTACTCCTGTGGTGAAGAGTTTCTTCCTAAATCTCCCCTCTTTCAATTTAAAACCCCTTCTCTGTCATTACCCTCTCTGGCAAACAACCCCTCCTCAGCTTTCCTGTAGCCCCTTCAGGTACTGGAAGGTGCTCTGAGGTTTCTCTGAAGCCTTCTCTTCTCCAGGCTGCATAGCATTTTACAGTCAGTTAGACTGTATTCCAAGGAGAGTTACTATCTAGGAACACCTACATTAGTATTTATTGCTCCATTAGATTATAATCAGATATTTGATATAAAAATCACCTCATTGATCTAAATGTAACATTTAATTAAAACTTGACTTAGAATAGAAGAAAATGCAGTTGCATTTAATTTCTTATCTATTATGTCATTATATTCTATGATCTATGGATGTTTTTTCCTTGTTATTATCAGTGCCATGGAATGTAGCCACTACACAAATATTTAAGGCTAAAAAACTAAAATAAAAATTTAATTAAAAAACACCACTAAATAATGTCTGTCCTAAACTTGTTCTCTATCTAATGGCAAAATACTGATGTTCTCTCATTGATAAGAAAAATAAACAAGAATCCTAAGAAACTGGAAGAAAGCCCTAATAAAAACTCATATTAAAATTATTAAAATAGCTCTGCAACTATTATTCCTGCCAAAATAAGGAGGGATTCCGTGCAGACATCTGAAGTATGCTGGGAAACAGCTGCTGCCAGAACAAAATAAAAGATGAAAGTTTGTTGTGCAATGATCTATTAGTAGCCATTGAATACATTGGGCAGGGTGAAAAAATGTTACAAAGAGGCTCCCACTCTGTAGAAACTTCAGTTATTTGCTTTAGTCCCATTGAACTCCATGGGACTTACTCAGGATATATCCTCTGTGAAGTGCAGTGTATTTTCCTCAATGAGGATGGCCTATTAAACTCTGGCCTAAGTGCATTGCTTCATAAGGATTTCTCATTAGACACCTGGAGCAGTCTTTTTTCACCTGAACCCAGCACCAATGTCTTAACTGGTGCCTTCAAACCATCCACTCTGCTCTTATCCACTTCATCCCTCTGTCAGTTCTGTGAAGATACAGAAACACAGAATCAAAGCTGTATAATGCATGATTCAGCCTGCCCTCTGTGGGAATCAATAACAAAACACCTACTGACTTCAGTGAGACAGAAACAGACCTTCAAAGTCTGGGAGTTTGCCCTTAAGTCCAGCAATGCCAAAAAAAAACCACAACATAAATACCACAGATAAATATCTTTATGGTATTTCAAACACGTTTACACCCTGCCTCGTGTAAATGGTCCCAGTAGTTCTTTGGAAAGAGAAGCTAGACCTGGGGCCACTAAACAATTGACATACGGCCAATAAACATGAAGACATTACTCACTTACTTATTGCAATGTAGTTTCTGGGCAGCTCACAAGACAGAATTGTCTGTGTCCCACAGGTGCAGCATGATGACCCCATGTTTGGTGCCTGAGCCAGCAGTGAGTACAGCCAGGTCAGAGCCCAGGGTTTAGAGAAGGTTACATATCCCATACTCCAAAAAAAAAAAACCCAACCACCACGGGAAAGCTCATTTTCTACAAAACTATCCAATTCTTTGGAACCAGACAATTCTACATTGCATTGTCAATCTAAACTATAAAATAAGTGTTTAGCTTCCTGTTTAAGACTTTTGAAAGTGTGATTTACTCCCAGGAAAGACTCCTGCATTCAGTAATCAAATGCCACACAACAGAAAGAAATCTCTGGCAGTTATCAGAGAATCCACCTCAGAAAAAGTAGTGGTTTCTAGGACTCTACATGTTGAGGCCAACACTGACAATGCTCTTTGAAAATATCTATGGCCATAGACATGACTTAAGTATGATACCCTTGCCTGGAGGATAGAAGCAGCATGGCAATCTGAACGGTGATCATAGTTAATCTTGCAATAAATTAAGTTTTGCACTTAAATCTTGCCACTTATTACTCAAAAAACAGGGTTTTATAAAAACAAGGAACTAAAAATATATCATATATTGATTTTAAAAAGTGACATAAAAAACCCACTATTTTCTTCTAACAAAAGAACATCAGACATAGGGTGAGGCACTTGCAAGATACTTGATATAAACCTCAAACACTATGGTAATTCTATTCCTCCTTATCCTCATTGGGATGATCTAATATTCTGTCTTCCTCTTCAGCATCAGCCTTTTGACTGGCTATACTTGTGCAACACCACACACTCCAGTACATTACTAAGGCACCTGCATTCATCCATTTGTCAAAAATGGAGACAGATGCATTTCATATTCTTCTCAGCAGCTTTACATCCACCTACTATGACCTACCCAAAAAACTCCATTGGCATCAACAGTGCAGTCATTATGCCCAGCACCATGTCACTGCCAACAGGAGCCTGTCCCAGTTGCTCATTAACAGTCTGCACCTCACAGAGGCAGGAATGAGGCAATCACTGTCATGTTCATCCTTTTTGGCACAGGAGGTTTAGTAAAGACATTCACTGGCATCCACTTGGCAAAAGTTTTCACTTGACCAGCTTTCTTGCACCAGCAAAATCAAGAATAATGTCCCACTTACTGAAGTCCCCTAAAAAGTCAAGCAGGAAGAAGCGTTTTTTATTCCCCTGGACTAGTAGCAGGGGAGGTAACTGAGAGCACCTGTCACCTGGTTGTTGGCTAAAACTGTGGCAAAATTCATTGCCTGAGTATTTGCCAGGCAGCAGCAAAACTTAATTCAGAATACATGCAGATGTGAAAAGGTTAGTGCAATCAAATAAGTGGCTGGGATTTTGAAAATGCAGCCTCATTTGGAGCTGCTAATTTTTGTTTTAATATGTGTGCTACCCAAAGAAATACAAGAATAAACATTTGCTTTCAGCCAAGTGCTTCACTCCCACACAGTGTAATGCAGCAGGGCACTATCAGAAAGTCATTCTTTCATCTGGAAGTTTATGTAGTGTAAGTTTTCAGTCACTTCTTATCTGCTAAGGAAATTTCAAAATTGTAGGAAATTTTTTAATCCTGTTGTCAGCACAGTGAAACATTGAGGCACACCCATGCAGAAAATTATATGTAGATTGAAAGGATCTTAAATATTTTCCACCAATTATCACTTTCTTTGGAGGCAAGGTGAGGATTGCCTTTCCCTCACAATGGCAAAGATGAAGGTTGTGAAAATACCTTTTTGGTGACTTGAATGTTAATTATGGGTCTTATCTGGGATGTACTCAAGTTTCTGACAACAGTCAAGTTTCTGAAGAGCAAACGATAACAAAAAAAACCTCATAACAAATTCTTGGTTCAGAAGTGTAACTTATCTAAAAACATCTCAGAGGAAAAAAAAAAATATGTATGGAAAAGAATTTCATTCAGTGATTTGTGTTGGGTGCTGGATACCCAATTTCACAGGAAATAAGATAATCTTACCCTGAATCAGTAATTTTCTCTGAGAGAACAGATGTGGACTTTTAATATTGACAGATGGGCCAAAACTTAATAAAAGGCTGGATCTAAACTTCTTGTGTTAAACTTGGTACAGTGTGTACATACAAACTGAGAAACTTCAACACTGGTTTTCTCAACTTTTTTAGAACATGTGGAATTTATCACATCCTTTCCTATCTCTAATGCAGGAACAGGAAGAATATTTTTCTCTGTAAATGAATTTGGGCAGGTGCAGCAACCCAATGAATACGGATTCTGTTAAGGCTCAACTTCTATTGAAATTGTCAGTGGAACAGGTATGAATTTTTATGAGCAGGTTTACAGAAACAAAATGTACTGAAAAATATGAGAAATATGAGATAATACGTAGCATTTTCATCAATAAATGGAGGCTTGTGGTGACCGAGAGTACATTTAAAGGCAGTAGAAATATATATTTGAGATAAATTATATGATATAAGATGGGAAATGCTGTTTTACTAGAAAATTGTATAAAATAGAGGCCTTTTTCTGCAATTTTACCTCTGTCCCAGCTCTGACCTTTTCCCCATGGCTGTGATCTGGTAGCAAAAAGCCAGCTAGTTACAAAATGTCAGCAGTTGTGTTTCAGAGGACACACCAGACCAGGCTGCATCCCCTGACTCTACACAGAGCCAAAGCCTTTGCCTGTAACATCCTGGCTTTGCTGAATGAGCATTTTCAAGAGCAAATCTCATTTTTCAGCAAGGCTTTTCAGATAACATGCACTTCTGTTAAAAAATCTAATCTACCTCTGCTCTCAAATGCAACATTTATGGTTTGCTAGACCCACAAATTAACTATCCATGTAACAGCTGCTTGATTTTTTTCTTAATTTACTGTTGAAAATGGGTAAAATCTTCTACATTTTAAAGATTGCCCCTAGTGAAAGCATCTCTAAAAAGCCCAGCTTACAAATAATGAAAGAGCCTCTAAATTATCTGATGGTCTCCATTTTGTGGCTTTAATTTAATTTTCTTGCCACAGCCAAAAGCAATCTATGAGCAGAGATCTTCAAGCAGCAGCAGTCACTGTGTTAACACCACTTTCCAACATGCATTGTTTCTGTCACATGGAAGTGGTTGTGACTTAGAGGAGTAAGCACAATTATATATTGATTTTGTATATCATTAAGGCCAGGAAGATTGTTTTACAAGAAATGTTTAGGTAAGCCAGATGGGAACTGAATCTACAGGCAACAGAAGGGCTTCAAAAGGTAAAATGAAAAAGGTAAATTAAACCTTTGTCGGTTGTTTTTTTAAAATAGGTAGGAAAACAATTGTCCTAAAGACCTTCCAGGTTACTTGAAAGATTATAAATTCCTTTAAAAAACTCAGAATATCTGTGACATAAACATATTATCAACTCTGGATGCTGGCTTTATAGGCTTAGTGATTATTCTAGTCTTAATTATAAATTTAAAAAACGTTTGTGTGTTTTTTTTTAGCTCAGCTTTTCTGTATTATCCACATTGCTGGAAGATGTAATTTGTCTAATATGGGTCTTACGCTGAAAGATAAACAGTGCCTTTAGCTCCTAGTAAATTGTCCTGAAGATTTTCAGTACTGCCTAGCAAACTCAGTTATAAAGTGTAACAGAAACAGAATTTCATTCCAACAATGGAAATCCAGTTTTATATTGTGATGAGATTAAGAAAGCCAAGTAAATTTACACTAAATGATGGGTGTGTAAAATTGTAGCATGTGAAACATTAGGCTACTACTTTATTACTCAGTCATGTATTCATATGGAATTAAAGGATATCATGGTGTGATTTGATTACTAACCAAATCTGCTTGCTTTTCTTTTTATAACCAACCACTGAGTCCTTTCCTAAGAAATTTCTTTCTTAAGGTCTGAATTACAAGGCCAAGAGGAAATCTTTAAGAATCCAACAATCAACATGACTGATCAAAAATGTTCAATAATGGCCTTACACTGGAAAATTGTGCTCATTCAAAGTGTTATCTCAGAGTAAAATCAAACTTTACATTAAAAGCTTAAACCAGTGTGAATTAAAAGGGAAAAAAAAATATAGAGAAAGAAAGAGCACAAAATCTGCACAAAAATGCAGGTTCTGATGTGGGTCAGGAGCATCTAGTGGGGGTTTTGGTGGTGTTGTTTCTTGGTACTTGGGCCAGACCCCAGGCTGGGCTGCCCATCCCAGCGTGGCCTGCAGCTAATCAATCCCACATCCTTTCAAGGTGCCTCAGCTCACCCAGCCCAGCCATAAAGGGAGGGACATCTTCCACTAGACCAGGTTGCTCAAAGCCCCATCCAACTTGGCCTTGAACACTTCCAAGGATGGGGCATCGAGAACTTTCCTGGGCAACATGTTCCACTGTCTCATAGTGAAGGATTTATTTCTAATATCTAATTTAAATCTACCCCCTTCCAGTTTGAAACCATTACCACTCATCCTGACAATACACACCCTTGTAAAAAGTCCCTCCTCAGCTTTCCTGTAGCCCCTTCAGATACAGGAGGTGCTCTCAGGTCTCCCTAGTGCCTTCTCTACTCAGGCTGAACACCCCAGCTGTCTCATCCTGTCTTTATAGGAGAGATGCTCTAGTAGTACAAACCACTACAAAACTGAGCCCACACCTTAAGTCTTTATCATCTTCATAGCATTGTTTCTACACATTAGCAGCTGAGAAAAAAAATGGCAGGGATGCAGCCACAGCCTGAGCCATCCATTTGCATCAGCTTGCTGCTTTGATGCTTACTTTGGCACACTTGACTCACTCCCATGCAGGAGTACCCAGGACCTCTGTCAAGAAACAAACCTCACTTGTGCTTGGTTGTGCAAAAACACAGAGCAAAGATAATCCTTCTGTGAAAGTCAAGAAAAAAGGAAGAAAAATAATAAAATAAAATAAAAAAACCCACAAAAATACAAACACCAAACAAACACACAGCCTCAGAGGAAACTGGAGAAAATTCACCAAAGCCAATGAGTAGGTGACCATCCTCCCTCCAGATGAATTAGGGCACAGCCTAATGTAGGGCAGCTGATGTGCTTGGAGCCAGGAGTCCCAAGCTGTGACCAAGCAGTCAGGAGGTAAGTCTTGTGAATATGAGTACAAGGGGGAAGTTGCATGTTTATTTTTCTTCTTTTATTTTATTTTTTTTTTTCTGGAGGAATGCACATCTGGCAGATTCGCCCACATCTGCCCAGAAGGAGGCAAAAGTATTGAAGGAAAACCAAGGAGACCATCAGACCACAGCCCTGGCCATGGGATACTGGAGTCCTTTCTGAGCAGCGCACTGAGCTGGAGAGGAATTGGCACCGTGCGTAAGGATGCAGGAGTACAAGATCTAATGAACAAATGTGATTCAGCAAGAAGGGCAGTGGCTGCTCACCATAAACCACAGTCATGACTTTTTTGACTTCTTGGGCCAAGGTATAATTTACTCATATTTAAATGTTGCATTGTTAAGTCACAAAGCACCAGTTTTGGACATCTCTCTATATGTTTGTGCATTAAGATATTCAGAATACAACATCCTACACATATTTTCCTGTCTCTCTTACAAAACTCCCATGCTATATGCTCTCATTCCCCCACACTTTCCTGCAACTCTGCAGATGACAAGCTCTTGTGCACAGGCTGTGGTCAGTCCCAGCTATTTGTTTATCAGAGCCCGTGAGGGAAAGGGACAGAGGTAAGAAGTTCTTTTGTTAATCTTCCCACAAAGGGTCTTTATTCTGGAGAAACCCCTTGCCCACTATCAACGTCTTTGTGAGATAAGCTACATTGGGATCTGTGCCTGTCAGGAAAAACAAATTGCAAGAGCTATGAATGTGATAATAAATGCAGTGTCATAACCTCCAGTATTAAAAATGAAGTCATGCCCCATGATATGCACCTGGAAGTGATGCTCAGCATTTCCCTCCAGGCAGTAAACAATAAGAATTAATCAAGTTGCATACAAGGAAAGGGCATGACATCACCTCTGCTAGCTGCTCTGCTTTCTGTGCCTGACACACCTTTTAACCATTTCAGTTAAGGAGTTTTTAGGGCAGCTGAACTATTTCTAAGGTAATAACAGTGACTTGATGAGCAACATTTATCTCTGCATGCAAATGGTAAACAGGGGACAATGAACATCTAAATTTAGTATTTGGCCAGGCACCAAATGTTTTATTAGGAAGTGAGATACTCCCAATGCCAATTAGAAGTGAGAAAGGCAATGAATTATTTGATACACCCCTTTGTCTTTAATTTACATTGCACCTCATGCTAAGGTCTCTGTAGCAGCCTGATGATAATGAAACCAGAACCAACTGGCAGTTGATAGCAGAGCTGAGCAAAGCAGAACATAAACGAGCTCTGTATTACCCAGCACCATTCATCAACAGGCTGTTATCAGCCTGAAATCTGCTGCAAGAACAATCCCCAACTCCGCTTTTCAGTAAGAGCAGCACAAAGGAGAAGATTTTGCACAGAAGATGGTGGAGACTGGAAGTCATGCAAGCTCAAAATCATGCCTCGTAAGTGTGCATTGGGTCGCACCATCTCTCCAGGCATTTCAGTGACAGTAGCTGTTCAAGCTATTCTTTCAGGCTACCTTATGATGTATTGACATCTGAAAATTCAGGTGAAAATTAAAGGGACTTATGTCATTCATTGACTCAACCTGCCTTCTGGCAAACACAGCAGGTAGCTGGGATGCAGGTGACAGAGGAGTCCAGGTGCTCACTTCTCTGGTACCTCTAGATGCATGCACCTATGACAGGGGATTAATCTATCCAACAGCAGTTAGACCTCCCTCTCATACCAAATCTGAGCAAAAGCATCCCATCTGGGTGGCAAGAAGGGAGCAGCATCCAGGAATCATAGAATCATAAAATCAACAGGTACATGAGGAGAGGTAATTTCCATGGGAGGAGCTGGGGACACACAGCTAGAGTCCTGTCATGGAGCTGGGAACATCTCGCATGGATTGGCTACAATAAGAGTGCATCTCTGATGGATGGAGCTGTGCTCATTTTCACAGACCTTTTGTCTTTGTAAGAGTGTATCAGAAGGGACACTGTTGCCACAGAGGCACAGGGACTGAAGGAAAAGTGAGATTGTGACCAACCTGCAGCAGAAATCCCTGGGGTGCAAACCTGAACTGTTGGGTGAATTCTCACTTTGGAGCACCAGCATCTGCAGAAGTGGGATCTTCCACTGAGGTTTTGTCTTTTTCCTTGAAATATTCTTTTTAATGATTTTTTTTTATGGCAGATTCTGTAATCTAAGGTGGATGTAAGTTAAACACTGCAAGGAAGAAGCAGTGGTGAGGAGCAGTTGCACTACTCATTTTCTGGTGGCAAAAATTAATAGTTCACAATTCTAATTCTCTTTGCTGTCAATTCCCAGTTTTGTGATTCTCTGTTAGCTCCTTAACTATCATGAAATTAATATTCCTCCTGCTTTGTTTGCAGTACACCCTTCATTAAGTTTAGATGCCTGCCATTCATTTAGTGTAGTCTCAGTGATAGATGCAAAACTCCTCTGAACAAAAGACCTGGGTGGCTTTGTGGGGTGAGGAGGGTGTGGAGACCTCCTTTTGCCCTGCCCACACACCCTCCTGCAGATCCTGCCTCTCAAGTGGCACTCATGCTCAGACATTAGAGCTCAACAGCAAAGAATGGGAGATGGCACACACTGAACCTCTTAATGGCCTTTGGGGTTGTTTTTAAATAAGCCAAATATTTTCCTATAAGCCTGAGCAAAGAAGGACACCATATTGTCCCACCATGGACTGCCTAGCCAAAAACCACTGTTTATGGACTTGCCACTGGGTGTGAATATTGCACAGGCTTATTTCCCTGCATTATACAATACAGCATGTGCTGAGCTCCAGAGCCACTTGGGAAAACTCAAACATACACATCAGTGCCTACTCAGTTGCGAAGAAAAACACATTTCATCCCGACACAAGACATCTTACAAGTCTTGGTTCAGGCTTTCTTCAGTAATTATCACTACCAGCATAGAGAGTTTAGAGCTGCCCTACAGAGTGACCAAGAGAAGAAAGACAGCAGCAGGAGAGAGAAGGTGCAAGCCCTGTTCTTGGCTAGGAATGACAAACAGCATTTATATTCAGCTCTCATATTTGGAGAGCCGACCCATGCAACCTTGGAATCACAGCCTGCACCTTCCTCAAAGCTCTCTCTCTTATCTCTTAGTGCTTTTATTTGGTGTGGACATCAACACATCTGCACTCTGACAGCACAAGAGTTTTCCTCTATATAGTACAAAAAAAGAGGAAGAAAACAGGCAAAACTGGGGCTTAAGGAAAGGTGCTTACTAAATATGCAGATTTCGTGAGGCTCCGTAGTTGCTGTTAGCATTTCAGTTTTCTAGTGATCTTGAAAATACAGAGCAGAGGGCTCAGAAATAGTTTAATGTATTTTATTATACCCAAGCAATAACAAGTGTCCTGCACAGCAGGCACTAGACTGTTATTTAAAACTTATTTAAAGCATTACAATCGCTGTAAGTTATGCAGGGAATTTATCTCATGCTACTTTTTCTCAGTGTGACTATGACTAGTGGCTGAAAATTTACCTTATTACCTGAGGAAGCTCAGCATCTTCCAGCTGTGCAGGGGCTCCCTGGTTGCACTCAAATAAGAAGTTTCAGTGGAGAAGTACACTGAAGTTGCTTTTTATCAGATCAGAGACTACAATCACTAATTCAGTCAGCTCACAAGGACTCAGAAATCAAATGTCTTTCTGCTTTTTCCTTGAGCTTTAATGAAGTTGGCATTATCATGCTAAATTACAGTTCAGGACCACTGTGTATATACAGGGTTATCATAAGAAGGCTATTAGATGTCTTCAGTATAGTGTCAATTATGCAGTCCCTGACACATAATTAACCAGGGCCCCAAAGCATTTATTTAATCAATCCCCGTTCAGCAAAGCACTTATGTATGCACTTAACTGGGAAAGATATGGGAGCTGTAAGGACTGTCCCACCAATGCTACTGAGCCAAGCCACTTTTTGAATAAGACACTATACTACTTGGGTAATGGCATGTATTTTCAAAAGTATCTAAATAAATCAGAAGCCAAGGCCAGTTTTCTAGAGTGACCTCGTCATGGTGCTGTAGGTAGGTTGGCTTAAGGACAAAAAGAGATCTGGAGGAAATTTCTACACAGTGTGTACTTGGCCAAAGCTTGCAAACTTTAGGCAGCAGAAATCTTTCATCAGCCCTATAAAGCTGGGATTCATTCCATTGAGCTGACTCTATATTAGCTATCCTGTCTAAACAGGTCACCCACAATTTCTCTGCAGACAATGGAGAACATCTCCAGATACCAATTCATCCCAAACAAAGGTTTCTAAGAACATTAGGACATATAATTCTCATTTTCTGTGTTGTTATTGAAAAAAACTACAAAATTAGTTTAGAAGAAATACATTGGTTTCATCTGACCAAATGCACATGTCCATCCAAGCTACCTGTCTTTCTATATAATTAAGACATTCACATTATAGGCTAACATGCCACAAAGTAGACATCTGAACTGAGATGTCCCATGCCCTACTAGAAGCTACTAGTGTAGCTGTAGACAGAGGGCTCAATTCCATCCCATAATCATAGGAGCCTAGCGCTGTTTTGGGCACTGTGGGTGACCACACCTGGCCACCAGGTGCCACCCCATCAGGGAGCATGTCTGGAGCAACTCCCATAGCACCAGCAGGTATAATGGGAGCTTATGGAGCAAGATCACATCAACCCAACACAATCAACACCCAACACTGCCTAAGGTGAACCCTGCCATCTTCTACCTCGTTAAATGCTCAGTGGGGTGCAGCAGATCCACTTCTAATTGCCAAAGTAAGAAACAAAACCAGGTGGTGAAGGGCAGGCATTTATGCACCTAGTGGGATTTTTTTAATGAACCTAGGCAGCTAAGTTCCACTGCTCCCACTTTCAGCTGGGACCAGGCATGGATCACTTCAGAGTCAAGTAGTGTAGGTTCTCAAAAAGCAAAGAACCTATGAAAAGCACATGTTGACTTAAAGCTGCTATGCAACCTGAACTACAACAGAGCCTCTCTCTGATCCACTACAGCTGTGCAAAATGCAATAAAACTACTACTAGGTGCTTTAATTCCATTTACCAATAATCATAAAAGTATTTGAGATGTGTCTGATGAACCATTTAAAAGATCGCATTTTCCAAAGATCATTTGTAGTCCAAAGAAAAGCCTTTAATACCATATAAATCAGATTTTATGTATAACAATATTTAAAACTACTGCGAGGGAGGTGGTTCTGTTGTTTTATAGTCTCTGTTCAGTCTTCACTGAATAATTTGTTTGAAGAAAAAATACTTGGCTTCCAAGTTCTTCCCAATGAATCACAGAGCAGAAATAATATCATCATTTGTCATTTTTTATCTGCAGATGCCATTGTGTTCAGTGTGGCTCTGCCTAGATGATCTGCACAGCTTCTGATGAATGGCATGTAGTAAAATACACACAATTATTTTGTGCTTAACTAACATCCTGAGCAGCTCCACTGACACATCATCTCCCACATGCTGGAAACACATGCTTTGCTTTCCCGGAAATGGAGGTTGGATCTGCCAGAGAAATACTTTGAAAATAAATCAGTTGGGTAGTAGCATTGAGATCAGCTAGTTTGCTGGGTTGAAGGTGCCACATTTTTATTTCTCTTTTACATGGGCTTTTACCATGACCAGGCACTCCCAGCATATGGTTGGTCTCATGCCAGAGCTAGAAGTGTGTGGTGTTTGGTTTTTTTCTTTAGATATTTGCTTTATGCCATCTTTGATTTGACATTTCTACTAAAAGAGTCCCTTTAAAGGTACCATTTCCTGTGCTCCTGTTTCCTCCACTAAGCAGGAGTTTGCTGCTAGCTCCTAGGAAGGTTAGGCAGTCTGTCACACTGAAATTTTTCATTGTGATGAAATTCTGAGGATGTGTCCATTCCTTTCACCCCAAATTGCCTTGCAGAGTGAAGCAGACACCAAGCATACTCCCTTGCACCCACGCTAGGCTGACCCCAGGCTTGCCTTTACCTCCTCCCCCAGCCCACCAAGGCATTTCAGTGAGAAGCAAGTTTTCTTCTCCTGTACACAGAATTCTGCACCCCATTCCCATTTGCCCTTAAAGCTGGACCATGCCTCAAGTTGAGGGTGGAAAAGTTTTCAATTTCATGTGATTTATATAGCAGGCCACAAATAAGTTAAGCTTTTCATTTGTCCACCAGAGTAACCAGCATTTGAAAAACAATCCATAAAACACAGTGAAATACAAAATCTGCCCCTCTCCAGGATTTCTGATCATCCAGATAGTTTCCAGCAAATCACTGCCTCACCATCAAAAGCCTCACAGGAGCAGCAGTGATGGTTGACACAGCCTGTGATGTGTGGGGTATGTTAAAAGGAGCACAGACTCACAAAAGATGCCTCTGCCACATCCATTCAACTTTCACCTCCTACAGCTTGTGCTGGCAAAAAAGAAGAGAAGAAAGCTGGAAATCTGAGCTGCCATGTATTATTTTTTTTAGCATGTTCCAAAGCTTAGGTTCACAAATAAGTTAAGCTTTTCATTTGTCCACCAGAGTAACCAGCATTTGAAAAACAATCCATAAAACACAGTGAAATACAAAATCTGCCCCTCTCCAGGATTTCTGATCATCCAGATAGTTTCCAGCAAATCACTGCCTCACCATCAAAAGCCTCACAGGAGCAGCAGTGATGGTTGACACAGCCTGTGATGTGTGGGGTATGTTAAAAGGAGCACAGACTCACAAAAGATGCCTCTGCCACATCCATTCAACTTTCACCTCCTACAGCTTGTGCTGGCAAAAAAGAAGAGAAGAAAGCTGGAAATCTGAGCTGTCATGTATTATTTTTTTTAGCATGTTCCAAAGCTTAGGTTATAATCAGCTTTTGTTCCTTTTTTTTTTTTTTTTTTTTTTTCCTCAGTGGCACAAAGCAAATGTCTTATCTCCAAACATCTTCCTCCTCATCCCTGCAAAGACAGTTTCTGAGCTCAGCTCTAACAGCAGCCAGAGAAGCAGGAAACCTCTGAAATGAAACACATCTTAATTCAGTGAATTTAGTGAGTTTAGACACTGAGACTTCAGCAGACAAAGAAGTGCCTACCATGTAAACACACTCTCCTCTTTTAGGTTATTAAGGAGCAGCTTCCCATCTGAAGCTGCATATCATTAATTCATTACAGATTATGGAGTCTACCACAGACTGACAGTGCTGGGATGAAACATGGAAATAAATATCACATCAAATAAATATTTGGAAAAAAGGTGGGGGGGGAGGCGTGGGGTGTGTAGAATTGCACTTAGAGAAAATTCTTAATTTGCTTACATATTTCTTAACTGTAAATTTATGTGATATCAAAGGAATCACCATTTTCTTATACAGCTTAGACATTAAAAAATTACTGAGGAAAAGTCTCTTTTCCTGCCATGCTGTCCAAAAAAGATGTTACTAACTCCATCTTAAGGGTTTGTCTCTGCAGTAAAACTAGATCATGATAACACACCACATAATCCTCAGTTACTTACAGTTACATCTATACACCCTAAGGACATTCTGGTGCAACGTGGTCTTTTTTTCCAGCTTGGCTTGTCATTTTAAACAGTTTAAGCTATGCTGAAAAAAATCATTTACACTACCACAAAGGAGGAGCTGTAACAATTTCATAGAACATAAGAGTCTTAGCCACACTCCTGGAGATCAGCTCTGCTGGATACTGAAAAACCACTGTCCCAGGGATGGTCTGGGTAATACTTACATGGCTAAATCCATGTTGACTAGGCAAGCCAGCAGTTCAGTAGACTCAATTCCCACTTCTTCCCTCTCAGACACCAATTGAATAGCTGTGCCATCCAAATCTTGGCCCATAATTTCCCCTTCCCCTATTTACAGTATGTGCACTGCACCATCCATGTGTTTCCTCCTTGCTTTTGAAAGAATTAACTTCACAAAAACCTCACCAGTTCATCAAAGTGGTAACTGAAGAAAAAGGCAGCACAAACGTTGCTCCTGGTTTCTCTGTCCATTGCTTCACACACTCTTACATCCTTGGGGCAAGACTTCAAATGAACCAAGTGCAGCCACACAAGAAAGTCACTGATCAAAGCAGCTGGTCAATTCCAGTCCAGCAGGACTTGGTTCTGCAAGCTGAGAAAGGCAAACATGTATTCAGAAAATCCCACCTGCTCTCACTGAACAAAAATTCAAGCCGAACTTATTCAGGGACACTCCTGACTCAGCAGGCAAAGAGTAACCACTATCCAAGACTTCAGTGAAGGCTATGGCAGGATGGACTCAATGCACCATAAACTATGAAAGCAGGGAAAGGCAGCAAGGGAATGATTCCCAATTTCCCAATTTGGTGTTACTTCAGTTTCTGTTAATTACAACTCTCATGGCTTTCACTTTCCAGGCAGCAAAAACATGAAAAGAGCTTTAGATCCTGAGTTTCTAACTCACACCTAACATAAAACCTTTGTAGCCATCCATCTCACCTGCTTCTCAGCTTCCTGCATCAGTACATCTGATCACTGAATTCACACTTTCAGCAGCCACTGTGTCCTAACACAACAGAGATCACCTTGCACAGCTTAAGCTAGAAGAAATTATTCCAAAACCAGAATTTGCAACATTTAACTAGAGCATGCATCTAAAATCTGCCATCAAAGACCACACTCTGCATTGTAGTTTGGTATGGGCAGCAAGATGGTTAAGCCAAGAGATCAGAATCAGGGCCTGGAGGCAGCTGAAACTTATTCCAAATGAATAGGGAAGAAGGAAGAGCTGCAGGTGCTTTTGACTCCTACAGATGTAAAGAATATGCCAGAAAACTGAGTTGATACAGTCTGAGGAGAAGTCTTGAAATTTTGTATTTTACCTAATTTGTTGGGTGATTACAAGTGTACCAGTTCAGTTTGGCTTCAGTATATTTCTGCAGGAATAAGCAGCATTTTTCTTTAAAGGGCAAATGTAAAACTCCTTGCAGCCAGCAGGGACAAAAAAAATTTTACTTTAAATCTTTGGGGGTTTTGTGAAAAAAAGGAGAAAGAAAAACTAGAAAATTCCATGGGAGACTGCCTAGAGATTTTTCAAATATTGTTCTTTGCATCCATTCTCCATTAGTCTTGAAAAATTCAAATGCCCTGTCAAAAGCATGGGCTGCCTTTTGAGCTTTACCCTTTCAGTGAGGTACCACCAGCAAGTGCTGAAGTAGAACACATGATGTGGCACAGCAGAGACTGCACCACTGCCCAAACAGAGCAGCCACAGCCTGGATTTACAGTTTGATCCACCAGCACCCACATGTAGAACAACATTTCCAGGGTCAATTCATCCAGTCAAGGAAGATAAAAATAATCTCTGACTGTCATGGATACTCAGAAAGCTGTCAATACCATGCACTTGCCAGTGGAAAACTCAGTGATCATGTCTCATGTGTAAATAACAATATTTGTTGAAATTTTCTGCCAGTTACAACAATTTCCAAAAGATGTGGAACAAGGGTTCCCCCTCTGCTCTGCCCTGGTGAGGCCACAGCTGGAATATTGTGTCCAGTTCTGGGCTCCACAGTTCAAGAGAAACAGGGAACTACTATACAGAGTCCAGCAGAGGGCAACAAAGATGACTGGGGAATTGGAGCATCTCCCTGATGAGGAAAGGCTGAGAGAGCTGGGACTCTTTAGTCTGGAGAATAGAAGGTTGAGGGGACACCTTATTAATGTCTACAAGTATCTAAGGGTGGGTGCAGGGAGGATGGAGCTGGACTCTGTTCAGTAGTTCCCTGTGACAGGATGAGAGGCAAGCTGGAACATGGGAAGTTCCATTTAAATATGAGGAAAAACTTATTTATGGTGAGGGTGACAGAGCCCTGGGACAGGTTCCCCAGGGACGTTGTGGACTCCCTTCCTCTGAAGATATTCAAGACCCACCTGGATGCAGCCCTGAGTAATGTGCTCTAGGGGGTCCTGCTTCAGCAGGGGAGTTGGACTGGATGATCTCTAGAGGTCCCTTCCAACTCTAACAATTCCATGATTCCATGAAGGCAAAATGAACCTCAACATTTATCAGAATGGAACCAATAATCTTTGGTTGCTTTTTAACCCAGTCAAAATACCTGCTGTTTTGCTGAAGGAATACAGGATGGTAGGGATAGGAAAGATGTCACTAAACTTGGAATCATAGAATCATTTTGGTTGGAAAAGATCATCAAATTCAATCATTAACCTAACACTGCCAAACCACTAAACCGTGTCCATAAATTCATTCCCCTTTCCCAAGGCAGGACTGATTAATGCAGCTTAAAGATACACCTCCTCATCATCACAGGCCATGTGAACAAGACAGCATCTCCAAAAGAAGTGTGCAACTCTTGAGGCATGAAAAAGATGTAAGTTACTTCCCCAGAGGAATATCACAAACCAGGCTGAGCCCAGCACCCAGACTCTCACAAAGGCAACTCTCCCACCTGTGTCCATTCCATCAACTCTGGTCAAATCCCAGGCAGATGTAAACCCATACAGAACAGATTGTGGGACCAAGATGCTGTTTGCATGGAAAACCTGTCAATATCAAACCATTTTATCTGCAGCTGTCAGCTCAATCTCATTTGAGGGGATATGCCTTGCCAAGAAACATGGGCTACGTTGTTTGTGAGAGACAGGACTGGTACCTTTTCAACACTGCTACATATTTGTCATGTGAGTGCTAATGTTTCTAGCATATTATCCTCCAAATGTTACAGCATGACGTGCTTTATAGGAGCTAATGAATCACATAGTAAAAACTAATTGCAACTTACATACTGTTGTGAACTGAGTTTTGCAACATAAAAGCAATCAGCCAGCAATTAAAATGCTAATATGGGGCTGAACCTCATATAACAGTTTGCCAAGATCTAGTGCAATAGTGCTTCCTGGAGAACTGTGAACAGATGGAATTTGCTTAGTAGGTAGTCACTTCATTAAGCTTATAAACCTTACAGTGCTGGAGGAGGGTCCCCACCATGATGCATTACATATTTCCAGCCTTAGAAACAATGGTAAAAGATCTGCCTAATATGATTTATTTTCTTCTTTTGACTGGCTTCTTCTATTCACATGTAAATAACAAACTCTTAGCAAGTCAGAAAGAAGTGGTAAGTAGCAGGTGCTCCTTCCAAACACAGATGTCTTGAATTTCTTTTGTTGTTTCAAACTGCAAGTTTTGAAGGTGACCACAAATAGACTAATGCAGATGGACTCCCAATGTGGTGGATGTCATCATCAAACCTACTTTTGTTTTTAATTATAAAAGCTCCTTTTCACAGATTCACTAATGCAAGACTGTGAATTGAATTAAACAATTACATTTTAATTGGGTTCACCTCCCCCTTATCCATTTTTTCTTCATTACATTCCTAATACTACAACAAGTGAAATACATTAATTAATTCAAGTGGGGAATTATTAATTTCCAACATCATCAGCCTTGGAGAAATTACCAGTGATCCTGGAACAAAGCTCACAGGAAGATGAGGAGCTACGGACTCTGCCTGGTACCAAGTTATAGCAACAGTCACATAGGTCTTTGTTTTCCCTGAGGACCAGAAATGTCTCATCAAGGTATGATTCTGGGAAGTTAGAGAATTATTCTTGAGCAAGCCTCATTCATTGCAGGTTAGCCTTTAATTTTGTTTTTCTTAGTTGACAACAATACTGGGAAAGCACGGACAAGCTCCAAACTGAAACAACCCCTCTGTACTAAGTCATCTGCAAACAGAAGCCAGTGAAAGAGACCAGAGTGGGCTGAAGACCAGGAACTCAGCTGTCTGTACATGGTGATGCCACCCAAAGTCTTGTCTGTTGATCACAGCACATGGAAAATCAATGAGACTCAAAAATGTCCCAGGCCTTGCCTGCTTGGATGAAGCTTTCAGCACAGGAAATCTTAAGTAATGGGGTCTTGGTTCTCAGGTCCTTGCACCCCCCAAGCACAAGCAAGACTGAATCACTGCCTGGTCCCAGGACATAGTGAGGCACAGATAATAAATACACATATCAAAAACTGAATAAACCTTTTCCTCCTCACTCATCAGTGGCTTTCATAACTTCCTTACAGCCTTGCCTTCAAAAATAAAGCTGTTTTCCCCACTTTGCTTAGAATCCTGTTTCCTGTGCAATGTTCTCCAGGAGAAACCCTGCATGGAAGGTCATGGTCCCTCCTTAATAATCACTTCCCTTCCTTACCATTTTATCCCTAGAAGCTCTGAGCACCCAAACTTCTTCCTTGTCTCCTTACTCCAGCATGAGCTCCAGCAAAATATGCAGCTGAAGCCCAGCAGTAAAACCCCACACTCAGCAGACTCCATCATCTGCACTTGCCATGCGTCGACCCTAAAAGGGAACAGGGCACGAAGTGCAAGCAATGGTCTGAAGGCATCACAAATGCCTAAAATGCAGATTACTCAAAACACCCTTTCACTTGCTTCAAAGGATGGCTGAGCTCCTAAATGAGAGGAGACTTGCTGGGGTTTGCTGCTGTGTTTTACTGCTGTGTTTTACTGCTGGCAGCTCTACCAGCACGTCAGAACAGAAAGTGTCATTTTGAGCCTACTTTAAATTTATGAAGTGGTAAACCTATTGCTCAGGGTGGCAAAAGGTGAATCGCCATTAAAGGAGTGACCTAGACTCTGAAAAAGGTCTGTCAACAGAGGAATTGGAAACTTAAGGCATGGCTTCCCAAATTACTGCTCTGAGATTGCTTTGGAAGAAAATTGCCAGCAGCAGCATCGGGGGCGAAAGCGCATTGTGCGTAAAATTGTCTTTCATGACAGCAAGGCAGGGCCTCCATTAACTGGGCTAGGCAAGGAGCAGGTTTCACAAAAACCTTAGTATTCAGGGAAGTCATAGAGATTTGCCTCTACCGCTTCCCCCAGGGAGCCCAGAAATTGTCAGGAGTGCTTATGATTTATCATCACAACAGAAAAGCTTGGGTGCTCACCCTCATGGGCCATGCAGCAGTACAGACACAACCTGTCGTGTTTCCATGAGGGTTTTCTGTTAAAGGCTGCTCTTCTCTAAGGTCCTCAGTACAGAGGAGAGGAGCAGTACATTTATTTCACCACAGCATGCAAAGACATGGCTGGGTTAAGGATGTGTCCTGAATCACACGACACCCTGGGTAAAGCACCAAACATAATTGCATTAGGAGCAATGGGCCAGAGAAGGGCCACAAAGATGATCTGAGGGCTGGAGCACCTCTGCTGTGAAGACAGAGTGAGAGAGTTGGGGCTGTTCAGCCTGGAGAAGAGAAGGCTCAAGGGAGACCTTATAGCACCTTCCAGTACTTGAAAGAGGCCTATGGGAAAGCTGGGGAGAAACTTTTTTACCAGGGAGGGTAATGATAGGACAAGGTTTAATGCTTTTAAATTGAAAGAGGGGAGATGTAGGTTAGACATCAGGAAGAAACTCTTCATCATGAGGGTAGGAAGGCACTGGAACAGGTTGCCCCAGGAGGCTGTGGAAACCCCATCCCTGGAGGTGTTCAAGGCCAGGCTGGATGAGGCTTGTGCAGTCTGGTCTGGTGGGAGGTGTCCCTGCTCATAGCAGGGAGGTTGGAACCTGATGATCTTTAAGGTCCCTTCCAACCCTCACCATTGTATGATTCTATGATTCTGCTTCACTTACAGAACACCCATAAGGAAGCAAGCAGTAAAACTACAAATCTCTCCTTCCAGCTTAACACTCAAAATGTACATGTTGGTTGGGGCCTATAACATCACCACCATTTTAAAGTAGTTTATTTATCTTTCAGCAGGTGCAGATGCTCAAGCCTAACCTAATTCTTCACTGTTACAATGGTAAGTGCAGCCTTGACACCCATGCATTGTATAAAGGGGGAGATGGCTATAAATATCTCTAAGCAGTGGAAGTTGTCTCATATTACAAACATGTTGAGGAACCAAGGTTGCTTTGTATCTGCTGAAAATCTGAACCTCATAATGTGCTTCTATACACATTTATGAGAAGGTGTAGCCACACAGAGTATCTTTTTTTTTAACCAGGCAGAAATAGCCAGAGTGCACATTTGAATCAGAAATACACTGAATTTAAAGGTAAGTAAATGAAAGCAAAGCTGAGACTTAAGTTGGACATGATGAAAAACGCTGCTGTAATACCTTACACTATTAAGCTCTATTGTTCCCCTTTGATGCCTTGGGAAAAATATTGCAACAGGGCTGAAGATCTCATTTCATTGTGTCCTGGCTGGGGACTGGGTTCAGACTGCCTGCTCTGGGACCCTTAGAAGACTCCTTCAATGACCTCATAATACTTCACTTTCATGCAAAGCTTTGGGGAAAATAGGAGTCTCAGCATACCTGAAGCTCTGCTATCCCATTATTGTACCTGCATGTACCATGAAACTTCTCAATGAGCAGCGAAAGCAGAAAGTTCTCCTCTGATAAGAAAAAAACAACACAACAATATCCTACACATTTTCAAGGAAGGCATAAAAGCAAACAGATAATCAAAACAGCTGGATATTTTCCAAATTTACACTTGTTTTTGTTTTATTTTCATGTATCTCTCTAATAGCACAGCAGGCTGAAGGGAGGGAGGAAAAGAGGGCTTCTGTGGTTAGCAAGGGGATTGTAATAATGTTGAGGAAAAACATGGAGGAGACAAAGGATTTCAGTCATGTCAAAAAGAAAAAGTAGTAAAAAGCACTTTCTCTTCTAACATAAGGTCAGAGGAGCAACCTGGCTTGCTTCTCTCCTTGGCAAGTGAGATCAAGCAGTAACTCTGCTCATTGCCTCTGGAACAAGCCCCAAGTAAGAAAATAACTCAGGAAAAACCTCACAACCTGTTCCCTCTCAGGAAAATACTCATCTGAGATTGCACTAGTAACTGGGAATTGCCTTTGATTTCAGGAGCCACCTTCCCACCTGGGGCAATACTCTCACTGTGGAAGAGAGAAGATCAAAGTTGTTATTGAAGACATTCCCTGAGGTGGGGCTCAGCTACAGGAGCTACAAAGATGGGCTGACACAGTTGGGGCTGCTGAGTCTGGAGAAGAGAAGGTTCCAGAGAGACCTAATAGTGACCTTCCAGTATCTGAAGGGGCTAAAGGAAAGCTGGGGAGGGACTTTTTACAAGGCCAGGTAGTGTTAGAAAAAGGGTAAATGAATTTAAACTGCAAAAAGTTAGATTTAGGTTAGACATTAGGAAGAAAATCTTCACGATGAGGGTAGAACAGGTTGCCCAGAGAAGCTGTGGCTGCCTGCTCCCTGGAAGTGTTCAAGGTCAGGTTGGAAGGGGCTTGAAGAAACCTGGTCTAGTAGAAGATGTCCCTGCCCATGGCAGGGGAATTGGAATTACATGATCCTTAAGGTCCCTTCCAACTCAAACCATTCTATCATTCTATGACTCCCCATGCACAGCAACAGACCCAGGGAGGTGGGTTTTATGCAATACCTACAACACAAGACCCTTGGTATGCAGACATCCTCATGGCCACTTCTCACCATCAGCACTGAAAGAAACCAGGACTGCTCTTCAGCCACACCAGAAGAGTGTAGCTCCTGAGGTCAGTGACAAAACCCAACACCTAACTGAGAAATGAGCTGAAAGGGGAATCTGACCTTTGTGAGGCATCAGAAAGCTGATTAATGAGTTTGGGACTCATGTAACCTCAAAAGGGTAATTGCTCAGACTCTACTCACCTCTGAGATACATTACAGAAACAGAAAGAAATTACACAAATGGGCACTTTTTTTAAAAGACCTCTGCTCCTGCAGCAGGTCCTCATGGCCGGATCTTCTCTGATAATATCCCCAACATGAGGCACTACAGCAGCAGCCACCAGTCACAAAATGTCTTGTTTTCAAGAAGTACTAATGAGATGAGTGGAATTAACAGATAAAGACGCACCACAGACCATGTTGTATTGGCACCAGTAGGTAAAGTCTGTATGAAGTTACCCACAGAGATACGAGCACTGAGAAGAAACTTGCTGAATCAGGGGGATGGAGCTGTGACCATAACCTGGAGCCCAATCCAGACATAGGAAGAGGCTTCAGAGCAGGATGCAAGAAAGGAGAGAGAGGGAAAAATTATCAAACCCAGGAGCTTTGAAGGCTAAATTCAAAGAGAAGTAAACTTCCAGAGGCATTTTTGTGTTGTTGCTCAACAGTCTTTCAAGTGGCAAACCATCCCCACTTCCAAGTAATTTCCCATCAGTCACTCAGAAATCACCCTCATGGGAGCCAAGACATATAAAAATAAAGGTAAAAATCAGAAATAGGCAAAAGGAAAGGATGTTCTCTACAAGCAAGTATTACAACCTTTCCAGAGAAGATAACAAAATCAGGGATAAACAAAGTAGAGGAGGAGCAAAGGGATAAACAAAGAGAGGAGGAACAGCAAAGGTGTGAGAAAAGAAAATTCTGTGACAGATTGCAGCTCCCTTCTATGCTAGAGAGGGGCTAGTAAGGAGGAACACAGCAGGAACTGAACCAAAATAGGTCAGGGGCTGGAGGATGAGGAAAATTTAGGCTATTTGAAAGAGACATATCTAGGGATAGTGACCTGACAGCAGTGGTCTGGGACGGTGGGAGAGAGATAATAGTAAGAGGAATGAAAGGAGCAGGAGAGGAGGTACCCAGGTACCAGTGGCATAGCTTTCACCAGAAGAGTTCTACAAAAATATTATTAAATAGCTTTGGATGTGCAGTTGAGGGTTTATCACAGCTGGATAGTGGGTGTGGGAGGTTTTTACCCTTACTATAAAACACTGATGTATACATAAACTTTTCTCAAGCCAGGTGAAGTTGCACTGGTTGAAGCCATTGGTCTATCTGTGCTCTGGTGGACCCCACAATAGCTGGGAGAGGTGAAGGCAGGGAAACACAAAAAGAGCATGTCATTTGTGCTTGGGAATAGTCAGGAAAATGAAGTGAGAGATAGGAAGAACTGAGGTCCCTGTGGAGGGTACTGACTTTGTATAAAAATAATGGGCAAAGGCAGAGAGGTGAGATTTGATGAGGACAGAGACATCAGGTCAGTGAGATGAAGGCTATAATTGAATACAGTGAGGTGGTAGCAGAGGTAATTAGGGCTCAGAAAGCTGCAAAGGGCACAAATTAAATGAGGATAAAACAGAAGTTAAAGCACAAAGACAGTTAGCGTGCTGGGTTCCTTTGCCAACGGCAATCTGGCTGATGAAGATCAATTAATTGAATTCAAAGAGCTAGGATGAGCCAGGCCTTCTGGGAAAACAGAGTTTGGGTTGTAAAGAGGAAGAACAGAGCTGGTGAGAGAACACCAGGTGTGAACACTTGTGGAGAAAAAAGGTGCTGATAGTGATTGAGAGAAAAGTAGAAAAGCTTGAATTTGATTGCCCTTTATTATCCTTGTTGCCAATTTTCTGCAAGGGTTTCTCCACCTTTGAAATATCATTGTTATTTTAAATCACTAATTAGTTTCCTTATAAAAAAAAAAAAAAAAAAAAAAAAGTAATTTGGGCCCAAAAGAAGATAAGAGGGAGCTGCCATGAAAGGAGAAATTAGGAACTAGTCCTGGCAGTGCAGGGAGGAAAACAAGAATTGATGTTGGAGAAAAGGATCAGAAGGCAGGAAAATTGAAAGAAGAAAGGAAAGTTCTACCAGAAGTGGGAAGAATGAAGAACATAATTTGTGTTGTCATGTTGTCAGAGTGGAAAGGTGGGTAGTCAGAGACCTCAATGAAAACCAGCACCTCTCCTCCAGTCCATGACCTACACACCCTCCTGATGAGCAATGGGTGGAACTTCCCTCCAGTCAACACTGTATTTCATTTGCTTTCCTCCTCCAGCTGCACTGAAGTGATGAGGCATGTTAAAACTACCAGATGAAAGCTACAGAGTCCTCCTTCCTGTTAAACCATGGAAATTATCAGCTGGAAAGCACCGCTGGTGATTTCCAGATTTTCCCTTCTCTCAAGAAGATTGGGGCTCTCTGGAGCTGTGAGAAGGCATCAGGCTTTGAAGGTTCTCTACCTCTATCTTCCCCAGAGGCCTCTGAAGCCCAAGTTCTGCACTATATCAGAGAACACAGTAGCAGGAAGTAACTTTTAGCTGGATGAAACTTGGGTCTTATGGATATGATGGACCAGGACGAGAAAGCAAAGAGTTTATAAACATATCCATCCCAGTCCTCACATGGTGAGGTTCATTCCTCTCAGCTGGATCTCAGCCAAGCAACCTTCAGCAACTTCAGGAGCTCACAGACTCTGCATCCTCTCAGGGTCTGTAAGAAATGTCTCCTTTTTTCCTTCCCCTTGAAGACTTAGATGTGGATTTGCTGCCTGACTCCCTTCAGATTTTTCTGGTCAACACCTCTTCTACTGTCCCATTGCATGTCACTGCACACTGTGTCCTCACATCAAGGGGGGGTTCCTCAGTCAAGTGAGCTCAGCTGCTGGATGGGAAGGAGCAGCTTCTCCCTTCCAGGATGCTCCCCAGCCCAAGGTGTGCCAGCATGGACAAGGTGATGAGGCTGTTGTTTTCCCACTGCTCCAAATCCCTCTACTCTTTACCTCCTACTCCTAGTAATAGATAAATGCAGAGTTAATCTCTAAACTTCTTAAGCTCATGTTATTTAGGTTAGCAGCTAGAAGGACAAGAGTGATAAGATTTTTTCACAATCCTGATTAAAATAAAGATATGGATATTCACTTACTTCCCTGCACTGTTCATCCACAAGATGCAGCAGATGGAACGGATCCTATTTCTGCCAAAGACTAATGGTGGATAAAGGCCAAATGAAGAAGTGAATTTACCAACAGAGTGAAATCTGTCAAGGGTGATGGAGAACCATCCTTTCATTTTAAGGTTCCTGAGAGGTCTCACAGCAGGTTTGTTTTAAGTTCATCTCTGTAAGATTACCAGCTGCCTCCCCACTGTGGGACTGTAGATAATGCTGATAAAAAAAAGTAAATTGCCACTTGAACACTGTATATCCCAGCCACTGCACAATAAGGGTGAAGATAAGGATAAAGGGACCCCTGTCTGTGTTATTTTGAGAAAGAGAACATTGAGTATTATATGGCTGCCTTATGTGTAGACTAGTTACTGCTGTACCTGGCCACTCCATGACACGCTCTTGGATATGCTAGTTGAAAACTTTATTATCTGTATCAGTACCTGATGTTCATGTTATTATGATTTAATTTTTGAGTCAAATGGGCTGATCTATAGCATAAAAACAACAGGGCCATGAACTGGTAATTTATTATATGGATCCTTTAACAGGAAAATAGTCAAGAGAGATGATGTTCCCATTAGGCCAAGAGATGTACACATATAAATCATGCAAACCTTGCCCAAACAGTTCCCCAAACCAGGAATTTTTTCTGCTTTTTTCTTTTTTTTCTCTATTTTGCAGGCTGGGAACTTTTCCACCGAAAGGATTAAGCATTAAACTATTAGTTTAATGCCTTCAAAGCTTTCTCAGTGAAGATCAGATAAAAGAGGAATCCAAAGGAGAATATGCCTAAGATATGATCTGTGAAACACGACAAATCAAAACAGGCAGTATTAGTCTTCATTTGGCTGAGAGTGCATGCCCACTCTTATAATTTGTGACTCAGCAATTACAGATTAATAATCAAAATTGGCAGGGCTGGCACTTGCTGCTTGCCCTGGAGGGCAAGGACTGTGATGGAACCTCTTAATGGATTCCCAACACAGGCTCATCCCCTGTAGACCCAGCTTCACTCAATGCCAGAGAAAACTTCTGCAACTTTGGCTGCTTTGTGTCCACTATATAGTGGAAAATCTATAGATTGCATCTATGTTTTGTCCTCAACAACTGGCTGGGGTTTTCAGTACTACTGTGATTAAATTCATCCAAGTGACGTGATCAGTCCAATTTATATTCCCAAAACAAAAGACAGAAGTGCTCCAACTAGAGTCCATATTTTCTGTCTGATTGCTTTTCATTTCACACTTCTTTGTTTTAATTACATTTTAAGATCTAATACAGGGAATGTAGTTCCTTGCATCCAATGAATATTGTACAGATTTAAGGGTCATAGGACAAGGAAAGAAAAAAAGACAACTAATACCCCATTGTTTACTGTGGTTCATATAATGTGCAGTCAAGTGCTGAGTGAGTTTTAATAGGAATCTGGTTTGATTGTGATTAAAGGAAGGACTTGGTGAATTAATTCTTCAGCTCAAAAGGATGGGCTTTTAATTTTTTTTACATGTATTGAGCCTAAAAAAGCTGATTCTGCAAAGCTTTCTTGTCCTCACTGATTGCAACCAATTACAAGATGGATGGCCTGGATTTAAAAGTATCAGTGGGCTGCAGCAGCTGGCAAAGTATGTCTTAAACAGCTCAACAAGGAGATGGTGGGAAGGAAGGGGACACGTCATGGATGTTATTGTTCCTTTCACTAAGGCAGTAAAAATCCTGCTTGGGTAGACAACAAGCTCTTTCTTAAATTAATAAATAACAAAAACAAATCCACTAGAATGATGAGCTGAAATGACCACCCTGTCACCATCATCTCCTGTGGCCATACCTTGTGCTTTTAGGTCACTTGCTGAATGTATTGTCAGTGTTGTGTTCATGGATTTTGGGTCCTCTGGAATGTAGGAGGTGTGAAAAACTGCTGCCCAGAGGTACTCTGGTGCCCAGGGACTCCATCCCTGGAGGTGTTCAAGGGCAGGTTGGATGAGGCTCTGAGAAGCCTGTTCTAGTGGGAGGTGTCCCTGCCCATGCAGGGGAGTTGGAACTCGGTGATCTTTAAGGTCCCTTCCAACTCCAAAAATTCTGTGATTCTGTAACTGAAGTCCTGTGGAAAATCTCCTCATGGCCAAGAAGTTATTGGCAGCTGTACCATCCTCTTTGATGGCACCAGCACCACCCTCTTTGGCATGAAAACCACCCTAGTCTACCAGGATGGTGTAAGGGTTTGCTGGAACCCCTGGGTAGAGCAAAAAAGATGGTTTTCCAGAAGTGAAGAATGGAAAGATGAAAATTAATTTGAAATGAGTAGCTGAGTCTCCAAATATAATACACCAGGGTAAGAGCAAAAGGAAAACAGAGATGTGTTGAGCTGCAAGGAGCTATGGGGTAAGGGGGTGGATTTGGTAACCAGGAAGGAAGCTGAAGGTCATGAGAAGTTTTGCTGAGGGCAGCAATGAATCTAAATTATCTGTGTATCTGCTTGGGCTAATGAAAAACAAAACAGGCACATTAGCACTTCAGAAAGGGACCCAAAAGTCACAACGTTCCTGTTGTACAAAAATTTCCAGAATGCCTAGTAAAAGTCTTTCCTGGATTGGGAGGCAAAGTGGAAAGAGTTTTTTTTTCTTAACAACTATTACAATGTAAGAGCTAATTTCTTCCCCAGCTGCAAAAAAATAACTCCACAATGTGGGTAAGGAAATCAGTCAGCCAGCCAGAGGTACCCACCCAACCTCATTTCTTCTCTGTGCTCTTCTGTGTTTTCTGAGCAGAAGTATATGAAATGGCTCATGTAAATAAAGTGCAAACACTGAACCAAAATAGCCTCCAAGTCCAGTTAGTGTCACTTGTGATATGTGACAGTGACTTTGGCAGAAACGCAGATCATTAACAAAATTTAACCCCCTACCACAGAATGCCTCTAGGCTCTCAGAAGCCATCACCATCCAGTGCTGGCTGGCTGCCTGTCAATAATTAAAATGCAATCTAAGAAATAATGGGAAATTACTACTTCTGGATGCTTTCCTCATAGCTGAGCACTTTGTTCTGAGCTGCTGGAGGTTTCAGGCAGCTGCTGCCCTTGAGCAAGGAGGTGGGGAGGGTTGAAAAAAGAGCTGCAGACAGGGAGAAGAGACACAGCTCCTGTGGACAGATCTTCCCTGAGGTTTGATAATTTTGTGACCCATTTCACTAAGTGGCTCCTCAGGGCCAACTGCACCCAGATGTTTTTGCACCATCGCCCCCATGAGCAGCGTTTGACTAGAGCATTTAGGTAACCAGAGATTACAACTTCAACAGGTACAACTCAAGCATAACCTGAGCTACAGACTCTAGGAGAGCAGGGGTGTGCACAGCATAACCTTGACTAAGGAGATTTATACTCAGGCTCTGCAAAAATGGGAAGGTAGGTTTGCTGACTCTCAGGAGGGGGAGGCACTCCCTCTTCATCCCACCTGGATGTGATTGAGAGTGATTGCCCTCCAAGGATGAGGGATAGGGCACAGGCTGAGGGGTGGTGATGGGAGACCTCAGCAGCAGCCAAGCATGCAGAAGGGGTTTAGTCTTCATTAATGAGCAGACTTCCTTGAAGTAGGGGCCAGGGAAAGCCCTTGCTCCCAGCATCCTTCTAGTATGTTAAATGACATCTTCTCCTTTTCATCTGTATTTATGCTGCTCTAATGTCAGGCTGTCACAGAGACAAATTGTGCACATTTGGTGCTTAACTTTTCTTCATAAATCCTGCTCCACAGCCCTTATTATTATCTGGGCTTGAATCCTATCTAGTCCATCAGTGTGTCCCAGTGATGACCTGCCCAGGAAATGCAGACAATAAAAGGCACACCAGCTTGGAAAGTATGGAGGTAATGCCTCCTCATCCCATGGCTCCCTGCCACGACACCCATGGTCTCATTCCCACCCCCTCCTGCTACTCCTTATGTGCTTGGTCCTTCCATTGAATCTGGGTTTGTGCCAGGTTTGTGTTCTTCAAATTGCCTCTCATTTCACTTTTTTCTGTCCTATTTTCTGATGTCCCCACTTTGCTGTCTCAAAAGTTTTGCATGGAATTGTAAAATCTCACTGTTCTCTAGGACTGGTCCACAACTATGTGTCCCTCCCTCCCTGGAAGGACACAACACGTGCCTGCCTCTCTTGTGAATCACTGACACGCAAATTCAGTGCCATCAGGCACCATAAATGGTTTTGTAAGTTTGTTTTTGGTAAGGAGGAATGCCAATGGGATTTGATTGGGCTGTTGCTACTGTAAGACACCTTGCCTTGCTGCTGCTGTGGTGCCATTGCCCAGCGTGGTTTCTTTGGGTCTAAGCAATTTAAAGTTCTGTGTTAAACTCTTAGTACAGACATACTTTACACATGATTAAGGAACTAAAAAGAAACTGCTGCAACAAGCATTTTTTCCACTAATGCCTCTATATAGAAAAAATTGATAAGACGTCAAGTTTTTCCTTTAACCAATTTATCTTCCCTGCACAGTTAATAGTAAGATCATCTTGAACAACTAATCCACATCCCTAAAGCAGAAGCTATCATTTTTTTTAGCATTTGCATTTAAACAAAATGATATTAAGATTCAGCAGGACATGATATGTAATCCAATAACCTAAGGTAATGCAATTCAAGTCCATGTAGCAATCATTCCCACAAATAATAATCTGACCATACACAACTAGCACAATTTATAGCAAGTTTTATTGCATTTATTGTTATGATAGGACTAAAGTCAGTAACGTAAAGAATAAATGCTCTTGGCTGAACCTCAAGCGTTCACTGGTGAAAATTTCATTTGCTTTAGTAGATCAGCTTTGTTATATCATCAAGGCTGCTGATTTTTACTGAAACAGCAATGTGTATTTTGTGATAGCTATGTGAGAGGATTCACTCCAAAGTTTATTTATGAGGGAAATATAACCTCTGTTAGGTTAAACAGGACTATCTTTATTCTTACAGAATGTCATATCAGTATCTCAGTTCCTAGAGAGCCAGTCAATCCTATCTGGTCTTTAACTGTATCTAAACCTAACCACTGAGGACCTCCAGGTCTGGCCTCTTCCTGCAGAAAGGGTTTTTTATCAGTATGGCAAGTCTGCCTGAGGATGAGTTGCATGACTGACCCCAGCCTGATAAGAGCAGGCTGGGGTCAGGAATATATAAATTTTATATAAATCTAGAATGGCTCCTGACTTCAGCAGCATGATCTGTGTTCATGAAGGTAAGAGAATAAACCACCAGAAATACCCCTACCCCTGTAAGGAAACCACAGAGTGCTGGTGGTAAAGAGGCTGTATTGTCTGCTTGATCTTTTGTTCTACCTTTTCCATCTGCAACCTTTACTGGCTGTGCCAAGCACAGGCTTGAATGAACTTTTGATTTGACTTTGTATGGTCATTCTCACATTCTTATGAGTTGTCCATTCAGCAAAGTAGGATTCAGTACATGTAGAAACTATTTCACCCCCTTCAGACTGATAGTCAGCAGGGTTTTCTCATATTGCACAGACAAGTTAACAATCCAAAAATGTATAAATGGCATGGTTGTTTTTTTTCTTTTTCAGAAAGCTCTTCTGTATATAAGGCAAGCATTTACACACAAAGTGATGAAGTTGTTGGGGAAGCTCTCCAGGGACCTTCACCTAGTACAGGGCAGCATGAAGTCCACAAGACACTGATAACCTTTAGGAGGTTTTCAAGGACATTCCATAAAATGCTTTTCATCAGAAGACTGCCAGTGGCTGAGAGGGATTTGAATCAGGCACCAGTATATTTGAAAGTTTTCAGTCTTCTGCATTAGTCATCAGGAGGGAAAGATCTCCAGCTCCTCTTCCCCTGGAAACGCAAATCCTGCACATACAACCTCTGTAACTGTGTGCTGGAACCCTTGCAGCAATGAGGAAAACTAACACACCAGTAATATCCAACAGCTGAAGGCAACTGGCCTTGGCTGCCCCAAGGGGACCCCAAAACATGCCCATCCCTGAGCTGGGCATGGTTGAGAGGCAAGCTAAGGAAGACAAAAATCACCCATCCCCCTTGAAATGTCCATCCAAGAAAGTTTCCAGCTACAAATGTTTGAAAAGGTTCTGCCAACTTAGTGTGACAGTCTTATAGTGGGACTTGTCAAGTAGCCTCAATGACAGGAATGCTGTCTGTGGAACACTGCAGGAGCTGCTACCTACGCTGAAGAGGTGACAGCTGCATCTTGTGCCTAGGACTTGAAAAAAACTGGTACATGCTGCCTAGACCAGCTCAACAGGCCAGACTGACTCATCTGTAATGTCAACCTGTCAATGTAGCCCTTCTCCTTATGATTATTTTTTCAATGAATTGTCTCAATGTGACGGGCTCCATGACAGCCCAGGGCAAGACATTTCACAAGTTAAGTATTCATCAAATTCACTCTGCCTTCAGGTTCACATTTTCTACCTCTGACTTTCTCACTGTCCTCTGTTGTTGAATTATAGAGAGGGACCCACAATCATTTCATGAACAGGACAGGCTACTGTTGGTCTCTTTCCATAGGCTGGGGAAGCCTTAGAGGTGCCTCAAGGTCACTCAGGGGAATAATGGCACTGGGATCTCTTCTGATATTAGAGGACTGTCACAGATGTTGCTCTTAAACCTTAACCTCTTCAAATAATAAACTGCTTTCTTTCTGCTTCTTGGCTATTTATTCCAGCCTCAGATTCTTCACCTCAGGGCAGTAATACCTCATAAAACTTGCTATTGAAATTGCATTTGTTCCTGTACTTTGCATTTTATTCCTTGTCTACCAAGCTCTCTTCTGCCTGCCTGACTGGTTTGACTTGTGCTTTACACCTGGAATGACTTTGCAATTCATCTTCACTGCAAACATTTTCAGTCTCTGTTGCTTTGTTCTTTTTTATTGGTTACACCTTTCAGTCTCCCCACCTGATCTGTTGTTTGCCTGTAAAAATGCCTGACAACTGTTGATGTGACAATATAACAGCCCTAATTTTCTGGGGAGCTGAGAACACAATTTCCCATTTGGTTCCTGGGAACTGCCACAATTGAGTGAGTCTGAAAAGAATCTCAGAGTGCATGTGCATCACACAGTGAGGAGCAGAAATGTCAGAGCAAACATGAGCACTCAGGGTCCAGAACAGCACAGCTTTACCTCTGTGGACATTAGTTTTGCTGAGAGCAGAGATCATCAGCTTGCGTTTGTCACTGTGCTAAGAGCAATGGCTTGCTCTTAGGGTCTGAGCTAGCAACTCTGCATGACACAACAGCCCACATGACGCATGTCAGCATCAGGTAACACCACCTCATCCTGCTGGTGTTTGCACTGAAATCACCGACAAGTCCCTTTGCTATTGAAGTTAAAGCTCTTAAAATCTCCCAGAGGAGTTGCTGGCAGAGCAGCACAGACCAGCCATGGTGGTTTGGTTTATGTTCACGTTTCCTTCTCAGGACCCTGTCCTCCACAATCAGTTTGTAGGCCAAGGCAATTTAACCTGGAAACCTGTAGTTTCTGTTGCCCCTGTTCAAAATCTGAAGAAAACCAAACAGAAACCCAGCCTGTTGTCTTCTTGGTCACTCTTGGCAGCTTGTGGGATTTCTCTGTTGTTTCTCAGGTCTAGCAAATGGACAAGAAGGAGATGTGGAATCAGTCCTGTTTGCAGCAATGGTTTTAGTTGGGTTTTTTGGGGGTTTGGGGTATTTTTCAGGAGGAGGAAGGACTATGAAGCATAAAAGGTGGGGCTTTTTCCCAATTTTCTAGCAGTGATTTTAGGTCTATTCTCTAAAACATTAAAAAGTATGGGTATTATGAGCTGAGGCTGTGATGCTGGGCAGGGAGTGTTACCATTGTTTGATGTCTTCTCTGTCATACTGGGAGACTACAGGGTGCAGAGTGGTCACAACCTATGGCTGCTTCCAGCAGCAGAGTGGGCAGAAGAAGGTGTAGACAGGACTAAACATGGGATAGATCAAGTGGGATAGATTTGAGAGTAGCTTTGCACTAGAGAGGGGTGCAATGGGCTTATGGAGACATGACCATTTTTGACAGCTCAAAAAAAAAGGAAGCACAGGAACTATCAGTCCTTTCCTTGGTACCTGTGTCCCTGGCCCACTTACCCTGGGCAATAGAAGGACAGATGCTTCACATAGCTGAATGCCCAGCAGCTGGGCTACTGAAGCTGTCCAGCTGGTAGGCACGTTTGCAGGCAACACAAAACTGAGAGGAGTGGCTGATGCACCAGAGAGCTGTGCTGCCATCCAGAGGGATCTCGACTGGAGAAACACCAATGGGAACCTCATGCAGCTCAATGAAGGCAAATGCAAAGTCCCACACCCAGGAGGAACATCCCCATGCACCAGTATGTGCTGGGAGCCCACTGACTGGAAAGCAGCTTGGCAGGAAAGGCACTGGGAGTCTTAGTGGACACCAAGCTGAACATGAGCCAGGTCAGAGGCAACGTGCCCTTGTAGCTAAGGGAGGTGAATGGTATCCTGGGCTGCACTGCAAGGAGCATTGAGCACCACAGATCTGCTCAGTCACTCCCCATCACAGTGGGAAGGAGAGGAGAACTGGGGACAAAAAGAATAACTTGTGGATTGTGATAAAGGCAGTTTAATAGGACAGAAAAGGAAGGTAAAATAATAGCAAATAATAATAACAATGATCATTGTAACTATTATAATAATTGTTATAGTAATTGTAATTAATAATAGAATATACAAAATTAATTATGCACACTACAATTGCTCACCACCCACTGACTGATGCCCAGCCAATGTCCAAGCCATGGTGCCCTCTGGCCAATTCACCCCATTTTATACACTGGGCATGACATCATATGGTATGGAATGTCTCCTTGGCTTGTTTGGGTCAGCTGTCCTTACTGTTCCCTCACAGCTTCTTTATTACCCCAGCCTCTGCTAGCAGGGCAGTGTGAGAAGCTGAAACGTCCTTGTCTCAGTAGAAACACTGCTTAGCAACAACTAAAACATCAGTGTGGTACCAATTTTATTCTCATCCTAAATCCAAACACAGAACTTTACCAGTTACTAGAAAGAAAAATAACTTTATTCCAGCCAAAGCCAGGACATCAGAACAGGCAGAAAAAGATGTGGTTTTTTGCAAAGAACATGTATTATTTGCAATTCTTGTCACTGTGGGGAAGGCAAAGGTCAGTTCTCACCTCTGCCCGTGTCCCCAGCATAACAGTCTCTCTCCCCAGGATATAACCCAGACAGCTCTCTCCACTTAAGCATGCAGGAGCTGCACCACAGCTGCCCTCCAGTCGTGCACTCCTTGGGTTCACAGATTTGTAATGCCAGAAGGGAACATCATGATCAGTGGGTACGACAGCATAGAACACAAGGCATAACATTTCACCTGGTAACTCCTGCATAACTCTGCTTGAACAGGGTAGAGCTTAGCAAGAGAAATCCAGCAGTGACAGAGAATCCACAAAATCAGTAGGTGTAGTATTACCAGGGCTGTTACCCCAAAAAATGTTACTTTGTGTTGTTACCCTGAATATGTTGAGCTTGAAGTTCCAGGCACAGGATCTCACTGTATCTTTCCCTTCACAGGTGCACACACTCTGTGAGTGAGACTCAGACTCATCTTTATCTCTGAGTAACCTTCCCCTGATAGCTAAGCTTTTTTCCTAAACTCAGATCACATAAAACATACATATTTGTAGTTATTTTAATAGCAATGACTGCATTGTACCTTTATTCACACCCCAGGATCACTTCTGACCACTGGGCACACTGTTGCAGCAGCACTATCATTTTCCTACTCCACCTCAGTTTTCCCCTGGTTACACATCCAAGGCTCCCATTAGCTCTCTTAGCCACACTATTATATCAGAGAACCATCACACGCTGTTTATTGACCACGACCTCCCATCTCTTCCCCAGGTCAATGCCTTCCAGGAGGCAGCCCCACATCCTGTAAGCACTCTGCACATCTCCACTTCCCAGAAGCACATGCTGGCACTTGGTTACATTAAAAGCACTTGTTCTTTAGATCATTCCAGCTTACAAAATGATGTACAACTGTCCTTCCTTTACCGTTATTCACCACTGCCAGCTATTCCTCCAAACTGCAAACCTTGCTAGTAATGAGCTGATCTATTTCTTTAGATCATAAATAATGGCACAGGGCTACCCCCTGTGTATAACTACTCACTGAGATCTCCTGGTAAGTCAGATTTTTAAGACATATTACATGGTTTAATATGCCATTTATTGTAAGGCTTAACAAACCATTTAATGGTTGTTTAATATCACTGGGCTCAACTGCTGTAATACTCTCCCCTAAGCCAATTCATGGCATTCCCCAAGGATTATTTTGGTCTACAGGCATTTCAAGAGATCCCCGTTTTCCAGGAGGTTTGAGCTATGCTATAAACATCAATACAATTTTAATCTAAAGCCAAAGAGAGCAACAGCACAGCTATGTGTGCATGCCCACACACACCTCCATTCACATCTATAAATACCCAGGACAGGAGCATTTGCCAGATGTGTGGGAATGCAGTCCTCACCCCAGTCTCTGTGCAGATGTATTACACCAACATATCATGAGCAGAGAGGCACTCTGATTAGGGCTTGGGGTGATAGATGACCAAAACTCATCATTTGGACTGTGAGCAGCTCACAATGCTTCAGCAGATGGTTACGTCACATCCTGCACTACCAGAGAAATGGTCAGTGCTGGGTCAGGTGTAGCAGAAGAGCCTTTAGCAGTCTGTACTTGAAATGTACAGTCATATCTCCAGGTTTGTCTGGTCTGATTATACTGACAATTTTTCAATATTTGTCACAAAACTCCATATTTTCAAGGCGTATCAGGGTCACATTCCATGTTGAGGGGAGGTTCATACACAGTTTCTAAAAGGTCACTCACATTACAGATGGGGCTGGTCGGTGCTGTGGCTTCCAATAACCTCTAACTGGTTACTGCAATTTCTTTCTGAAGTTGGAAAGCAAAAACCAGCCCTTGGCAAGATACAGTTCCATTGACTGCAGTGGGGTGTTATTAAATCAGATCTGCATCTGAACCTCAACTTCATATTATGTGGTAACACCCCTCTTGACAGGGTCAAGTGAAAATTTCAAAAGCCTATTGATGGCTTGACAGCATGAGGCCCCACAAGGTACAAGCTGAAATTTTGTGGGCTTTAACAGAGGTTGTCCTCCTAAATAGTTCTGATGCTTTGGAAAATCTGCTCTTGTTTAACAGCAGGATCCCCTGTTCCTACAGAGATTCTGTTTTGGTTGCTGCTGTTCCAGTGCTAGTGAATATGATGGAGGGGAATAAACTGCTGATCTGTTTATTTTTACGGCTCCACTCAATGCATCTGGATAGAAAGACAAAGAGAATTATTGTGTGATTATGTATTCTTTGGCATTAATCTCAGCAGCCTAAATGAAATGTTGGGCTATTATAAAGTGTGAATGAGCTTCTAATGTGATAAGGAAGGTTAAGATTTGAGCAGTGTCTTGGTTCTCTTGTTGTTCATCTTCAGCGAGCCAGATGGTGTGTCACTGGGTTTTTATTGGTTCTTTATCAATTTTATTAGCCATATGATTTGATTTATTTTATTTTGCCTGAGAAAAAAAGCAATTAAAAAAAAATAATAGAACTTGCTCCCTACCTTAAAGAAACAAAAGGGCCTGACAGGCATTAAGTGTCAAAGACCAGAGTGCTTAGAGGGGCTCCAAACTCTATATGTCGTCAAGCAACGAGGCCACTGGGAGAGGGGGAATGAAGGACACACTTTGTCAGATTGGAGGAGAGTGGGTGCTCCTGGAGATGAAGCTGAGAACAGGCATCAAGGCCCAAGAACCCTGCAGAAACAGCAGAGCAGCAGGGGCACCCCTTTGCATGCGTGGTTGTCCCATGGGATGCAGGCTGACATACACACCTGAGGCCTTTGGGAGCATCAACAAGGAGGAAAGAAGGATTTCCAGGCTTGAGTTCACCTCAACAGCATTTCTAGAAGGGTTCAATCTCATGTGAGGAAAGGCAAGTGTCTGGAGAAGGCAATTTTCAAGGTCTCTGCATCCATCACAGTTGCAATTTGCAGCCAGGACACGTCTAGTAGCTTCAACATCCAGCACCGTCACCTCTGGGCACTACGTCTTGCTGATGTCTACACAGAGATGTCGACATGAGAGCTCCCATTATATCCCATAGTGAGCCAGTCCATACAGCTAATGAAATCTAGAGAGTATTCAGCTCATCCTACATTTGTGCAGAGCTGAGCAGGTCTTTGCACTCTGTTGGCTCCATCAACTGGATCTTCATGGATTGCAGTGGGAGTTTAGGCACCTAGCTCACACAGCCACCTTGGTCTGAAATATTAACTATCTCTAAATTTAGGACCAACTGAATCCCACCAGCAGTTTCTGAAATCAGGACTAGAATACATCTTCTCTTCCAAAGATTAATCATTTTTTTATCCCATACTGGAGAACAGTTGCAGAAGATTTTTTAATATAGGCATCCTAAATAAGATGGATGGCCATGGCTCTTCTACAGCAGAAAATGGGCACAAACAGGTACCAACAACAATGTGCTGCAACAGCAGTGCCAGCCCTAAAGCAAACATGGGCATTTATAAACCACTACATAAACCTTGCTCAGTGCCAGGAGCAAGTGCTCAGCTCTGTGTTTTCATGCCTCATACCCTGACAGAGTGGGGCCACCAAGCTGGAGATTCAGGGGTGGAGTAGCTTCTTCCACACCCTCAGAGACCGGGTTTTTCAATAACCCTTGTGAAAGCACATACCCTTTCCACAGCCACATCTCCTCCAGCATCCAGGCCTTTTTGAAACCGCACCTAACCACTTCCTGATGAGAAAGACTGTTTCATAGTCAAGGTTAAAGCAGGAAATAAAAAACGAGCACTTCCCCCTCTCCCCATGGTCCAAGTGGAACAGGGAGAGACACAAATAAAACCCCCAGTCAAAGGGAGGGAGGAAATGCTGATGGAGAGAGTGTGAGTGAACATTATGAATCCCATTACACTTCTATCTCGTGGAGCAGATTGCCACGGGCAGGAATTTCTGACATACAGTCTAACTTGCTGTAAAGTCTTATCACATATAAAATTGCAGGAACCATAATGCCAAGGAATGAGACAATGATAAATGAAAAAGCTTTCACAAGTTAATGTTCACAACACACTGCCAGCAAAACACACAATCCATTTAATTAGTAAAATGCCACAAGATACTGTGCAATTCTCCATTCGGAGAGACTGTGAGTAAATATGCAGGAATGTTAGAATACAATGAGATGGCTGCATTAAAGATTGAAATATATGTGGCTGATGAGGTGCAGACACTGCACATTAAAATGAGCACATTGCATCATAAATTTAACACACTTGACACCATAAGGGGCAGTTAAAACTATGTCACCTATGAAAGCAGCTGCAGCTCCTTTAGAACCAGTGGCACTAACAGCTGCAGACTCACATTGGCTGTCCTGGTCTCTAGTCTTGCTACTCAGGTAGTCCAAGGCCACCAGAACAGCCAGTGGTCTAAGAAGAACGAGTTGGGTTTTGTTTGGATGAAGAGAATCAATCATTCAGCCATTTTATGGTGTCAATTCTCTAGTTGTTGCTCATTGCCCCATTTTTTTGGCTCTTTGCTTTTTTCCATGCCTCAGTCAAGACAGCAAATTCCACACCCTAATTCAGGTACAATCTCACCAGCCTCAGCCTTTCCTAAATGCTCTTCCACCTTCTTCCTCTCATGCTTCAGGAACAACACATGCTTTAGTCTGCTCCCAGTGGATGTGTAACTCTGGTCACAATCTCCACCAGATACCACCTGCAACAGTTGCCTGATACTCTAGTCCAGAGATGTTTAGATATTCTGACCTCCTATTTCTTTGGCCACTGCCTCTTTCCAGCACGCCTCAAGCCATCTCTGCTGCCAAAAGTATTCTTAAAATGGGACTGACACTTCACAGGAAGCCCTGAAAAGCAGCCTTAGCCATCATAAGCTTCTCCAACCTACACAGATGCCAAGGGGTAACTTTTATTCTGGTTAAGCTCCCTGTGCTAAGGGTGTAAATCCCAACTGCCTTTGTTGTGTTGGGACCAACTGACTGTGGAGGGTTCATCACAGTATTGCTGAGGTTCCCTGGAGGTGGATGCATTAGGATGAGTGGAAGATGAAAAGGTCACAATGATAGGCTTCAGTGCAGCAGCCACTGCCATCAGTTCAGGTTCCTGTGTGTATTTTAGACCTTTCTGCTGCATTTTTACAGAAGTGGAATGGAATATTTAACATTCATGGGACCCCCATGTGCTCCTCAGGATGTCTACACAGCAGACCATATATTCTGCTCTATAAGCAGTAACTTTGATTTAACACTGCCAGTGTCTCTTCCTAAATCAGTTTGGATCTCTCCAATTCCATACCATCATATGTCTGTTTCAGCAAGTAGTGTTATGATTCACAGTGAGCAATCTGGTTCATCAAATAATCCATTCCCTCACCTCAGTAATCATTTTTAATGGGTGATTTATGTTTTTATTACTAAAGCAGATTAAAAGCACAGCACAGCATATTTCAGTGCGTGGTACATATCTACTGCTTTTAGGATGTGGATTTGAGTTGATAAGTCTTTCTCAATTCCAGCATTGACTGGCACAGCACAAAATGTCACTTCATTAGGAGACAAGCAGAAATAATCCAACCAGAACAATTTTTATCGATGAAGTTGAGCAGAGAAATATCAGGGTCACTTATCATTTTGTTCGTGGGGAAGAGGCAATGAAATCTCTATCAGAGAATTCTCTCTGACAGGAATGCACTTAATCTTACCACAGATAACACTGCCACAGGAATACACTGCTTGGTATTTCTAAAGGCTACAGTAGATAGCCCCACCCTAACATGCTGTTTCAGCAGTTCACAAGGCTTAAATGACTTCATGCCAAACCCCTCTGAAGACTTCCTTTCTCCCTATTTTTTGCCAGGAAAATTCAGTATCTAAGCATTTCCTATGTTCATATTGCAAATTCTCAGCCTCAGAATAGAGCACAAATGGCGCAACATGCTTTAGGTTACACAGGTCATAGGACTGTGTAAGCTGCACAGGATTCCTGCAGCTTCAGAAGCTGCTTCTGCAAGACCCAATGGGCTGTTGGGTTTTACAACGGATAGGATTCCTTTAGCAGCCAAGTACCAGAAAAGCTCATATGACTTGTTTTTAAATATAAGCAACACTATTTTATAAGCAGTTGAGGCCTTTGAAAATCGAGCTGCCTTTGCATTGCTCAAGAAAGACATACCTGTTCTTGCCATCACACCAGTGACTCCTCAGGAATGTGTGAGCACGGTCAGTAACCTACACATGGGGACCATCCCAGTCTGATGACATCCCCAGTTTTGGAGCAAGGAACTGTCTCTATAAAGGAAACTGTGATTTGTGTAGTATTTTATTGTCTTTTAATTGTCTTTCAATTATATTCAATAGCAAAGTGACCTTATGTTTCAGTCACTGAACTGGAAGGTATCTAAGTCAACCTCCTCTGACAGATATTTGTCTATATCTGTTGACAAACACCTCCATTGTTTTCAGATCTATGCATCCCATTCAGTAAATCTGTTCAGCATCTCATTACCAAGTTTTTTTGTGATGTTGATCTTAAATCCTCCTTGTTGCAATGAAAGCCCATCATTTCCCATCTTATCCTCCAGGGATTTGGAAAACAAGTTACTCTTAGTAGCAGTCCTCTGTGTATTAGAAGAGTAACACTGCTTCTGTTCAGTGTTTTCATATTTAGGCTGAGCAACTATGTTGTTCTCAATCTAGCCAGGTTGTATTTTCTGGCAATTTACAGTAGGATTTCCTTCCAGATGAACGAACCTATATGTAAGTGACTACCTATAGGTCTGTGCAGGGAAGCCAAGTATCTAAGATCCCAGTGTAGCTGACAGTCAATCAACAGTTTAGAGAATTATTCCATTCAGTGTAAAGCAGACATCTCCACCCCTATATCACCAGCAGCTATGGGAGCTCAGACATCTGCTTCATTTGCAGATGCTTACACTGTAGCTTTGGTATCTAAACCAGGCTATCAAATCATCCTCATATCATTTTCATTGTTTTCCACTGAACCAGTGGAGTCAAGTCTTTGGTGCAGCTCCAGGACTTCCAAATGACACCACTTGACTTATGTCTCTTAACAATTACGTTCTAAAAGTTTTCCCCAAAAATCAGCCATTTACACCATATATATATATATATATATATAAATACATTATTTACATCACAGACAAATAATCCAGCAGGCTCTTATCCTGGCCTGAAAGCATTAACCTGCAGGAGCGTGTCAGTCAGGGATTTTTTAATGGCAGATGTCGCAGGCCTGTGAATTTTAAAGAGATTAAACCTTGGGCTGTGGAGCAGTTTCAATGCTTCACCAGCCAGAAAAAAAATTTACAGCAGTACTGGGAATCCCCCTAACCTTTCCACAGGCCCAGAGGCATCGTGCTATAAGCAGGAGGGCTGCACAGCTCCACAGCTGTGTCCTTATCAGAGGATGTGGGAATGTGCTCCAGCATCTGGAGCTGATCAAGTTGGACTGTACCTTTCTTAGCCTGTCCCTTGTAAATCTGTGCTCATATGTATGGTCCACAGATGCAGCTGTGATGGATGTTGTCACAGGCTCTTTCTCCTACAGAAGAGTTTCATACAGGTACTTCTATCCACACAACCCGAGGAGCCTCCCTGCTGCTGCCACCATTCCTCATACTGCAGAAGTGCTGAGCCCTGCACAAACACATGGGGAGCAGCAGCCTCTGGACAGGCCCACATAGGCAAAACAGGCTCCACAGCCACAACCAAAAGAGGAAATAACTTCCAGGTCCAGGATCCCCAGTCTGGCATGAGATGACCCACAGGAAATAGCACTCCTCCACCTCTCCACTCTCCAGCTCTCTTGCTCTATGAACACATCACCTTGCAGACTCCATCACCAGCTTCCCCAATGGGACCAGTCCCAGCTCCTGGAAGCTGTATCCATAATGGGGAGAAGTGAAAGCCAGTGCTTGTTAACTGGTAGTGTACTTCTGCAAGACATGATTGGAAGTGACTTAAGCAACAGCTGCCAATTGAAGCATCTTTGACTGCAGATAAGTAAGGAAATTTTGTTTTCATCTGTGCTCCCCTACAGACCAAGCAGACTGATTGATGCTCCTAAGGAGCATCTAGAAAGCAGGTACTGCAAAAATCACCTGAGGGATAGGAAAGAGCAAACGACATCTTGCCTCTCCAGGTTGTTTAGAAGAAAGATTTCAAACTGTGATTTTGATTTTCACAGCTGGGGCACAGCATCCCCTCTTCAAGCTGAAGCTCAGCCAGAGAGCAACTGTGCTGTGTAATGCTGGGCTGAGGCTGAGGCCTGGGGTGGGCAAAATTTTCCAGAAAACTCCTTTCTTAACAATAGAAATCTCTGATTCAGTGACTAAATGTTGTCAAAAGTTTATTTGAATCATTTTGAAGAGGAAAAATAAGGTTGTTTTCAAGGTCTCAGAAAGATTTTATTTTGTAATTTTTAACTTACTTGCTTTTTTTGTGTTTCAACTACATGTATTTTTCACCCTACAGATACTTACTTGAAATGGAAACATGGAAGTGATGTTTTTTCCTGCCCAGAGCAAATTTTTCACTGAGAAAAAAGGTTTATGACAATGGTGGAGTTACACAGCCACCTCTTCCTGACCTTCTGCAAAATCAGGTACTTGACCTAACCCTCTGCCTCCAAGTCTTCTCAGCATCACTGGCTTCCTGCACAGACAGACTTGGCTGGAACATCATGTGTGGAGCTCGAGCTGAAAGAGTCATTGATTTCACCTGCACTGAAAAGTACTCCATGCTCCACTTGGTTTTAGTGCTGCTTTGTGCAGGAGTCTTTTAGACCTGATACCCATTATCTCCACACACAAAAACGTATTCTGCAGCCTTGAATTACAATTGACAATGGTCCAGTTTTAAGACATTTCATGTTTGGACCAGGTTACCAGCTTGCAATTAAAGATGTACAGAGATGTACACCTCTAAGATTTATCAATATTGCTGTAGTTCAACAAACTGGACTTTGAGGTATGGGACAGTCAGGCTGTTTTGTCTCAGACACATTGAATTTCATGGAGGTGCTGACATTTGGAAATAAAACAACAAAACTCTCGACCAGAAAGGAAAACGGCCACGAGTTAAACTTTTGACACTGTGCAAACAGCTGAAAGCCTACAAGCACTGGAATCCAAGCCATGCAGTAAAGGCAGGGGAAAAGGAAGGTCTGGGGGTTCAGTGGCTTTGCCACAGAAATTCCACGTGTCTTGATGTACGTGGTTGGCTCATGGTGCATCCCAGTTCTTCCACCTGTAAACTGGGAACAGCAACGAGCTGAGCTGAGCTCCTATGATGGTGTAGGGTTTACTTCATTGACAGGTGCAAGATGATCTGAACACAGAAAAGTGTTAATTCAAGATTCAGAAAGCACCAAAACCTTTCTACCAAATGCAAAAATGAGAGAGGGGAGAAGCTCTTCTAAGAGAAAACCTACCAGATCTTCACAAACTTTTGAAGAAAACAGACAGAGGATCCTTCCTGTATGAAGCCACTGCTCCAGCAGAAAGCAACTGAGGGCAATCTGTTGAAGTCAGTGAGTGTCCTCCCACAGACAGCAAAGAGCTTTGGACCAGGCTGTCAAAGAACAAGCACATGAGGATGATGTGTTTCTCACTGGAAAACACCATGTACATGCAGCTCTGCCAAGTTCAGGTATTAAAAAGGAGACCTTTTTGAACAGATATGGAGTTATTTGTCTTTCCACTGTAGCAGAAATTCATGGCAAGGGAAGCTGGTCACCCACCAGGGTTTCCAGACTTGTCAATTGAAAACAAGTTTGGAAAACCAACAGTCACGACAGGATGGTGATATTAAAATTACTGTTTAATGATGAGAAAAAGAAGGGCTGAAATGGCATCTATATTAGACAAAGGGCTCCCTCTAGCTCATCAAACTGTGCTCAGTAGCACAAAACTAGTTCTTGCAGCATGGATCAACACTGTGCAGACACAAGTCCCACTTCACAGAAAATACTGCAGTAAAGTGAATATGCAGGATGCAAGTTTGCTTCTCATCACCCCACAGGTGAGGGAACAGCAATAAATATAAACAAGTAAGCCATTAAGCTTGGCTTCCTGAGATGTCACTTCCGAGGTTATGCCATTAATGTTAAATCCAATCTTGCTTAAAAGTTTTTGCCATTTCTTATAATTCTCTCAGCATTTTACAAAAATAGAAGAAAATCACAGCTCTCAATGTTGTTACGCCCATCTGTGTAATGCAGCTGATGTTTTCTCTCCAGGTTTACCAAGAGGAGGTGGCTAAGCAACAACTGTTCCATTACCTCTGAAATGCAGACATTTTAGGGAGGTGAGGCAGGACCTCTTCAAATGCATCTGGCACCCCTACCTAAAGGGTGGTTCCCACTTTTAGGAAGCAAACATGGAGATTCAGCAGTTCCCCAATAACCAACACACTGGAAACAGATTTATTGTGATACACAGCTACTTAGTGGCCAGGAGAAAAGGACAAGCAATCCTCCAGCAAAACAGACTGCTGAGAACCTAACAAGGGCAGTGCTTACACCCACTGCAGCCGTGCTAATGAATGCCATCCTGCCTTCCCAAAAAGATTGATTTCATATATTCAAAATCCCTTTGAATGCTGATAAATCTCATGTTGATTCCTGGTCCATGAACCTGCTGATAAACCTGCTGCCTTGGCCTCAGCAAAGATGGGGAGCAGGTCTGAAAGCAGCTTGACTGCTCCATCAACCCTTCCTGAGCCTGCATACACTGTGCACAGGTCTGGGTCTTGGGGTGAAATGGTTTGACCCTTGCTCTCTACAACTACCTGAAAGGAGGTTGTAGTGAGGTGGGTGTTGGCCTCTTCAACCAAGCGGGTAACGACAGGACCAGAGGAAGTGGCATGAAGTTGCTCCAAGGGAGGTTTAGACTAGGTTTTAGGAAGAAGAGTAGTCAGGCACTGGAACAGCCTGTCCAGAGAGGTGGTGGAGTCACCATCCCAGGAGGTATTAAAAAAAGGTGGGGATGTGGCACTTCAGGATGTTCTCTAGTGGGAATGGTGGTTTTTTTCTGGCTTGACATTTGGACTCAGTGCTCTCAGAGGTCTTTTCCAACCCTGATAATTCTATGAAGTATTCTGAGCCACTGTCTCTGCTTCCTGAACACCCTCGTGCCCCCCAGCAGTGTCCCTGCACTGTGTGGTAGGTAGCAGCAACAATCCCAGCAGATTCCTGTCCCCATCCTGAGGTATGAGGCAGGCATCAAATAGTGGCTGCAACAGCTGCTGGAGGGGCAGGGGAGGTGAGAGAGATGAAAACAGTTAATTTTGTGGAGGCTAAAGAAGGTTGCATCCCTGGAGGAAGAAAATCATAGAGATGGGGTCACACTTCCAGACTCCCCAGATCTAGCAGTGGCAAAAGTTGGACTGCTGCAAATAATAAAGACTTACATTGTGCTTTAAACCTCTGCCATGAATCTCAGCACATTTTATGAGGAAAATAAAATACAGGCTCCCTGTATTGCTTTACTGAGCAACAGAGAAACTGGTTTATTAGTCAACTGCATCTGTGTGGGGGTGATGTCTGAACAGACAGCTGGGTCCCTTATCAGAGCTGGATAGAGCTGTGATAAAGACTGGGGAGGGTCCTCCATCAGGAACAGCGAGCCTCTTCCCCCTCCAGCATCACCGAGCACAGGCAGCACCACAGGAGGTCACAGTGGGGTGTGGATGGGGGTCTGTAACACTGTAAATCTACACCCAGACAGTGCCAGGTACTTCAGTATCTGTCAATTTTCACCCTTCATTGGGTGTCCCCAGATACAGACACTGCTTCTCAGAAGTCATCAGAGCCACAAAGGAAGAGGTGACAAAGAAAGGAAATGGAAGCAGATCTTAGAGTAAAACAACATCCTGAGTCAGATCTTGCCTCCTCCCAAGCCCCCAACAGACTCAATTCAGCATTTCTCTTCATTAGGGCAACTCCCAGACAAGGTATTAGAACCATCATAAGACTTTAGCTTACAGGTTTATATAACTTTCCCTGAGAAAAAAAGTCTTTGGTTGAAACAAATCTGCCATGAAGGGAAAAGTTAAATCCATTACCCATCCCAAACTGTATCAAGACAGTTATTTTTAGTTAAAGCTCATTCTCTGTATAAATGTGCACACTGCTCAGATTTAAGTTTCCATGTTTCCTTACCTCAAAACAAAATCCTGGTTAAATACCTGCTCAGAGGCAAGAAGAGCTTTATGTACAGGACAGGAGTTGGACTTCAGGGACTAACTGCAAAGAAGTTTTCTTCATCTAAATTTAATTAATGTGCACCCTTATCAGGTTTTAGAAAACTGCTGAGAAATCACAAGTACTGTACAAGAAGTTTTTGAGCAGTAGAAAGGTTTGGGGTTTCCTTTCTGAAAAACGTTTTTTAATCATGTTCCAATGTAGCCTCTGATAGGCTAATAAACTGCAACTATCTGATTTTGGATTTAAGGTCAAAAGGCAAGAATTCAAATAGAAATGTCTTCTATTGCTACATTCTGTACATAAAGTACAGATGCAGTAAAAAGTAAATTGGTTAAGTGTTGCTTGGAGTGCACACAGAAGAAAATTAAAATAACCCAATTGCTATCTCTAATTAGAATTTCTGAGGAACAGAGATGGATTGTCAGCTTCCTCAGGCATTTCCTACTCATGCCAGTCAAATTTATGCACCCCCTTTCCAATTAGTACCTTAATTGCCTTTCCATAACAACCAAGCTAGTGCTGGCTGGTAGTTTATTTGAAATCACAGAGTCTCAGGAATGCTAATACCTACCCAACCCATCAACAAGCAGGTGACTTGTTGGGTAAATTGCTGTGCTTCAGTGATGTCCAAACACTGCTACATGGTGTATTTCTTTTACAAAATTAAGCCCTTTATGATCATCACCTAGGAGGCCCTGGTACTTGTGATTAGAGGAGAAATTAAGTAGGTGAAAGACCACAAAAACATCTTGCAAAGATTTTGTCTGTTGTAAAACATTCAAACATAAAAGGTGTTAATAAATACCCCTGCTTTACGCTTAGTGTCCTTTGGTATTTTGGGGTGCACTGAATGCAAAAGGGGGGCTTGTCAAGTCAAGCACAGCAGAAGCTGGGCAGAATGGACAGCTGAAGGATGGGGGAGGATGATGTGAAATCTCACTCCTGCCAAGCTGCAGTTCACACAAGCTTTCCTGCCTGTCTTCAGTCCGAAGTTTCTTCCAAAGTTTCTTCATCATAAGAAGCTTCAACTTTAAATTACCATCCAGCACCATGTGTCTTCCCACAATATGAAGCTATTAAAAAGTAAAAAAATCTAAAATCAAGAAATTAGAAACTAGGATTGACAAAATCACAACCCTAATCATGTTTTCCCCTTCTTGCCACTCCTCCCCTGGGCAGCCCAGCAAAGCTAGTGGAAAACTAGTGGCACTTGGAACCTTTCCCAAACATAACCAGTTTTATTGAAAGACAAGAGGGATTCCTAGAAGGGAATTTGACACACTTCTCATTGTAATGGAGACCTTCACATCTTTCTTGGGACTGAAGACCGCCCTGCCTTGAGGGCAGAGGAGTGTGGCTTGTGGGCTGACAGGTAGCAGAGGATGAACATATGCACACAACAGAGATGCTGTTAAACACAGTGAGTTCTGTCTGTGGCACAGAGTGACGGGCTCTGAGGCAGGTGGAATTAGGAGCTTTTCATCAGTAGAAGCAAGCTGAACTAAAATATGCTACCCTGCAGGTGTCTTAAGCTATTTCTCCCTGATAGTTTGGTGCTGCTCACCCTATTGTTTCACTTCTTGGCTTCTGAATTTTGCATTTTATTAAAGATGGCATTCTGCAGAAAGCACAAGAAAAAGCACAAAGCACTCTGCCAGCTTTAGCTATTTTACTGAAGAATTTTCTTACCAGATTTGTTTCAACCAAAGACATACATGCTTAGTATAGGAACTAACATCTGAGCAGCCATTCCTGCAGTCAGGAAAAGGTGCAGTGTGATCTGCAGTGTGTTAATACACACACCATGTTGCTGGTTATCTAACCTAAAAGGACAAACTTTAGCTGTGCATCAAACTCTGGATTGTTTTCTAGCTCCTCCCGATGGCACAGACCCGGAGCTGCTGTTTACACCTGCCAGGTTAGGGATCCTGTGCAAGCAGGGTGAGGAACTAGCCCTCAGCACCTATTGTCAGCCCTTGAACAAAACAAAAGGGCTGCCTGACCCAAGGACTACCTGGGGCTGAGGAAATAACAAACTGCACGTGGCCCAAGGCCTGTGTATGAGATAAAGACCAGATCAAGGGGCAGAGGGGGCCAACTCCAGCTGCTCAGGTGTGAGGACTCAATCACACTTACTTATCGTTGGGAAACAAGGAAACAGGCCTATAAAATGAGGCTGTAATGGTGGGTCTGGGGAGCACCAGCCTGCCCTGTTGGCTGACCCAACACTGGATCTGGTGGTTCTCTGATATCTAACTTTTCTTCTCCTCTCTCTCCCCCTTCCTAAAATAATTTAATAACACAAGGCCTACCACATTTTGCTCAGGTTGTGCAGGTTGCACATATATGTATTGTGTCTTTTATGATCAAAATAATCACCCTTTATGATCGTGAAGCCTGAGATAATAACTGAAGTATCAGTATTCCTTATATAGTTATAATAAAATCTAATATTCAAATACAGACCTTGAGTGTCATTTCACATTAATCTGATCAAGGGGTATCCAACAGTCAAACATTTCCTCAGACATTTTACTCAGGATCAGTAAACAGTTACATTTTAATCGTTGGATCCAGCTGCAGCCAGGCTCCTCTCAGAGAACGAGTTTAGAGATCAAGGGGGTCCAGTCTGAATCTCCTTGGGTTGCTTTACCCAGGTCATGACAGGGCAGCAAAGAACTGAGACCAGTCTTGCCCAAATTATCTGCAAGATCTCCTTGGATCCTTCTACCCCACCATCTGTCATAAACTGTGCTCTTCTGAAGATGACAAAAACAGAAGATAAGGAACAAACAGCCTTCCCAGACCCAGTTTTACTCACCACAGAATGTCATATTCTGCATTTGGCCTCCAGTGAGAGAGTGAGCACTGGACAATGCTAAGTGTAATCATTACTGAGAGTCTGGGATCCTGCTAAGACTAATGAGAGACATTTTGACCGCATAAAAAGGGCACATAAAAATGGCAAAATCTGTCCATCAGATTCCCAATTATCAACATTGCCTGAAAGTTCTCCTCTGCTGATTCCCACTCACTTCTTAAGTGGAAAAAGTAAGTCAAATCCAGGCTCTTGGGCTGTCTCCACACTTCCACCAATTGCCCCAGTTAAATTTCAGCAATGAGCACTAGGGGTGAAAGACAAATTTTTCTACCATCTTCAAAATCCTTGAAAAGGTATCCCTATTAATACCTGGCCATTTCACTGTTCTGAGAAGGATAGCTAAGGTATGTCTTCAAAAGATCCTGTTACAGCACACAGGGATTCATCATTCAGCTCAGGAAGATCTGTAGCAGAATTAAACAGCACGGTGCATTAAATAGAAATTACCTTGAAAAAAAATGGTTGGCAATATACCAGAAGTACTTTACCTACACAAAAATCAGAGTAATGAAGGAATTTGCTGCCCAATAGCTATGACTGCACCTTGCAGGCTAACCACCAGTGGCGCAATTTAGTTTTGCTTAGACAAATGTTAGCTGAAAAGTAAAAGGTTTGCATCAGTTAAAACTTTGTGCAATTAACTGGCCAGAAGCTGGGAATTTATTTTTTATTAATTAGCAAGTGTAATAGCAGGATCTTAACACTACAAGAAGGATTTAAAACTGACTAGAAAACAAGAGTGGGCTGGTTAATGGATGCTGTTCAAGACAGTGGTGGTGTGGGGCATTTGGAAAATTTTCCATACAAACTCTTTTCATCAAAATTAAGAAATCCAAATGTTTCTAAACTCTTATTAAAGTCAAGCACAATAACAACAACTAGGAAAAAGTGAATCAGCTTTTTAAAAGCATTTTAACTTTTCACAACTTCTCTAGAGAAAATTACAGAGCCACAGAAACACTTTCCCTAGTGATAACATGGGATAAATCTCCTATGTTATGAACATGCACAGCAACTCAGGTTCTTGCTTAGGAGTACCTGAAGTACAGTGCTAACCAGCAGGACAAAACGTAATTCTACAACAAACCTGGCAATCCCTGAAAGAAAATGGATATAGAATTTCACCCAGCAGGTACACATACCCATGGAGTGAAGGCACACAGAAAACAGAATCAAATGTCCAGGGGATTTCATAGTGAATGTCAGCTGAAGCTTCCTCCCCGTCCCTCTGCACCCCGTATCTCTTTGTGTTCAAAAATCAACACAATCCAGAGTAATGCAGCCACGTGAGTGAATTAACACTATTTCTGACTCCCTAAGGAAGCTTTTACAGTTATACATGATGTAACAGCTTGACTAACAGAACTGCACTGTTCTCCCAAGCAAGAGGATAAACTGAAGACAACCTTCCCCAGTACCAATGGGTGACAGGAGCTCCTGTTTGCAGCCACCATTGTTGCTCTTACTTTTTTAGCCTGAAAAAAGCAACACTTGCTTGATCCTGGCTGCTACCTTCTCCTCCATCCATTCTTTCCAAACCATTTCCCAAGCATCCCAGAGCTCCACCTTGATGCCAGAAACATCTCTTTTCAAGATCCTTCCCAGCCAAGGAGGTAAAAGACATTTGTCCCTGTGTGCATGCTGGCGTCTCACAAACTTTGCATCTAAAGATGCTGACGAACATTATTCAGGAACATTTGCCCATGAAATATTGGTCTGGTACAACCACCAACATGCCACAGCCATGATACAATTTCAAATACACCCTTAGAGCACAGAGGAAAGCCATATGAGGCATTTCTGGATGTCCAGATGAAGAAAACAGTGTGTTCGGAAGAACATCAGTACAGACTACAAGGACCATCATTTGAGCTGCTTCTGTCAGTCATCCAGCAAGAGCGCGCATGGGCTGAGCTGCTGCACTTCCCCATGTGCATTCACAGCAAAAAATTTCCTGCAAAGGGCCTAAAACTCCATGATGTGCTCAGCCCTCCCAACCAATGCAGCTGAAATTCCTCTCCCTGTAACACTCTACGCCCTCAGGAAAGACAGTTTTATTAAAACACTGTGTGTACTCACTGTGTGGATAGTCCAGAAAATCATTCATCTGTAAACAATTTAATTAGAAGCTTATCCTCAGAGTAATGTTCTAGTAAAATGGCAGCCCACAGCAAGAGAATATTAATGTCTCTGTGTGTAAGCAGGGGAAGTGCTTCAGTCTGGGCTCAGAGGAGAACCTTTGATACTTCACCACAGCCACCAATCCTTTGTATGCTCTACAAGTCATTTTCTGACCTCTGCTTTTGTTCCTTCACCTGTAAAGAGGCCATAAAAACATTTAGTTACCTTGTAGAATTCTTGACTTGCAAAAAGGGGCTGCTCAGACTTTTAGCCCCCTTCTTTCTTCACTGTACATGTGTTTACACTCTAACACTCCTGCTTTTCTCTCTGCTTTTTCTTAGAAGCTCTGGTTCTTGTTTTAGAACAGTTAAAGCAATCCCAAATTATAGGAAATCAATTCATAAAGCTATTTAGGAGCTTGGTCCTTGCCTTCAGTGGCAACAGATCCAGAGCCAGGAACAGAAGTTACAGTCACTGATGAACAATGAGGCAGAATCCCAGAATCTGAACTCCCTATAATTGAACTACATAGCTATAATAAATGCCTTAGTTGATGTCCCTAGCACTTGATAAAGGCCAATATAGCAAGTCATTACACCACTGCATGTTAGAAGGAAAATATGTTGATAGCTCAGCAAAGATAAGAAGAAAAATAACTTTTCCTGAAACAGAAAAAAGGATGGATCCAAGAACAGCTACAGTCCAGGAGTAGGATGATTTCAGAGATATCAAAAAATCATCTTTAAACATAAGCAGTACTGACACAAACAACAGTCACGTGAAATGAGCCTTCTCAGCTCTGACACCGCACATCAACCCAGTGCCTTAGAAAATATGTAATATACTGACTGACACAAAGTACAAATGAAGAATGGAGAAAGGGTGTATGGAAAGAATAAACAGAGTTTAGCTGCTTGTGACTGTTACACTCAATTGAGTGCTACTCTCAGCTAGTAACTGGTGAATAGATGTCTGAATCAACTTAAATGCAGGACAACATGAAAACATTACCAGACATTTCATTAAGAAATGCAGGGTCTTCTCCTGCTTCTAGGAGGAAACAGGTTTTCACAGTCTTTCAGAGGTTTTAGTTCTAACCTGATGCTCTCAGAAAGTCCTCTATGTTTCTGAAGAAGGGCTAGCAAATGTCTGTTCTTGTCAGAAACCAGACAGACCACTGGAAAATTTGAGCCTAAGCTTGTGAAAAAGGATTGTTTCTGGGAAGAAGACTCTTCTCACCTAAGTTCAGCTGCATGTTTCCATCTAGCTTCATGGAAAGAAACTGGTGGTGGCCAGGGAGTCATTCACCTGTCCTATTTCAGACCTGTGTGAATTGCATACTTCTCTCCTTGGGTTATAAAGGGAGAGAAAGATGATGAGCTCAGATTTAGTAATTTTTGAGAATCAGAAAGTAGAACAGATTAATTCTGTCCTGAAAAAAAGTACTTCATCCCAGAATCATAACCCAATTTTCTCAGCATGCAACAGCAAGTGACTTGAATGTCCACTAAGGAATTGAGAGTCAAAAGTGAGGACTGTTTTCCTTACATGAAAGCTGCCACCTTCAGGAGAAGGAACAGCATTAAACTCTCAAGAGGCATGCCAGGCTGCCATGTGTTCGCCTTCCTACTCAGAGCTCACCATTCCCATGGCAGTATCAGAGATCAGCTGGATTGAAGAAAAACATTATCTGCTGTTAATTATTGCTGTAAAGGTCTGGCAGTGTGCTGAGTGCATCTCTGACAGCATAAAAAACTGTTCAAAATATCAAGTTTATTGGAGTTTTGCTCACAAAACCAAAAGTGCACTTTGAGCAAAGTCTTGAGAAGATTTCTCAAACGAAATGAAAACTTATTCTCAAAAAAAAATTAAAACAAACAACAACAAAAGTGTGGAATTTTTTTTTTTTAAAGTGAGAAATCCTGGAAGTACTTGCCTATAAACCCAGAGGAAAGGGAAATCCCTACCAGAGGCAGCCACAGTGGAAACGTAGCTTAGCAGTCACATCCAATTTATAATACTTATATTAGCATAACTTGGAAAAGAGTATATTCCATTTGGGGTCTGAAATGCTTTATTTTTCCACACTAAAAAGACTCCTCTCATGAAAAAGTGCTTAATCAAAAATGTTTTTTTGAACTAACCTAATCTGGCTGAGAAAATGCCAAGCAGCTCAAAATGAATCCTCCTTAAGTCTTGTTCACTAAAGCAGTACCACCTTGGGACAGTCAAAGCTAACGAGATTCTGCTCAAGGACTGTGCCTTTGCCATGATCTAAGTGATCCCAGCTCAGCTCCCCATTGTTCTAATCCAGAAATCACCCTCATAGATGATGCTGTTTGGATATATAATTGGGAATTTCTGCAATGCCCAGAATGGAGTGAATGAGAAAATTGGATTATTCTAATTTATTTTAAACTTGTCTCATTTAAAGAAAGGTGGCTTTTGCTTTGATGTCCACACTGTATGTTTGTTCTTGTCTGTTGTGATTGTTCTCCAGCTCCTGAGTGCTCTGCCTTCCTGCCTGATCATAAAATACCGTAACCAAACCATTTTTCATGTTGGAGGTTCCCCCACCCCCAACTCGAGCCAGCTCTTTTCTATTCTTACATGCATTTAAAATAATAATAACAACAACAACAATAATAATAATGCTTCATTCAGGACATCTCATTTTGAGTGACGGCTACTTCAAGAAGCTACAGAACTTTCCCTCTGAAGGCACCAAAAGCCAAAACACAATCCCTGAAAAGGACAACCTGTGAGCACCAACCCACAGGAGATGGTCAGAAGCTACCTCAGTGGGCTGCTGATCTGCCTGGTGATTTCTGGCTGTGGCTGAAGCAGATTAAAAGTAGCCCCAGAGAGGCAGATCTACTTCCACATAATTTATTATTCAAGCATAAAAGTTTAATGTACCTATTTGAACAATTAAAGTGTGCTCTTTGGAGCGTAACTGTCGTTTTTGCTTCTGAAGACACAACAGCTCATGACTCAGTAAGTGCTACGGCCAGAACCCCAACATGCATTTAATCACGAGTTGCTTGTTTCTCTGTACACACCCAGGAGGAAGAAATAACTTTAATAATAGACACCATTAAAGAAAGATTTCAAGAAAATTAGGAACCTCGGACAAAACTCCCTGGGCTTCTGGGACAAATTTGCTCACAGCTGGAAGCCTAATATGTTTAAGGGTGGCTGATCCTACTCTAATACAATTTTTATAATATTTTTGCAGTCCTGCTATAAAAGCCTGTGGTGCAAATCATGACTGAAACAAGCAGACCTTCCCTTGAGAAAGAACCGAGTTGGCTTTGCTGCAATTTACTTAGTTTAATTTTTTGGATATTTATATCTGTGCGGTCTGATGGTAGTACTGAGCTGTTGCCCAATTACATTTAGTCCCAGAAGAGGAAAGGGAAATTAATTTCAGTGTTACTTTGTTATTAAGACTTTGGAGTACCCATGACCCAGTGTCTTTAGCTCACAGGATAGATTTAAATTACTGTTCTGTGAAATAGAATTTTGACACCCCACCTGGAATACTGTGTACAGTTCTGGTGCCCTCAGCGCAGGAAAAACATGGAACTGTTGGAGAGGGTCCAGAGAAGGGCCATGAAGATGATCAAAGGCCTGAAGCAGCTTGCTGTGAAGACAGAGTGAGAGAGTTGGGGCTCTTCAGCCTAGAGAAGGGGCTGGGAAGACCTTATAGCACCTTCCAGTACTTGAAAAGGGCCTACAGGAAAGTTGGGGAGGGGCTTTTCATCAGAGAAGATAGTGATAGGACAAGGGGTAATGGATTTAAACTGAGAGAGGGGAGATTTAGGTCAGATTTTAGGAAGAAATTCTTCACAATAAGGGCGGTGAGGAACTGGAATGGGTTGCCCAGGGAGGCTGTTGATGTCCCAGCCCTGGAGGTTTTTAAGGCCAGGTTGGATGAGGTTTTGTGCAACCTGATCTAGTGGTAGGGTTCCCTGCTCATGGCAGGGGGCTTGGAACTTGACAATCTTTAAGGTCACTTCCAAACTTAATGATTCTATGAAAGATCTGCTTTCTTTGTTTTTTATTACAAGCATACAGCCTAGACTATGAAAGAGAAAGCAATGTTTGGCTTTGCAAAAAAATTACACCACTAAACTTGTCATCTGCTGAGATTAACATTTCATTTTTCAGTGCTATTTTGCTGCTATGCAAACCATGATGGCAACTGCATCTAGCAGGGTATTTAATTCTGCTTTACAATTTCATTCACTTTGACCCATTTGGGAACACACAGCTTCAAAAAGCCTTCATCTTGCCAAGTACTGGGAATTATATTCCTCGTTCTGAAAAATGTCTATGCAAATAAACCATTTCTAGCAGTTTCCCAAAAAGTCTTCCTCTTTCCACTGAAAAGTTGGCATTTTGTCACAGCCAGTCTTTTCTGCTAATTTAATCATTTCATCAAAACATCCATGCAAGCTTCTCAGGTCCAAGATGGAAGAAAACTGGAGCAGGGAGAACGGAGAAAACACCACACGGACACGAAAGGAGGAAGAGCAGTTTGACTAAAATTTCAAAGCAGCTTCTGCTTCAAGAGAAAGACAGAAGAGCTTTAATGTTCATGCAATGCACATAGCAGACTAGTTCCAGCTGCCAGGCCTTATTTGTGGCAGCACTCCAGAACAAATTGTTCAATTTATAGTTCCGTAAAGCCACCCGGAGAAATGTAAAAGTCAAGCTGGGCTCTTTTTCCTTCTCACATGCTCCCATCAGGAAGAAAGATTCTCAAAGATAAATTAGAACCTAGATACATCTCCGTAATGACAGTCTTACTGAGGCTGCATGGTAGCAACTCATGCAAAATAGAGAAATGAAAACAGTAAGGAAAAAAAAACCTGTTAATTATCAAAACCTGCGAAACTCGGCTCCTCCCACTACAGAACTGACCTGTATTCTGACAGATCTACAATTTACACATTTAGATATTATTTTGACATTAAGAACTGCAACATTGGCTTAAAAATTATAGTATTTTTTCAAAACCAACTGGTGAGACCTTATTTGCCATTGATATCTGGCAGCCCAAGGTTCATGTTTCTTCAGTGACTACAGTCAGTGCATTTTCTAACACATAAATTAATGAAAAAAAACAACAGGACAAAGATCTAGAGTCTCAAGAAAATAAAATAGCCTGTTATTTGAAATATTTGGCATAGCTCTGCCACTTGAAACACACAGGTTCAATTTATGCTGGTAAATTAAACTGTTCTGAGGAACATTCCCAAGCACTGGAGTGCCATCAGCTACACTGGTCAATTGTAAGCATGATCCATAGTATCATTTTTGGCCATGGTCAAATATCACTGAGACAACTAATGGCAAATCAAGAATTAACACAGTCCACAGAGACCAGCTCTAAAAGCAGTCTACATGTGGTCACTTCATTGGCGAAGTCAGGAAAGTTTAGTAAGAACAGGCTGCTTCATGCAAGTGGGTTTCAGTGCCAAAGAAGGATCTGAAGCACATTGAGTTTACGAGCATTGCTACAACCACTCAGAACAGCCATTGGAAGCAAGATGCAACAGTTTGAAGTTAATGTAAGGTTTGGTACTACCCTTCAGTAGAGTCATCCAAGTTCACAGAAAATTAAATGTCATTTAGTTTACTTGTAATTTGGCAGAAAGAAGCCTAAGTCTCCCACTGGAGATTCAACTAACAGTTCAATGCTATTTTGCTATTTCAAAAACAATCCTTAGTTACATTCTCATCCATTTTAAACAGCATCAACTTTGGTTTAGCTTCATTACAACTAAATAATTGCAGTTCTTCAGAGAAGCGTTGCCATAAGAGGTTCTTAGAGTAAACCATTTTCAAATACACATAAATAAAATGTTTAGAACCTAGTACTTTGTAACATGTAACAATATATCACAAAGGCTCCACGGAACTGAGATGGAAGAGTCCAAATCATCTAGCTGAGATGTCTCTGGTGTGAAGGAACACAAAAGAGAAGCAGGTTTAACAGTGCAAGGCTGTCTACTGAAGCTTGTCTGTTTCACTTCCTTAATACTCCAATTTAAGGGTTGTCCACTCAAGATCTGAGCTATTCTGACTAGTGACCACATGATAAACTCAGGATGAGGAAGGGAAACGAGCATAACACAAAAACATTCCACTGGACAGTATCCTTTAATAACATTCCCCATGAGAGGTCACTAACTCCTTAAAACCAGTGAATTGTAAACTGCATATCCATGGACTGCATGTTATGGGAAAACAGTTTGTAATCCTCCTATTAATCCCTGGCATCAGAGCACACACAGTATAATTAGAAACTGCAGCAGAATAATTTGAAAACTTTATTCCACAGGGCCATCATTATATCCTAGCTGTAAGCCTTTAATTGCCAATATCATCTTATGCATTACAGACATACCATATGACTAGATGAACAAACGCAGTAGAACGCTCTGCAAGCAAGCCCCAGTGAACGTGACAGCAAGGCCAGTGATGCAGGCAATTAAACAAGGTGCACAATTAATAAGCACAGAATACACAGCCTGGAAACATCAGGATTTCTACTCTCATGTATTTGTTGTACCCATAGTTGGCTTTCTAGGGTACCTTAAATGGATGCTCAAGGTAAAACGACTGAAAGAAATCTCACAAATTGCCACTTATTACAACCATGGAACAAGGGCAGAAACAGGTTTCTAGCAGTTCTTTGGGAAGATGTTACAAGTACTTAAACTGAAGTCGATGCTGACTCAGTACAAAATGGAGTGAAATCACAACAGACCACACACTCAAGCGCTTCTAAGGACAGCTCTTCTGTTTCTTTATTTATCTTCTCCACACTGAATTGTCAACATTTTGGTTTTAACCTGTAAAAAAAGAAGCAAGGCAACTGAAAGTTTCCTTAACCCTTTTGCTTATCTACAGCCTAAGAGTATATACAGTGTATGGCATCAGAAAATAAAACCTTAAAAGGAACATAATGTGGAGCCTAGCCATTATTCTCAGGCAGATAATGCAGCATTCAAGAATTTCTTCACTGATCTAAGAGTTACTTCTGCTTTTAACCAATGATCCCTTCCAACCCCAGCCATTCTATGATGATTCTATGAAACAGTTCAAATGTAGAAAACAGAACTTGCCCACTCTACTCCCAGATGCTTGGTCTGGTCTTTTGCATCCTTTCCTGGTGTAGGAGATCTCAAAAGTGGGAGAGAGTACTTCAATCTGATGCGAAGGTTCCTCAGCAGCTTCTCCTACCTTAGAGCCAGGCATCAGTTGCCATGTTAAAAAGCCTGAGCCCTGCCACTTCAGTGAACTCTTAAGAAGGACAACAAACTTCCCTCTCCCCATATGCATCCTGTTTCTGGATCCAAAATGTCCCTAAACTCTTTGGTGCTCCAGAGAAAGGACAAGTATTAGGACACAGTCATGCTTAGTATTTCCTAGAAGGTAGCTTATTTCCCTGCTTAAAAACTAATTCCAGTCCTCCTAAGTGACTAGTGCAGATCACAGGACCCTTATCACCCAGCTGCCAATTCTGGTGCTGCTCTATGGGCCAGGTAGGTGCCCCCCACTTCAGCAATATATCTTCTCTTTTGTTTTGACTACATCCTTATTGGAACTGACCCAAAGCACCTGTTTCCTGTACCAAACTACAGATTACCAGTAGAAATAGAATTACAAGCAACACAGGTTTGCTTTAAATGTCTCTTTCATATACAGTACCTAGCACTTGTCAAGGGCAGTGAACAATTCTTCCCTTGTAAAATTGGCTGCAATGCCTGTAATTACCCCCCAGGGTGCCAGCAAAACAAAAGCACAGCAAAATGCTGAAAAATTTCTTCAGATGAATGCAGCCTCCCAGTTAAATTACACTGCTCCTTTATTTACCGACATACAACAGCCACAATAGAGCAGCACTTCCTGAAGCAAGGATGCACATCATTGCATGGGCATCACAAACACAATACAGGCATGATGGCAAACTCAAGATGTGTGGTGGGAAATATCCCTATAAATATCCTCTATTGTCAAATCAACACCAGCTTTTGTTTCCCAGGCAAAGGGTTAAACACCTCCCCTTACTGGTGGCCCTGTCACTTCCTTCCACTAATACGAGAGGAAGATAAATTAAAAGATAGGAAATAATTCCTTTATAAGTGAATTATTAGAAAATCACAACACAAGATGTCATGTTTGTTGGGGAATGGAAAATCTTTTAGAACAGCTGATGTAACTGGAAAGGTGTAACAGGCTCCCAGGACCACAGGCAAAGCAGCACCAAAAGTCAAGCTATACATAAGAAACAATGACTAGTAGCATAACCTAGTTATGTTCATTAGCTGAACTCAGGAGAACTTAAAGGGAAAAAGCACTTGAGAAGCAGGAGAGGTGACGTGGAATTTAATTATTTACAGGTACTTACAAACCCTGTGCCTCTCCCCAGTACCACACCTAGCTTTTTTTATAAAATATTGGTAAAAAATACATCTCATTTTAATCCCTAAGGAATTACCAAGTGCTCCCTCTTCTTTCTAATTTCACCAGAGGGAAAGTGGAAAAATAATATAAATATCCCAATCTAGCTTGACCTTTACTTCAACAATAGCTGAAAGCAGCAGACACACTCTCAGGCTGGCTGCAGAGCCTTTCCTCTGCCTGGCAGGACATGCTGCAAGACAGGAAT
>NW_009970714.1:2514284-2525210 GCF_000747805.2 Chaetura pelagica | reverse complement strand
AATGCCACTGAAACTGCACTGCTTATGAAGTGGAGAAAATTTTACTTCTTGAACAACATGACAAGGCACAGGAGAAAGCCACTGCCTCACAGGAGCTTTGTGCTCAACACTGTAAGAACACAGCATGGCAGCTGCTAGACACTTGCTGTTTCCTCAGGCACATCAAACCTGCTGTGCCAGCAGACCCTTACCTCACCCAGGAACAAGCTGCACTTTACAGGACTTAACTCTTCAGCCATTCATAAAAACAGGCATAACACAGTTAGACTAAAGCTGGGAACATACAAGCAGGACCACAGAGGTTGCTCATTTAAATAAACTTATGGCAAAAAGAAAAAATAATCAAATAATTTGGAAGTTCAAGCAGCACAGCACTCATCCTTCACCACTTTCCACAGCTGTAGGGCAGTGAACTGTCAGCTCTCCTCCTCAGGGAGCCTGCTTTGGTGAGCAAAATCAGCCTGGGATTCTCTTCCTCTGACTTGGAGCCTTTTAAGTGCAACATTTGCACTAGTTATTATAGACTTTTACAGTCAATGGAGAGGAGAAAACACTACCGAAGGATGAGTCAACCAACCTGTTTTAGATGCATATCGTAGGAGGAGATGACTTACCCTCAGGATACAATGACACTACTCATCTGAAGCCAAAGCAAGCCTGTCAGACATCTGCACCTAAGGATTTGATAGTAATGTCAGAGCACACCAATTGTATGGCTTGTCCAAGAGGCAGTCACTAGGAAAAGATCAGAAGAAAACATGCAGAAATGAAGTGATCTGCCCAAAGGGATACAGCACAGCCAAGACTGACATAGCAATAAGAAAGGGAAAGGATTCCAGAACCTTACAGGATCAATAAGCAAACTTTTCTCCTCTGACTTTGGGTCAGGCCCCGAGTGTCCACAGAAAAATGATCAGATATGAAACAGTAAGCACAAAAGTGGTCACAGAAGAAATCTGTGAACACATAGTATTCCACCTCTTCTTCCTATCACATAGATTCAACTTGCAAAAAAGACACCTAAAAAGTTGAAAAGTTATATGGACACTCCCCTTCACTTCCTTTGGGTTTTTCTTTACTTTTTGAAAAAATGCCCTGGCTAAAGACCAGCATATGGAAATGAGGCAACTAGTTATTTCTTTGCCATAGTTTTACCTGAGTTTTCATTCACTCTAACTATCTGACAGCACTTTTTAATGTTATTCACTGTACTTTTCAATTAAGCAGGAGGCTGCATATCTCTGCTCAGCATCCCTGGCGGTTTTAAACAAGCTTTTCACTAGTTCCATCTGCAACACTTGTTTGGCAAAACAGTAATTTTTCCAGAGGAGAGAGAACAAAGCAATCATAAAGAATGAATTATTTACAGAAAGATCAGAATTCCACTTCAAGTTAAGACTTTACTAATTGAAAGTACCACACTGAACAGAGGCATAACACTCTTCAAGTTCATAAAAACCTTAAGTGCTTTTAAATACTACTGAAAAAAGGAAAAAGCTTAGAGGATCAGTAGCAGGAAATACCCTGCATACCAAGCCAAAGTTAAATCAAGGCTAAAACATATAATTTGCTGATTAGCTGATGGGGACAGGTAATTCCGTTTTCTAAGGGGCATATGGTACCATAAACCCACAACAAGTCAGAAGCCCCAGTTATAACTATTCAGATGAGACTGAACTTCTTGCTGCAACTCAGCTTACCTACACTGTCTCCATACAGTCCCACCACTCCTGGAATGCTGAGGACCTGCATCTTTGTAGTGCTTTTCAAGAGATTTTCAAGGCATTTTACAAGCCAATAAAAAAAGAACAAATCAGGCCCTGATTTCACAAGACTCATTCAGCAAGCAGCAGCAAAGCTCAAGACCAGTACAGGTCCAAGTTGATTGTTCTATCTTGTAAACTTGGTTTCACCAAACAAGGTGAGTCAATCTAACAGATCATTGCATTCAAGAAAACAGGAGTGGGAAGAGCTTTCTGCAAGGGAAGCACGTCAGCTAGTCTCACAGAAGTGTCCTGTGATCACTAGAGCCTGCTCCAAGGACAAAAAAGTATCACAACCTCAACAGCAAGCTATTAGAGAACAAAACTGCTACCCTCACCAGGCTCCAGAATCCTGCCCTAATGCATTAGAGATTTAGAAAGAGCATGCCTTATGAAATCAGGCTTTGCAAAGTGCACTAGTAACTGCTGGTGTGTAAGTGTCTGGAGGCAGAATAGATACTTACTGGCCTTTCTGGCTTTAAGTCTTGGGTTTAATTCCTTCCTCTGTTCAAGATTATTCAAACCAAATACGTATGTACCTTCTCAGGTTAGCACCCAAAACAGCAGGTCAGGGAACCAATTTTCAACTTGCTGCTCACAGATCCTTGTGGTTATTCATTAAATATTTCCAAGAAATCCATAAAACTTAACTGAAAAGACAAGCTTACCTGCTCACAAGCCTGAATTAGCCCAAAAGTAGTCAGTAAGAAGAAAAGCAGCCAACAACTCACATTTGGATTTGTCCCAACACATCTCACCTTGAACCGTTTTTCATCCAGTAACTGTTTTAAACCCACATGGTTTGTACTGTGATGGGTAGCTCCAAAAAGTTGAAGAGCAGGGAAACTCAGCTCCAGAGCATTTGAACATCCTGTATTACTTTTCTTACTGTTGATTTTCATGAAGAATGAGCACGAGCTTTCAAAGTGAGTTTCACTTGCTTTTTGAAAGAAGTTTCCCCACCCTCCCCCCCTCCAAAAAAAAAACAGGTGCCCATGCCTTATGTCAGGAGTGCAGAGCAAAAATGCCACCTCTTGCTAACTCTCAAAGGTATCTCAATACATGGCTAACACTGGTTGCAGGCCACACATAACTATGCCACATTCCCTTTTCTGCAGCACTAAGAGCCTGGACTCTAGCCATATCAAGCCCCCGGGTGCTGAATTCTGCTGTACAGACCAAAAACCCAAGCAGCCAGCAGTTATGTGAAAAACTTGAAACACAGAATTAAACAGAGACAAGCTGATGTAACACTGGAAGAAGCTGAAACAGCACACAGTAAATTTGATACATTATCCATGTTCTTCTCGGCCAGAAGACTGAGAAAAGTAAGCTTCAATGTGTCTCTCCTGAAAGCTGAGCTTAAGTTCAAAACCATTCAGAATCAGGCTTGAATCATGGAGTCTCATTTTGTTTAATTTCTAATTTATGCTGAACAAATAATTGCTTGGTCTCAATCCCTCCATGTCAGTGAAAATCAAATTAATGTGTCATGCAAAATTTTTATTGGGCTACACAGTTACAAAACCACTGCTGCCAGAGGTCAGTTAATTATCACTACAGACAGAATATGCAGGATTTCCTAGCCTATTCAGATTTAAATCACAGAAGAATAAACACTGTGCCCACAACATGTACTCATAATAGGGTAGTTAAGCCCTGCAACAGGTTACCCAGAGATGTTAAGAAACCTCCATTTACAGAGATCCTTGAAACTTGACTGGCCCTCAGCAACCATATCTGACACTAAAGTAGAGTACTGCACTAAGCAAGAGTCTGGATCAGGTATCTCCAGAGGTCCCTTCCAACTCCAGTGTGACTGTGATTCCACAGATACTGACATATAAATGGAAAGCTAACCCTGTAAAATAAAATGGACAGGTATATAAATCATGACTACCACAAACATTCATAAAGATGTTAACAGCATTTATTTCACTGGTCCAAGGCCCGTGTCATCCACCATTCACCAACATCAAAACAAAACGTTGTCTTCTATAAAACAGCTTCAGAAAATTCAAAACAAAATAACAGTGGCTATTATAAACTTCATACAATACTGCAAATCACTTATTTTGTATCATCCAAACATGAACAAATCAGTTTCTAGCATACATGGTGCTTTTTATTTGCCAAAAACACACCAGCACAACTCCAACACATGCCTCACACCTGGCAAGGCATAATAACATCGCTCCGTGACACTGACAGCTGTTCGTGCTTAGAACTACTCATCAATTCACCCTACCATATATCATAAAATACAAAATTATATGAAAACCCTACATTTACAAATTACAGTCCCAATCCTGCAATCTAATCCATTTGGGCAAGTACCTGCATCCATTCAAACTTCCCTGAAGGCAATGTGGTAATTAGTGCTCCATTGCTAAAGATTTGATTGCAGAATCGGGGCACAAGTGAGAAAGATTGAAATATTTCCACAAGCAGTAAAACACTGCCTTCTTCTTCTAGGTTCAGTTTCAGTAGTATTTGCACAACCTCCTAAACCAAAACTTACCTATTTTCAATTACTTCACATTTAGGAAGAAAGGATAGGCTTTAAAGTAGTCAGCAGAGCAATGGCTTTTACTGAAATGACTTGGGACTCTAAGTTGTGCTTTAGTGCACAGTGGTGATCCAAATGCTTCCAAGAGTTAACCACATCTCACTTCAGTATTTACAGTATCTGTTGCCTGCCTCTGCAACACAGGAGTTTCTTCACCAGAAAGATGTTGGAGATCTTGTTTCCATTAAACGAGCATTAGGACATGACTCCAAAAACAGGATTATGACGACAAATACTAGGGCCATACTCTTCATAGTCTTTCTTGGTGTGACATACTTGGAAAAACTCTGGCTATGAAAATATAAACAAAAACATTAAGAATACACCAAGTAGGGAAACTGACTAATAAACTAATGCGTTAACATTTATTTTTAGATAGCAGGTGATGGAGCACTGGCATAGGCTGCCCAGAAAGGTTGTGGAGTCTCTTTCTCTGGAGACTTTCAAGACCCATCTGGATACATTCCTGTGTGGTCTGCCCCAGGTGTTCCTGCTGCACCAGGGGGTTGAACTCAATCTTCAGAGGTCCCTTCCAACCTCTATGATACTATGATTCATGATGTAGCATTATATTTTTGAAACAGAATAAAAATTAGGATATGAATACAATTAATCAAGGCAAGTTTGTCTGGATAGCAGACTGCTTTTAAAAACAGCACTAAGAAATCCCATTTCAGAGAAAGGAACTGCTCCCATTTTCCTGCACTTGCTTCTCTCTCACATTTAAAGACCCAATTAATTTGATTGCTGACTTCAAGAATAACGGGACTGCAACTATCATATAAAAGCCACTTCAGAATTATGTCAAATCATTATATCCTTACTCAAGTAAAGCCCCAACTTGCCCTGTATGAATTTTACTGAGATAAAAGTTGGGTATGGATTCCAGAATGTGACACAGTTTAGACTGTCACAATGAAAAGGTTTAAAACTCAGATCAGTTATTCTCAGATCAATTACAGTTAGGAGATGACACACACAAAAAAAAATTCAGAATAATTTTGATAAAAAAAACTTACTGTTGAAGCCAGCATGGAACCACCAAACCAAACAGCATAACGCTGCATGTGATGTGTTATCACTTGAACTTCAACTGGTTTCGGCTAAGAAAAAACAGTTCATATTTAGTTGGTTCACATTTTCTGGCAAGAGCCTTCCAAACTCAAAATCCTCAGACTCAGACACCTTTACTTCTTCATTCACATCACTATCTCACACTTATCACTTTGTCTGCCATGTTCCCTAAGAGACCAAGTCATAAAACCCTTCATGATTAGTACGCTGAAGGACACAACAGTTAAATCTCTCTTGCCTACTGCTATGATCACACATCCTATAGAAGGGAAACCAGAAATGCCCCTAGAGACTGTAAAGTTCCTGTTAAGACATGTCATACATTGCAAGGCTACCAATATATTTAACAACACGCACACATATATATACACCCACTACTCATTTTACAACACTGCATTTTCACTAGTAAGGTGAAACTTTTGAATTCTATTTCTTTCACTGCTCATGTAATTAATGCACTTGAAATTCTTACTTACTTTTATCCGACCACCGCTGAGCTCCTCACTAAGTCGCAGTCTTGCATCCACAACTCTTTTCAAATCCCTTTGCAGTCGTCGTCCAAAGTCCCTGAACATCGTGGATCCTCCTGAAAGGACCACATTCTGTACAGAAATTAAAGACACATTCTTTAAAACCATCTTCAAGCAAGTTTCCCAAAAAGCAACATTGCAGAGGTGATCGTTTGGATGTTAACATCACTAGGAAAATTACAGGCTACATAGAACACCTTAAGCATTGCTCAATTTCCACAGGAGGTCCAGAGTCCCCTACTTTCTTCTTTTTTCTCCCTTTAAGAGTTCTATGTAGAATATATTATGAAAAAAAGAGAACGACTCCATTGAATTGGTGAGCTAGTACCCTAACTGTACAGTACTACCTGTGCAGAACAGCAGAAAAGACACTATATCAAAAGGCTTCCCAGGGATGCTCACAGTCAGCTGTTTTAGCCCTGATCCTTAATAAGGCTCTAGCCTACTAGTATCTTTCCAAAAGCTGTAGTTACCTAGAACTCCTTTTTTAATTTTATTTTTTGAGTTAAGCTTCCAAAACTCAGCAACCAGCAAACCCAAGGATTCTTCAAAAAGGTACCAAACCTCCATAGAGGAGTGCAGTACACAGAAAGGTACAATGCCTCTCACTTTTCTTATCTGTACCTGCTTGCCTGGTACTACTTAGTTTTCAGAGCAGAACCAAAAGCCTCTTAGCCCAGACTTGTACTTGGATTCTAAATCACAGTTTTCAAATGTCACCACCTTAAATCTCATGACGTTGCAGTGTCATAGACTAAGGCATAAGTAATTTCAAAAGTAGAGGGATTCAAACAAGGAATCTTAGAACATAACATCAGTAGCAGCAAAAATGCATTTCGTAGTCAGAAAAATGAGTTCTATGTGACAAAATGCCATGTGTGCCCATGCACACTGTTGCAACTGACAACCAAAAGGGCCACTTGGTGGTCACTAAACCCCCTGATATGCCTTAGACACATGCACAAGGAACTCAACTGAGATGGAGAGTTCATTACACACGGGTCAAACGATTACCTCAGTAACAGGTTTTGACACTGCAGATCAAGACTGTGCATACAATCAAAGAATCCCTGAACCACTGTCTTCAGCCAGGAAGCCCTGCACACAGATCTGAAGAGTCGAAGACATGTATAATAAGTGTTTACACTTGCAGGCTGCAGAAGTAACTGCTTGGATTTTAAGCAACAGATAACAAGAAAAATCTTGTTTGTAACTTGTGAAGTGAGAAGGAAGCTGTTTGTTTATTCATGAAAAAATCTCTGCACATCATAAGAAATATTACAGTAGAAAAAACTCCTTTCTTCACATTATCTACAGTATAGAAGTGTGTAACAATGCAGTGTACTTAAAAGAAATTCATATATTCCCATAACATTACTGAAACATTTTCCAAAAGAAAGAGGAGAGCAGAGAAGAAAAGAGTCACACCTAGAAACCACAGTTGGTTCTGAAATTAAAGCAGGAGGGAGATTCCTCCTGCTCTCCCAATACAGAACATCTATTAACCTGCCTCAAAGTGGTCACGCATGCCACATGGGAAAAGAAAACTGCTAATGGAGAAAAAAGACAACAACCAACCTGAGTGATGAAATAGCAATTAAAAAGATGCCATCAGAAAATATTACCTGGAGATAATGAAGTTGGTGAAGGCAGTAAAAGCAGTAATTGTATTCCAAACAAATTAAGCTTCAAGTATACTCCATAAAATGGACAATCCTACCACTAAAAATAGATTTCAAAATACACCCAGGAATAATTGTTTGAATACGACTGAGTTTGTTTGAATGAGACTGACTCATACAACTTCAGAGTCAGCAGCAACACTGGGAGGATCTTTTATCATTCCAGGGTTTAAGGACAAACTTTTTAGCAAGGTCTGTAGTGATAGGACAAGGGGTAAAGGTTGTAAACTGAAAGAGGGTAGATTTAGACTAGATATTAGGAAGACTTTTTTTACCACAAGGGTGGTGAAACACTGGAATAGCTTGACCACAGAGGTGGCAGCAGCCCCAATCCTCCATCCCTGGAAACATTCAAGGTCAGGTTGGATGGGGTTCTGAGCAACCTGACCTACTTGAAGATGTCCCTTCTCACTGCAGGGGAGCTGGACGAAGTGACCTTTAAAGGTCTCTCCCAATCAGAACCATTCTGATACTAAAGGTTACTACACCTTCCTCAGATTATTATTATTCAAGTACTTCTACACACCACAACTCAGCAAGTCAGTCTTCTGCAAGGAGGTCAGAAGCCAGGCAGCCCTCTCTCACAATGAAAGCAGAATGCATACACATTCCTCACCCCTCAAACAACACACCCACCACTTACCAAGGACCCAGTGAAGGTGGGAAAAGACTGTCAGATTAAGGGAGAATAAAAAAACAAACAACAAAACACCAAGAAACCACCCCCTACAGCAAAGTAACTTCTCTAGAATAACTGAGCGCAAAGCAACACAGTAATATCAGTAACTACTTATTGAAAAACATAACAACAATGAAGCATAATAAATACATCTATGGAGAAAGCTTACTTGTGATGTTTGGGTTTTGAGCCTGTCTGGGAATTCTGTCTTCCCAGAAAAAGACATCAAGGAAGTTAAGATTCAAGTATCCATTTCCAGTGGATTCCTTTAAACAAGACTTCTAATCTTACTCTACTCAAACACACTTTGGCTGGTTTAACAGCTCCAAGCAGACCACAGGTTTCCACAGCTAACATTGATTATCACATCATCTGACAGAAAGAAGCTCCATCTGAGTTTTACTTTTATAGCTAGCAGGTTGAAAATTTCAGTTATTTTTGAAGAATGTATTCCCTTAGAAGAGAGGACTGGAGACCTTTCACGTATGTGAAAAAACTAACCACAAGAAAATAATGAAAGTAGGACATTTCTGGAAAGAAACCAACGGGGTGAACACCAATCATCCCAGAGGGCTGGCAAGAAATTTCTCACTTTCCATCCATTCCTTTTGCTTCTCTCATAAACTCCATGATACTAACTTTCTTTATATCATTTCTGGTACTATGCCTGTACAGTACAGTGCTGCAGAGATAAGAAGCTACCTAACAAAACAATCCAGTTACTCTAATAGAAATCTGTATCTAAAAGTTTACATAAAAAAATCTAGAAGGCTAAATCAGCTTCTGCAGAACTCAACACTACCAAACACAAAGTACTGAACTGGTCTGTGCCTCTTCCTACTGCACCTTGTAACACAGTGTAAGCACACTCTCAGCTGGACATTTCAGACTCTGCAGCAACAGTCTGAGAATCATCCACTGCTTTTCTGTAAATATGAACTCCAGCACCACATTCCAGTATGCTCTCCTTTCACATGACAGGCTAAATTAAAGTTGTTTAACATGAACCAAATCGCCAGAGACAAGTAACAAGAGCAATATATGACCATTAATAAAAATCATTACAGCTCAAAACTAGATGAAACCAAGCACTTCATGAGCAAGTGAATTAATTAAGCCACATGCCTCTAAGTTTACCTAAAATTGAGCAGCATTTCCCAACACTGTAAGCAAAGTATAAGGAGAAAAATTATACCTATAAAAAATAAATATTACAAAGAAGTGTATTGTGAGAAACTTTAAAAAATAAGTTTGAATTGTAATGATGAAAAAACAATTCATGTTTCTTTAAAATAATGATTTTCAATGTTAATTTCACAGTCCAGGCAATAGGAAAAGATTTCAGCATAACTTCTTGTCGTGCTGTTCCACAGAAACGTGTCTGTACACAGGCAGAAAAGAAACCACAAAATACTGCAGGTGCACTGAGCTACTGTTAAACCAAGTAGCACGGGTCATGTTATAAATTTAAATACAGTTGTGATAGGAATAAACAGGGCTTCTCCTCAGTACTCCCGTGCTACACTAATGGTGTTAATCACTTGAGGCTTCCACAAGAGGTAGCAGGAACTCCTTTATTTTCCCATTTCTTAATGTCAGTGCTGTATGATACCCCTGCCTGGCAGTCTCTCCAGCCTTACCTCACCCACAGAGCCTCCCTGCTCTGACCGTAGTAATTAACAGCAAACATTGTCCTCCTTGAGGATACCTACCATTTCGGAGAGGAAAGGCAAGAGCAGGGTTGATAACAGAGAGGTAAGCTGTGAACCATCACAGGCTGTATTTCTCCCTGCTGCCAGACACCTCACAGCGGTCTGCCAGCGCCATCTACACACCACGCAGCGCATGGGAAGCTGCCTTCACACTATCTACCAGCTATTCAAGTTAATTAGGGGGTTATTTACCACTCCTTTTGCCTCCCACACCCCAGATCTTCCCAGGCTTTGAGGATGGTTGGTTATGAGCGGGACAGTCAACAGTTTAAGCCTCTGAGACAATGCTGATATAAAAAATGCAGTCCAAATCTTAGTCGTATCAGCAATTCACTACTGTCCACAACAGCTGCACACCCAGCTAAAATGTCACCCTTTTTAAGGAAAAAAAAACAATATTGTTAAAATCCTGTCTCCACACACCTGTGGAGTTTCCACTGAAAACGTGAATCGCTCATCTACAATAAAACACCACACTTGCCAATAAAATACAGTCCCCATCTCATGCAATGTGTTCAGCTTGAGAAGCTAGCTGGAGGTTAAGGATGCTACAACTTGATCACTCGTGTTTTGAATCAGGTTTATTTTAATATGCTTAGCTTGGATCTTTCAGAGATATTTCTGACAGAATTTACCTGGCTTCAGATGTCACCTTCAACTCTTTCATCTATATTTTTGTGCCAAAACAACAGCACAGCTGAAAGAAATCAGGTGTTAGGACTGCAGTGACCCTACCTTACATCCTTTCTACTGGGAGAAGGCACAGACCACAGGAATCTCAATACTGTTCTCATCTCCTGTTACCATCTAAACTCTGGAAGTACCTGAGAAGAGACTTCAGATAGCAAAAATGGAAGATAGAGTGTGGAGTAAGAGTGACAATTTCTAAACCCATTACCAACTAAAAAGAAAAATAC
>NW_009970714.1:2492227-2514265 GCF_000747805.2 Chaetura pelagica | reverse complement strand
CTGCTGATTGGAAAAAGATTAAATAGTCCCTATTTTTAAAAAGGGGAAAAAGGAAAACCTGGGGAATTACAGGTCAGTCAGTCTCACCTCTGTGCTCAGCAAGATCATGGCGTAGATTGTCCTAGAAACTGCTAAGGCACACAGAAAATAAGCAAGTGAACTGGTGACAACCACCTGGCTTCACTAAGAGTAAACCGTGCCTGAACAATGTGGTGGCCTTGTACAACAGGGGTACAGAGATGGTGGATAGCAGGAGAGCAACCAACACCATCTACCTGGATTTGTGCAAAGCATCTGACACTGTCCCACATGACATCCTGGTCTCCAAGCTAGTAAGATATGTATTTAACAGATGGACCACTGGCTGGATGGCCACAGAGAGTTGTAGTCAATGGTTCAGCGTCCAAGTGGAGGCAAGTGATGACTGGTGTTCCCCAGGGGTCAGTACTGGGGCCAGTGCTGTTTAACATCTTGGTTGGAGACATGGACAGTGGACATTGAGTGTATCCTTAGCAAGTTTGCTAATGATACCAAGCTGTGTAGGGTAGTTGCCTCACTAGAGGAAAGGCATGTCATCCAGAGGGACTTTGACAGACTGAATAGGTACACCAATGAAACCTTATGAAGTTCAACAAGGCCAAGTGCAGGGTCCTGCAACTGGGTTGGCACAACCCCAGGCACAAATACAGATTAGGGGAAGAATGGCTGGAGAGCAGTCCCGAAGAAAAGGACTTGGGGGTGGTAGTAGATGAGAAGCTCAACAAGAGCTGGGCCCAGTGGGCCAACAGCAACCTTGGCCTGCATCAAAAGAAGTGTGGGATTCTGCCCCTTTACTCTGCTCTGCTGAGACCCCACCTGGAATACTGTGTACAGTCCTGGTGCCCTCAGCACAGGAAAGACATGGAACTGTTGGAAAGGGTCCAGAGAAGGGCCATGAAGATGATCAGAGGGCTGGAGCACCTCTGCTATGAAGACAGGCTGAGAGAGTTTGGGCTGTTCAGCCTGGAGAAGAGAAGGCTCCAGGGAGACTTTAGAGCACCTTCCAGTGCCTGAACAGGCTACAGGAAAGCTGGGGAGGGACTTTTCACCCGAGAGGGTAGTGACAGGACAAGGGGTAATGGTTTTAAACTGAAAGAGGGGAGATTTAGCTTAGACATCAGGAAGAAATTCTTCACCATGACGGTAGTAAGATACTGCAATGGGTTGCCTAGGGAGGTTGTAGAAGTCCCCTCCTTGAGGGTGTTCAAGGCCAAGTTAGATAAGGCCTTGTTCAGCCTGGTCTAGTGGGAGGTGTCCCTGCTCACAGCAGGGGGCTTGGAACCTGAAGACCTGTAAGGTCCCTTCTAACCTTAGCCATTCTATGATAGTATCAGTTTTCAGAACTTCCGAAAGCCCTCTGACCACTTTTTAAGTTACTGTAACTATATTCACCAGGCGATCGCTAAAGTCAACTACTCCTTTGACACCAAGTGTCAAAACTCATGCTCTAACTGAGAAATATTAGGACAAGTTTCAGAGCATTTCCAGGTTGAAAAGAGATTTTTAAACAGCAACTAGTTCTGAAAGCAGCCAACACTACCATCTGTTGTGGCTGCACCACAGAACAGATGTTTCCCACTGATGGAAGCTGGGTGTGCACTAGTTCCACCTGGTTCAGTAGTGTGCCCATAGTACCCTGAGGGCTGGTGGAAGGACCATGTTTTTCTGCAGACCATAGTCCTCAACATGCTACCACCGCCTCCCTCTAGTTTATCTGCATACCTGTGACAGCAGTGGTAATATATGTTTATATAGATACGAGACAAGTATAAAGAAAAGTTGTGGAACAATATTTTAAGAAAAAAGGCAGAAATTCTCAAAAAATATAGAACTAGATGAACTACACACCGTTCTTCCCAAAGAATTCCGAAGGTGACGCAATGCCTCACTGAGCCCCATAAAAGCACAACTGCATTTCTAGCTGCATGCAGGATGGGTCATTTTTCAACGGAAATCAACACAGCAAGGATGCTGGCTGGATTATTTTGGCCATGTGCTGAGACCCAAAATTACTTCTCTATTATTTCACCTGAGCACTCATTTTAAATTTCCTTTGACTTTCTAAAGATTTGGATTTGTTAAAAAAACAAACAAACAAAAAGCCTTTTTCAAATTTCAGTACAAGTCCTCTGGTTCCAAACTAAGCAGTCTACCTATCTTCTTCCATTTTAGAAGAAATCAGCTCATCTCAAGCAACCCAGGACTCTCAACTCCATGTTAAGACACACAGAAGAAGAATATAACTCAATTCTTCCAAGTAATCACATTAAGATGATGTAATCATGCAAATTAAAGTGAATGCATTGTTGGCAACCATTATACAATTAATGGTTCATCATGTTTGTGCATGGTATTGAACTGCTACAGGATCTGGCTGAAAAGTCAGTCTTATGAAGGTCCTGCTGGTCCAAACATCAACAGAAGGCAAGATAACTGGCCTCACAAGAGAGATGTTGATCTAACAGGGAAACAGAGATACTGGCAATAATACTAAAAAAAAGATAAATACCACAGGACATAAAAATATGGGTTATGAAACAATACTTCAAAGGCTAGATACCATATAATCTGCAAAAGGGTACTTGTAGGTGTTTTCTGCATGAACACTGGGGAAAAATCCAAATACATTTGATGGAAATCCAGCTGTAAAGCACAGGGCCTTGGCTGACCACCACACAGCACTGTGTGCAGGTGAAACTGATAAATCACAGGAACCAGGAGAAAGCATGAGTGGATTTCTGCACTTATACACTGTTTTAAACAGTGAGAACAGAGATGCTCATCCCTTTGCAGTGACCTTGCTTGAAGAAAACAGCAACTATTAGCATGAATGACTACTGACCATCTATCATTATATTCAATAGGTAACTGTATAACATTGTTTTAATTAAGCAAGTGTAATGAAAAATAGAAAATGGAAAAACAAAGCCTCAGTCAACGGCAAGCCAAGGGAAAGTGGTTTTCCTGTTGATTATGATGAGGAAAAGAGTAGCTTAACCTCAGTTTTTAAAAACCACTTTCCTCATATCAGTAGCAAACCCTACCCTACCAAACAATGAAGCGATTGCTCTATGGCAACAAACTGGTCTTGCAAGACAAAAGCACAGACCCTAAACAGAACCAGACAATAAGAGTTTTCTAAAGTCTTCTGCAACATACCTCGTTTTAAAGCCACTGAAGACATCTATACAAAATATATATGCAAATATATGCAAAATATACTCCACATACAAGCTTGTTAAGTAGTTTAACTTCCTGTATTAACTTGCTCCACAGATTGGCTCTGCAGCAACAGGTCACATTCTATATTAGAGATTATGTTTACTAGACAAGTAGAACAGACTGCAAAATATTAATAGTTACTAATTATGTTGAGATATGACTTGGTTGGAATTTAACACTCATTCTAATAGGTGAGGAAAACTACCAGCTTTCACATGAGCAAGCAAACCTCTCCATGCTATTACTTTATGCTGTTATTTCCAAAAGGGCACTGCTGCTGCACAAGCAGAAAACACCCAGGAAGCATAGGATGTGCTGCCAATACAGAGAGATCTTGCCATAGACTATGCCTCTTAGTACCTTCCTTTTCATTTCTTAGAGAAGCAGTGGCTGAAAGTACTCTCAGGAACACATCCTGGACAATTATTATCTCCTAAAAGATTTTAAGTCTTCAGGTACTTTAATACTGGGTTCAGTACCTGGCTAAAACCGCAGACAGTGGGCACATACAAGTCAAAACCATGAAAGAAACATGTATTTGACAATACTACTTAATAAAGCAGAGGCAGAATGAGAGGGGTGAAAACATGACATAAGCTTTAAAATGGACAAAGACCAAAGACCATCATGCACAAGAATTCATGTTACAAACGTCAGATACCCTCTGCCTCAGTTTCTCAGGGACAATACTTACCTACATCTCAAGCCACTATTACAGATAACCCTTCTTTCAAAAACAAAAAGCAGCAAATACAAAGTAGTCTTCATTTGTAAGCAGCATTTTGAATAGAATTAAAGTTCAAGTTACAAAGTAGTCTTCATTTGTAAGCAGCATTTTAACTTGAACTTTAATTCTATTCAAAGTCCACGTTTCCCATAGTGGGGAAAGTGGTAGGTACCTATATGCTTCACAATGATGATGTTGATATGCAATCTTCAAATTAATTAAGTTAATCTTACAACAGAAGGCCATACCTTATATAACGGACGCCGGACATCAATGGGACAGTTCTGTATAACTTCATCAACTACATCCGAAATGGATTCCATAAAATCAGGATTAGCAAACTAAAATTAAACAGAACAGGCATTAGATTTTTCATCCCAAGAATGGAGAAACAAAAAGGCAGAAATGAGATGGTAGAGAGATTTTGTAACAGCATTTTTGAAGTGGGCAGGTGGAAATCCAAGGGAGTATTATTCCTGCTCACCACTTATTCTACATTATAACAAATCTACTTCTGTACCAGAGAAACGAGAATTCCTTTTTCTGCTGAAAAATTCAGATTCTTGGTCATAAACTCACTGTTTACAATTTATGCACTATGGAGCTACTAATGCATTTGACATGAGTTCAAGTTTTCCTGCTGTTACTGTGCAGTGTGGTCCTGGACTTCCTTTTAAGTAAAATAAAATATAGCACTGTGCAAATCAGAATGTTCCCCTGTAAAAAAAATCTTCAACCGTACTAAAATTATGTTAAATCCCCACAAAAGAAGTCATTTTTTTCCAACCACACAAAATCTCTACTATTCAAAAAGGTGTAAGTATTCCAAAGTCTTGAGTAGAAGTTCTGATCAGTGTAAACATCAATACAGTGCTAATGTAAATTTCTGCATTTGTAAATACTAGAGTTAGAGTTGCTAATGCTAGAAAACATTCTTGGAGTAGTGGCAATTTTCCACTTAAGATTCACATAAGCTTTAAAAAACCCCAACAGTTCATAGTCTAGGTTTTGCCCTTTCAGAGAATATACTTTGAGAAATTAAATGAGTTACCAGTACAAAGTTACATGTTATTATAGAGATATCATTACATAACTTTTCCCTAAGGTGTCGAAACTATTTGGGATTTACATTCTAAAGAAGATGAAGTATCTAAATGGATGAGTTCGTGTAAGGAAATACCTGGTCCTTCACAGTAACAAAAGCCAAAAAAAGTATACATTGAACTCAAAGAGAAATTAGCAAAAGAGGTTGGCTTGGAGATCAGGCACATTAAGAATGATGTGAAAAATCCCCAAGAATTCAAGCTAGTTTCCACAGTAAGAATCAATCATGCAAGAAGCTAAAACATAAAGCCACATAAATTAAAAGAGGAAGCAGCAGTGTTGCTTTGGAGAGCTCTCATCTGAACAACCTACAACAGCCTGAAATCTCCTGTTGAGCTCTTAATAAATATATTTTAAAAATAAAGTGGGTTATCAGTAAAGATACTGATAACACAGCAGGGCAAAAGGAGTAACTAGAAATGAGTTATGGCATCCAAAGCAAAGTATAACATGCTCCCAGAATGGGTACAAGAGAGCTGACAAGTGAAAATACAGTCTGCTAGCAAATACCATCTGCTTGGAGAACAGCAAGTAAAATACCCAATTTGAAAAGTGGAGAAATAACCTGGATAACTACAACCCCCAAAGCTTAACTTCAAGTGTATTAAAGACTTCAAAACAATTTTTTTAAACTGAAAATAGGAAAAGATTACAAAACAGCTTTACCATAGGCAGCTTTTGCATAGCTAACTTGACACTCTTTGATGTGAGGAGTTAATAAAGTCCAACGAGAACCTCTTTGGGTGCAGTACAGATCACCTAGTGTGTTTTTCTTGTCTACAAAGTCAGTTTAGTTTGTTAGGTTTTTTCAATACAGATCCAAGAAACTATCAAGAAATTAAGAAAATGGAAATGAGTCCTTTATCCTGTTTTCAACAGTCTTTAAAGGGACTACAGAAAGAGGAGCTATTAAAATTATATCTGACATGGGATTCAATGCCTCTTTAAGACCACATGGGCAAACAGCAGGGAGGGCAAACTATTTAGCCCAGCAGTCTAATGCTGGCACAAGATCAGATGGCTACAAACTGACCACAATGAGATTAAGGCTGGAATTTAGTCAAAAGCTGAGAGAATAAAGGGTTGGTTGTTTGTTTTTCTTACATATCTTTCCAACAGGAAGAGGTTAGACAAAGGGAAAGCTCACTACTGTTAACATGGATCTTGATTCAATTTTTAACAGTATTACAGGTTGTGGTTGCCTACAATAAACTTAAGAGAGTGCACAGGAATGGAGAGGACCTTCTTTGCTATATGGTAACATTAAAATTTGACTCTTCTCTCCTACAATATCACAATATCCTGAAGCTCACTCAAACTGAACTACCAAAACCCAGAGAGACTAGGTGTTCATGTTTCCCAGAATTGTACACGTTACTTATGACCACATCAACAGATGTTTCAATAGACTTCCTTCAAGGATAAACTTAATAACTATGCTTTGTCAATTGACTTGGTATCAAAGGTCAATGTCCAAGATTTAAAGTAGTTTCAGTGAAATACTATCATGCAGAGTAGTGCCCAAAGGGATTGGTAACAAGCAAGTGCTCAGTATAAAGGCATGCTGGTTTAAACCAATGCTGAAAAAAGGAAAGCTTGATGTAAAATCTGCATGTTCAAGCAATTTAATATCACTTTTAGACTGCCTTTAAATTAAGAGAGTTAGATGTTCTACATGTTACAGGGGACATGAGAAAAACAATAATCTGCTGTGCTCATGTCTTCTTGTGCTTAAGTTATCTGAGACTACATTGCTTGCAGTCAGGAGTCGCTGATACCTAATTTCCACATGATGGCGTGCTGGCACCACAAATGACAGTACCTCCCTCCCCGCCTCTCTTCACTCGCAGTCAAGTTTCCATTATTTAATATTGCTAGTCCTTATTGTTACCTCCGGATGAAAGAAAATTTCAGGTCCCAGGAACCTTTCATAACCAACATCTATAACAAACTTGGATTTGTTGATTGCATTGATGCCAGTATACTGTTTGATCCATTTCCGAGGATCTCCATCATACTTGGCGAATTCTTTCACTATGTCAGGGCAAATGTAACAGTATTTCTCCTGTTAAGAAATGCCATGCATTAAAAAACTGCAGAAATAAGTATTCTACCATTGAATTAAGTGTGTAATACAATCAGAAAACAAAATTGTGAGCATTCTTACAGATGGGGCAGCACAACAGATGTTCCCACCCAGATGACCATTGAAGACTCAACCCTACAGGACACTACACGTGGCCTGTTTCACAGTAAAACTGCACACTAGCTCATCCAGACTAGTTGCTCTCCAAATGAAAACATCACAACCATTAGGTCTGTGACAGTAAAGAAGTTCAATGGCAAGCTTTAATTGCAAGATCGGGCCCACACCATCACCCTACTGACATTGCATACACTTATTTTTTATTAAATTGAAAAGCAAATTTTAAACAAATCTAGAGGTAACATGATGATTTAATCTGCTCAATATATTCACTCCAAAGAGTCTAGCATGAAGATTTTCTCCTCTTCTCCTTCCCCCGCACTTGATTGGATAAACCACCAGAAGCTTGCATAATTACAATACATTGCCTACATTTGCATTTTAAGAGAGCCACTGGGAACTTGTTAAAGCCAAAAAATTAGCTCAAAGAGTTTGATTTATGTATTTATTAAGAGATAAATCAGGGCGTACCTTTATGGCTTTTGCTGTCTCCAGAGATTGTTCAGGAGGAATTCCCACCTCCCTTTCCCTTAGGAGCTGTTGAATAAAGTAAGTAATATCTCTACCTGCAATAGGAATATGTTTGATGCAACTTCCAATCACATAGCCTTCTGCCTATGTAGGAGGAGAGGAAAAACAACATTTAGGGTACACCTACTGTGTATCAATAATTAACAGCAAAATTAACATTCATTTTTATAATACTTATTTTGATTTTTAATTAAAAGTAAAAACTTTAAAGTGTAAAATTACTATTAAAATATGCAACGCACTGCAAAGTGGATATTATTTTTATTTTAAATACCTTGATTACCAGCTATAAGCAGATATTGGTTAGCTAACAGATACACAAATATCTTGTACACATTTGAAGACAGTATGATGAGATGGTTCCTTTTAGGCACGATCTGAAAATCAAAATTAACATAAATAGACCACTCATGTCCTGTTTCAAGGTGAAAAATTTATAGGAAAAAGTGTAACATTTATTAAAATTTTCAAACAGGAAAAAATCAAATTAAGTAGTATCTAATGATAGGCACAATAAGTCATGGAATGGTTTAGGTTGGAAGATCATCTAGATACAACTCCCCTGCATGGGCAGGGACACCTCCCACCAGTCCAGGTTCCCAGAGCCCCACCCAACTCGGCCTTGAACACTTTCAGGGATGAAGCATCCACAAATTCCCTGGCTGTAACACAGAAGGAAAAGGACAGCCATAACCATGACTCTAGGTGACAGGCTAGGCTCCAGAAGTACTACCTGCAGCTTCTTCAAATAAAATTAAATACCAGAGTCCAACATGACTTTCTGTATTCTTTAAGCATAATTGCAAACGACTCTTCATTTTAAATACACTGATCTTTGGGATACAAATCTGGGAAAGAATTATTTTTAAAAAAGCAGAACTATAACCAAACTAAAAATCCCATTTTTAATTAAGCTTGTGGACCAGGCTATACTATTAAGAGTGCAATATTGCTCTGCCTACCTCCTGCTGACAGCAGTACAAGGAACACAGCTTATACAGTAATTAGGGGCTTTCTGTAATGATGCAGATCTGTTTGTTTAATGGCCAGGATGTATTTCCTGAAGACACTGCCATTACTGAGCCAACATTTATTCTTTCCTTGCTTGTTTTTACTTTTTTCTGAGTTTCATGTTGTAAATGTAGTTTTTTTCCCATAAGAAGAAAGTAGTGAGAAGACCAGGCTAATAACAAAATGCAAGATGAAGTAAAGGAAATAAAATTTCCATTTCTAAAATAACTGATCCATCAAGCATACTATATTACTTCAGAAACACAGAAAATTACATCAAGACATGTCCATATGCACAGATAATTCTATATTTTTAACATCCTAACATACTTAAGCAGCATGAGATCAACCATGTATATAAACATGCTTTTTTACAAGCCTGTAGTTGCATTCACTCAAGTAGAATTAACTATTTCTAAAATACAGTAAAATCATATAAGCAGGACATTATCAGCTATATTAAACAATCAAAATACAGGACATCAAAAAAGTTAGGACATTTCTTGTGAGATGTTGGTGACAGGAAGGAGATCCAAAGCCATGATAAGCATTAGTATTAAACAGAACTGGAGGGGCTTTTCACCAGAGGGTGTAGTGATAGGAAAAGGGATAATGGTTTTAAAATAAAGGAGAGGAGATTTAGGTTAGACATCAGGAAGAAATTCCTGATGTAAGGAATGGAATGGATTGCCCAGGGAGGTTGTGGAAGCCCCCTCCCTGGAGGTGTTCAAGGCCAAGTTGAATGAAGCTTTTGCAGCCCAGTCTAGTGGGAAGTGTCCCTGCTCATAGCAGGGGGATTTGGAACCTGATGATCTTTAAGGTCTTTTCTAACCTTAACCATTCTATGATTCTATGATATGATTCCTTACTGTGACCTTCCTAAAGGCTGTGAGCTAAATTATTGCATAAATAAACTTGCATAATAAAATACACACTTTTCGAAACAATAAGGGAAGAAAAAAACCCAAACAACCAAGCAACACTAAAAAGTAAAAAAAAAGTTTCATTTCACACTTCTTATTTAAATCTAAAGTAAGCAAGCCCTGTACTAGTCCAAACCACTGATGACTTCAAACTGCATCCTGCTACATACCACAGGAATGACGTGGGTCACTCCATCACCACTATCAATGACAATTCCAGTCAAAGTACGTTCTCCAACCTGCCGTGATGTCCAAGAGGCAGCTAAGGCCAACACTGCCTACAGGAGAAAGAGCTCACAATTAGGAGCAGGCTGTGTGCTAGTTCACAACATCAGAAAACACTGTTTCCAACAATTAAAGGTGTGCATACAGAAGACTATACATACTGACATGGTGCAGCTGTACCGTACATTAGAGGTGTATGGTCACTTTGCTCACCTGAACAGCAATGTAAAGTCCTGGTATGTTGAATGATTCAAACATGATCTCTGCAAGATACTCTCTGTTTTCTGGTGTGTTCAGTGGAGGCTCTGTCTGAAAAAAAAATAAAAGCTTTTTCAAAAGGACCTAGAGAGAGTCCTAATGGTTCATGCCTTCATCAGCTTGGTATGATAATCAAACTTGTACAATTCTCAGTGTGCTCAAAATGGAAATGTCAAACAGAATTGAGTTCAAAGTGATTGAAGCTTTTCAAAACCAAAAATCCAAACTGCAGTAGCCTGTATCACAAAATAAACAGTATTTAGTATTTAGTTAATATGCAATTTTACAGATTACTTTCCTCCTTCCTCTCTTTCCCCCAACACTTTCCTCTCTTTCCTCCCACTTGTTGAAAAAATAAAAAACATACACAGAGAAAAATCCTCCAACAACTACTTGTGCTTAGAACATTATTTCGTTTTCCTCTTACAAAAATACTTTCTTACCCAATCTCATTAACTCACCATTAAAAAATAGTGATCCTCAGGTTCAGCTCGTAGGTATTTAAAAATGACCTGCTCCATGAATCTCTCCATGAGGTCCCAGTCTTCAACAATTCCATGTCTTATAGGCCACTAAAACAAGAAAACTTGTCAACACTCTAGACCACACCAGGATAAGCAAACCCAGAAATAGGAACAGCCTAAGTCCCCAGATTCTCACAACTTCTGCAAGAAGATATGTGTGGGTCAGTAACAAGCTCATGAAAATCAACAAGGCCAAGTGCATGGTCCTGCACCTGGGCAGGGGCAATCCCAAGCACAAATACAGGCTAGGCAGAGAATGAATAGAGAACAGCCTTCAGGAGAAGGCCCATGGGATGGCAGTAGACAAAAATCTCAACATGAGCTGACAATGTGCACTCACAGCCCAGAAAGCCACCTGTGTCCTGGGCTGCATCAAAAGAAGTGTGGCCAGCAGGGCCAGGGAGGGGATTCTCCCTCTTTACTCTGCTCTCATGAGATCACACCTGGAGTGCTGTGTCCAGTTCTGGAGCCCTCAACACAAGGACACAAGACCTCTTGATGCGAGCCCAGAGAAGGGCCACAAAGATGATAAGAGGGCTGGAGCAGCTCTGCTATGAAGACAGGCTCAGAGTTGGGGCTGCTCAACCTGGAGAAGAGAAGGCTTCAGGGAGACCTTAGAGCACTTTCCAGTGCCTGAAAGGGCTCCAGAAAAGCTGGGGAGGGGCTTTTTACCAGGGTGAGTAGTGATAGGATGAGGAGTAATGATTTTAAGCTGGAAGGGGGTAGATTTAGGTTAGACATTAGGAAGAAATTCTTTACTGTGAGAGTGTCGAGACACTGAAACAGGTTGCCCAGGGAGGCTGTGGCTGCCCCCTCCCTGGAAGTGTTCAAGACCAGGTCAGATGGGGCTTGGAGCAAACTGGTCTAGTGGGAGGCATCCCTGCCCATGCAGGGTGGTTGGAACTAGATGAACTTTAAGGTCCTTTCCAACCCAAATCATTCTATGATTCTATGATCCAAAGAACGAAAACACCATCTCATAGTTACCTTATCAAATCCTCCGTTCTAATTTTAATTTAGAGGCACTATTTGAAGTTATCTCCTGCTCCCAGGTACTTCCAGGACTAGAAGTCAGAATCTAGACTCTGTTCCTAATACTGCTATTGCTCTATTGCATCATTGTGTGTTAAATCTCTTTTTCTATAACTTTTATAATTTATGAAGTTGAGAACAATGTATTACTTCAATATGCCTTTCAAGCTACAAAAATAAATAAAGACCATATAGGCTATATATTTTTCAACAAAAATTCTGGCAGGGATGATGTTTATGTTTTATTCAATGTTAAGAACACAGCTGACATTTCAGAAATACAGCAGAATGTATAAAATACAAATTTTTTCCCACATAACTCATAAGCTAGTAACATTTTGTGAGTACAAGGAGACCTTTACTGGGGTACTGAAAATCTGATTCACAGAAGAACTGCATTGAAAAATGCCCTTCACAAAACAACAGTGACATTCCCTGAATCAAAAGTATCTTACACATTCCCCAGTTCATGCACCATGTTAAGAGGATACACTCTTAGCAAGTATTTAAATATTCAGTGTTTATAACTATTTCAATAGCTAATAATTCTGAAAACTAAACAGCTGCACTGTATCAAGAAATATTTACCAAAGGGTTTAAACATCAATCACATAGGACAGCACCAGTAGAACAGACATTTAAAAGGTGAGGCCATGAACCAAATAATGCTGTTTTTAAAAAGCAACAAAGATACTCCACAAAAATAGCAAGGGTGTGTTTTAAATGGCTATCAAAAAAAGCCCTAGAGCATTATATGACAAAAATGTAAAACTTTGGAAAGACTTCTTTAAAATTCTCAATGCTTACCTTTGTAGCATATGTAGGTTTATCTATGGCTTCATCTCCTATGAAAAAGTCCAGATCATCAACACCTTTCATCACTCTCCTCTGAGCCTGGTCACCTACTTTGGCTGACTCTCGGATTGCAATACCTTAACATAAAATCCAAACAAATAAAACCAACAGTAAAACAGCTGAATACCAAGCAGTGACCATTTACTTAGGGATACTTTTCCAGAAACAAAAATTGGGATATGACAGTATGGTTTCCAGAAAACAGAAAATATGCAAGTAATCTACTATGTGATCTACTAAGTGATCTACTATGACAAGTCTATATAGCAGAATTCATTCTCACTGTTTACACAGGATTCTGGTCCCTCATTAATGTAAATAAAGACTCAAGAGAAAAATCTTAACAATATATTCTGTCAGTAAACCTGCACAAGGGCAGCATTCCACTGGAGATACTCTTTAAGCAAGAAAGCAACTTGGTTTTCTGAGTTTCAACTCTAGAATTAAGAGAAAGAGCATATGAGGGGAAGAAAATAAACTGTGTATTTCAGAAATAAGTACTGGAATCATTATCCCAGTAGGTAAGAAGTAGGAAGGGGAAAAATCAATTTGCAGGGCTTCAGAGAACTCTGGACACTTAGACCTCCCATTAGCAGGCTGCAACTATCACTAAAATTATTAGATGATGGCTGCTGTAGGCAAGAAGATGAGACAGCAAAAAAAAAAATCTGGGGCAAGCTATAAATAAAAATGTGATTAAATACTCTTCAAATATAACCTTATGTACATATAGTTTTATTTTAATAGGCCATAATCAGCTTCTAAATAACACAGAGCAGAAAATGCAGAGCAGACAGCTTTGCAAATACCATCAGCACCAAAAATTACTGACAAGCAAACAATTCTTTTTGGAAACATGTCTAAGCCCCAAGTTTATAGTTTTATAAAACAGGATTTATAACAAATTCACAGGAAAATCTTGCTATCGCACTCATTTAACATAAGACATTTAAATCTTTACCAGTGGTTAAAGTCTGAATTTTTTACAATATTCCAAATAGTTAGGTCATAACCAGTAATGCAGGTACATCTGGTAAACACCATGTCCTCCTCCACCTCTTTGGCCCCCAATTACCTTTATTATTTCCTTATGTTTATACCTTCTACTGAACTTACAAGGCAGTCTAGATGCATTAGTAAGTAGTTAATTGACAAAGTTCACAAAAAGTAAATGGCAGCATTTAATATAAATGGAGATAACCTTGAGATACTAGATGTCTTTATAGACATAAGCATGTATGTTATTTATAAACTTATGCAGCATTTGAGAGAAACTATTAAGACAATAATTAAAACCAGAAAGGTATAACATTTTAACCTAGTTTAACATACTACAAAAAAAAAAAAAAAATTAAGGGTAAATCTGCTCAACAAAAGCATGTTAAACAGGCAAAACAATTTTAGTTGGTAAATACACACCCAAAAAGAACATTTTCTAATAGGAACAACTTTTTTGAATATGAAACTGTCTACAGTCCCAGACAATGTAAATAAGGCAGACACCACCTGCACTTCAGTACTTAATTTGATTGGAAGCCTTCCCCAGATTATCCAGGCAGTAACCATGGTGTCAGGTAGACAGGAGGTAAATTGCATTCTGTCTACTCAAGAGTCCTGGCATAAAAATAATGGAGATAAAAAGGAAATCAGACTGAAGTTCTCTTAATCTTTGTCATAGCAACCAAGAGCTGATTTAATGAGCAACAGTCCTTGCTATCTGCAAACAAGGAGTTCTGTTTAGCTACACTCTAGCCAAAGATGCTAATGCAAAGAATATCACTTCCCAGATGGACAAGAGTCTACAAAGGCCAAGCTGGGAGTGGGAAAGCATGTCATGTATTCATGAAAACACTCAGTGATAGTGGTGTGTATTAGATTTGGAGGGACAAAAATTACTCACATGATGGGATAATGAACTGAGGTTCTGTATTTCCTGCATAGCCAAGTTTCGTATACCTAGAAAGAATGATCACAAGCTCATTAGATGCACTTAGATGTAAATAAAACCAACAACAACAAAAAAAGCACACTTTAAATTCACTACAATTCTTAAAAACGAAGGTCAAACAACCTCATGCCACATGATTGTTTGCCACATAGCATGGGCTATGCTTTCAGTTGTCATCCTGCTGAGAAAACTCAGGAGTGGTAAATATTTTAGCTGTTATTTCTTTCTCAGACACCTTCAGCTTCCAAGTTTTCTTGTTTTTTTCCAAACGATGAAATCTAAAAACTCAGCTCATATCTGCTCCATGTTGTTGACCAGCTATGACAACAGATGAGCCAGCCACATTCCACCCTTTGGTAAAAAAAGGGCTGCGCAGACCTGACCTTTCAGAAAGCTACCATGACCAAAGATGTCATTAGATTTTCGTATTTGTGAAACACAAGGGAAAAAAAGTGTGGTTTAAGTACAAACCACCACTGAAAACTCCAGTTTCAATCTGGATACAATTCCATTCACAAACCACTCACTTTGTCAGGTATCTGTGTGTGGTCATATACACATATCACACACTAAAGTAAGTATGCATTGATGAAATGCTTTAGAAGCAGGCAGCAAATGGTATGAAGTATTGTCCAGCCCTTTCAATACACATACATTATCTATTTTTACAAGTAAATTATCAAGAGAAAAAAAGAAACCAGTAATATGGGGAAGAAAAGGAATTTTCACACAAAAGCCAAAATCTCTGCATGGTGTTGCTGGTTGCAGGCTCATTCAGCTCTTTCGCAACTACAAGTAAGAGCTCTAACTCCTGGGGAGGGGGGGATAAAAAAAGTAAGGAGCAGTTTTTAAAAAGCAACAAAATTAATTGAATTATTCCAGAAAACAGTCTCTCTCTAATATTGTCATTAGATGGGAACAGAAATACAATTATAGCATGATTTGAGGGAAATTAGCATTATTCACATCCATTTCTACAATGAAAATCTAAACCCATGACATTCTTAAATAAGTCCAATCACAATCTAAGTCCTAAAGTGAATTTAGGGTCTTTGTCTACATCCTAGTCTCTATCACTACAGCAGAGGGTTGCTTCTTCATTAATAGCTTAAACAGCAAATTTCCCTTTACAGAATATTTGGTATAAAAAACACTCATTAAGAGTCAGTTTGCTTAGATAAAGGAATTAAATCAAAACTGAATTAGCAATGACCTTGGAATTCAAATATTTTTTCAACATCTCTTCAAAGCTATAGCTTCAACAGACTTCAAATAATAGTTAAAAAAGCCATTTTCCCCAAGGCTAAGAAGAGAAGCACTATGTTTTGAGGACAAGGGTTTGCTGTATTTTTAATTATCATTATATGGGCATATGCTTTCAATCTAATCCAAAATGTTTATGCATACTTTCTGTGGCTTTCAAAAACCACAGTCAGGACATTAAATTAGACTGATTTGTAAAGGAGGCCATCACTAGTAAGAATTCCTTTTTTTAATTATTATTATTATTGCATAGCTTTTTCACATTTTAGAAGGAGGTGCAACAAGGGAATACTGTTATAACAAGAAACAACAGGAGATAAACTGGGATTTAAGACACGTGACAGGGTACTTCACTCCTCTCTCCGAAACATGTTTTGCTCAAATGAACAGTGAGGACCAAGGAAACTATTTTTGGATTCAAGACATCTAGGTCTAAGACTTAAAAATGGCAATCAGGCAGAAACCTCATGAAACAGCCCTTCAAGCCCCACTGACAAAAAAACAAAGTCAATATTTATGAATACATGGATATACCTAAGCATGTAATTATGTATATACATACATTTTTATATATACATTCATACAATTTTTATTTATGTGTGTGCATATATAAAATTAAAAGGTTGCAGTAGTATAACCAGAACTCACTCCTTACACCAAACTCTGGTCAAGATTGAGTTCAGTTTGCCATCTTTTTGCCCTTTACAGACATGCTAAACTCACACCTACTCGCAATATTAAAAAGAAAACATCCTCTAAAAGTCAACTTGGGCTATCAGCTTGCAATAGCTTTACCTTCCTTCTCAAGTAGGGATCAGACCCCTCTACTGGAATAACTTGTAAAGTTATCAAAAGCCTATATAGCTCAATATTTTACTGATTTATGTTTTTATTAGCTGAATTAACCTCAGTTAAAACTACAGGATAAGCTTATTTCTCAGAAGTAGTAAAAAATAGCTCTCTTCAAAGAACATACCTCACAGAGGACAACATCAGAAGGTTCCTCTGCATGCCATTAATCCATGCAGGATTAATATTAGAACAATGAGTACAGCTAAGTTTTCAGCTCAATGTTGAGGCAAATAAGTGAAAACAAAAATGCTATTAAAAAAAATAAACCTATTGAGCATCAAACAAGAGATAGACTTGAACAAGAGACCGTATTTCAGGTGTTTTGACAAAACCAAATGTAAGGGAAACTCAAACTATTCCTAAAACCACTGAAGAAGAGAAGGAAAGAGAACATGACTGTGCTGCCCTGCTTATCCAACAGTTCACTGTTCACTCAAGACATGGCACAGTTGGTCCCAGATTTTTCTTCAGCCTAGCAGGAACCAAACACATTCCACCTTCCAGAGCCACACCCAGGAGTACATTAAAGTGTTTGGGTGACCCATTTCCAGAACCTCCTCCAGAGATTGTTCCCTTTTAATATAAGATATTTAAATATTCATTGACCTGAAAGGCTCTGGACTTAAACAGTTAGAGAGGTTACCTGGTCTCCAGTCTCTTTTCCAATGAATATTTAAGAATCTAAACCATGGTTTTCTCTCTCCTGGGTTACAGCTTAGCAGACTAATGGTAAAGCAATATCTTGTGAACTGTAAATTACAAAGACAGCTGTAGGGAATGTGTAGATAACCAGTATTTCAACTTAAATTCATTAAAAGTAGCAGACTTACTGCCAGTGAGAGACAAACCTACTGGAAACTCTCCAAAATATAGGATACTGGAGACTGCATTATACATTAGCAGAAAAGAGATCCAATAGACTAAAGCTATTTCAGGTACGGGGATTTGCACGGACTATTCATTTTTATTTATTTTTTTTTAATCACTGGAAATTATGTATTGTTGAAACAAGCAGTTTCTAAAAATAGTGTTGCCTCCTACATGCTCAGGTGATCCCTGAATAATCAGTCAGTACACAAATCAGTTTCTCTAGATGCTGCATGAGGAATGGCGATCCTAACCTCCTTCTCTTCTGAGGACCTACCATGGAAAGACCAAAAAACATATGTAGAAAAATAACTGCAAAGACACTCAGATGGGACCAAACTTGAAAGCAGGTGCTGCAACTTCAACCACTGTAAAGAGCAGAGTCACATTTTGGAAAATTCTTACTGAAGCCTGAGAACAACATAATTTAGGCATATAAAATCACAAACCTGGTAGTTGCTTTACCCACTTTAAAATATAAGACATCCCATTTTTCTCTGGACAAGTATCCAAAAGACCAAAGCCCAGCTGTGAATATGTTAGTATTCCCTCAATTTCTACCCTCTTTTGGTCCAGATCTTTAAAACAATGCGTTACATCCACACACATAAAAAATCCCAAACCTTGAAAAAGCTAGATACAAAGTGACTAAAACAGCAAAATGCTCTAAGAAAGTCCTTTAAACAAACAAAAAATCTCTCTGTAAGAATGCTGTTTCTGACAGCTAAGATTCAAAATAACTGTAATTACTGCCAGAACACCTGTGATGTTATGCTGCCATAAACAGGCTGTATTATCATTATCACAAATATGCCCAAGAAACTCCCAACACAAGATCTTCATAAAGAGATGGAAAGGCATTTTTTAAATGAAGGAAAATGTGATGAAGGAATGGGAATGGAAAAAAGAAGGCACGAAGGAGTAAATATCAAACAGAAAAAAAAAAAAAAAATTCTATTATGTCTGCTCAATTTACCCAAGAGCACCAGAGGCTACTGTAAGAACAAAAAAATAAAACAATGGCTCGAATGTACCTTTAAGAGTCTAGCACTTCACAGGGTTGAAGCCTGTGATTATGAACAACAGTTAATTAACCCAGGCTCCTTAAACCCAGAACAGCAATTACAATAATGCCTGCTCACTAGTCACACATGTTAAAAGCAGAGGTAATAATTGGCTAAAGCAATTAATTTAGCATTAGAAATAAAGGAAGATGGGGAAAACGTAACACACTGAGGTTCCAGCTATCTTTAATAACCCAGCAATAACAAAAAACATCCTAAGTTTCAAGTCCAGCTCACTTCTCCCTGAAATTAAGTACTTACCTCTAAGCTCATCAGTAAAACTGCTATTTTTTCTTTACTAAAATACACCCAAAATAGAAATATTCTTCAGAAATATTCTTCTATTCTTCAGTGTCTGCAAATACACATACTGAAGAGGAGAGTGGTATTTTAAGACATTTTGTTTTACACACCCACCTACTAGCATTCTGATGTCCCACAGCTAAATGCCAGTTTTATTAACTAGTTACGAAGTTTAAAGCTACTTGAAACAGCAACACCAGAAAGGCCTGGTAGTCCTAAGGAACTAAAAATAACCTGCTCTTCTCCACAGAAAGACCGAGAGCAATGTGTAAACTGATCACGAGGAAAACCTCACGTAACTAAAACGAAGATGCAGTGCATCAAAATTGAAGTAGGACAAGTCATTTGCAAGCACTAATGGAAAATATTATAGTAAATTAATACCGCTTTCTGCAAAATTTGTCATAAATTGTTCACTCTTTACATTTAAAGAAAATTCAAGTCATCTATCCAGTAGAGAAAAGGAACATTATCCTGTCCTGCTATAATGATTTGTTTGTCACTGAAGGTCTGCACCTATTTTCTAGACACCTGTTGTTGGTTTTGTGGGGGCATTTTTGAGAATTTCCAGCATTTCATAGGACTGAGGTCTACGTCCACAAACACCAGTAAATCAAAACCAGACTCCTTACCTGCAAAACGTTTTCACAAACTTCTGAAATCCCCTTGCACAAAAAGAAGAGGGATTAGTGCCTGGACAAAGCACTTCATTCAATACCAGAGAGGTAAGTAGAAAGGTGTGTTTTATACACATAATGTTCCACAGTGCATGTCTGCATATACCTTTTCCTTTCCGCTATGCTTTTCAAAGTTTTTCATCTGAAGGCCCTTTCATGAATAATTTGAATGAACTGTTTGAAGCTTGTAACCCTAAGTAGATTCATTCTAACAATAAGGTTTTCAGCCCACACACAGGAAAATTCCAGAGACCACGTATCAGTGAGTCAAGCTACTTCTGGCTGCTTTGGTTCACTTATTTATTCTTGAATTCTGCAAGGTAACTTTTATCAAAATCAATAAACTCACTGCTGAAAAGTCTTCCAAATTTCAGTGCCCTGCAGTGACCTCAAGAGAAGTCCCATCAGCAGAGGCACCATGTTTTCTCATTTGAAGACTATTTGGAGGCATAGAAATGCAGTCACATCACCTGGGGACTACTTGAACCCTTCCTGAAATAAACTGATACACACACCCACACATACAAATTCCACCAGTACTTTCCATGCAAGCACTAAATAGATTTTATAAATTCTACTCGAATCTTTATTTCCCTGAAAGGACACAATTAACCGTTTTCTGTCCTTATTTAGTTTGACTGTTGGTGGGTAGTATCTACTGCTAGTGCAACACTGAAAGCCCTCCACAAACTGAAAACAGAGGAAGCCTCCTGCAAGAGACAGACATTGCATTTAATGCATTTTCTGGATGTTATAGTTTATACAGTAGTCTTTTTGAAGGATCCATCTAGAGCTCTCATGTCTCTCCTTGAAAAACTTGAAAACTGTCAAATAATATTCAAGTAATACTAACAGTTCTGCTGAGAACAAATATTTAAAATACCTGCAGCAAATAAACAGAACTTGAGAAATTACCAAGAAGTATCTAATGCACAGGCAGAATTATATGCAAGATGGAACCAAGTCTCTATTCTACTCTCAAAGTTTCCAGCTGCCAACTCCAGTATTTCCCAATGAGGGGACAGAGCTTATTTCTGGTAAAATAATGTATAAACAGATATAGGACAGGAGACTTATAAAACTTTTGTGACAGTTGAAAAAAGATTTATTTCAAAATATGAAACACCTCTTCAGGAGAAAGGAGTGCGACACCACATCGTTAAAAACTCCTTCCTCTGGTTATCTAGGAGCTTGGGGGTTTTTTGGTTGATTGGTTTGGTTTTGGGTTTAAGATGGCTCGTTTTTGGAAGTTGTAAAGGTAACTTTACAAGTATTAAATAAATGAAAATAGTGCAGAAAATTCCCTGCAGAGGAAAGGTCTATTACTGCAATAAATCAATGCAACCAACAACACTGAGGCACAGCGTGAAAAGTAAAGTTATTGGATGAACTCATGGACTGGCTTGTCCTCTCCTCAGAGCTGTCTATAAAAGGAAAGCACAGGAGAGGCATGGACCTGTTGGAGCAAGTCCAGAGAAGGGCCACAAAAATCATCAGAGGGCTGGAACACTTCTCCTAAGAGGACAGGCTGAGAGAGTCAGGGTTGTTCAGCCTGGAGAAGGCTCCAGGGAGTCTATTTGCAGCTTTTCAATATTTAAAGGGGGCTTGTGAGAAAGATGGGGACAGACTTTTTAGGGGGCCTGTTGCAACATGACAAAGGGTAAACTAGAAGACAACAGATTTATAATAGATATAAGAAAGACATTTTTTTACCATGAGGGTCATGAAACACTGGCACAGGTTGCCCAGAGAGGTGGTAGATGCCCCATCCCTGGAAACACTCCAAGTCAGGTTGGATGGGGCTCTGAGCAACCTGATGTAGTTGAAAATGTCCCTGCTCACTGTAGGGGAGTTGGACTAGGTGACCCTTAAAAGGTCCCTTCCAATCCAAACTACTCTGACTTTGTGATAATGGCTGGACCACAGGAAAGACATTAGCAAGAGCACAGCACATATTCAGCATCACCTTCATCACAGCTCCCCCTGACACCTCCTACTCCTGAGGTACAGCAGAACCAGTCCATCAGATGACGAATGGGTCTTCTCTAGCCACACACAGGTAGGAAAGACCTGCTCCTAAAATGCCTGAGGCTGCCAGAGCACAGCCTGCAATTCAGATAAACCCTCAAAGCTTTGAGTTACAAAATGCAGCATAAATCTCACAGTGCTTTGACACAAGGCGAGGAAGGGATGACCTAACGACCACGAAACACCGGTAGTAGAAGACAGTCAGCTCCAACCTCGCTGCAGGCTGGAGGCAACACCTGGAAAAGTTCAAGACGACGCAGATGCAGCTCAGCGAGGCCCTGCGGTCCCGGAGCTCCGCAGCCCCGCAGGGAAGAACCACCTCACCTGCCTCTCCCGCTCACGGCTCCCCGGCAAGCGTGTGTCCGAAACGAGACGTCAC
>NW_009970714.1:2466631-2491537 GCF_000747805.2 Chaetura pelagica | reverse complement strand
CTGGGGGCCGCTGGAGAAGCTTGTCGGGAGCCGTGCATGTGTGACTGAGTCGTGGCCTTGTGCCGGGCTTGATGGCGTAGTCGCCTTCCAGCTTTCTGAGGGGTGCTCCTTCATCCAGGCCTGTGTCTCAGGGCTGGCCCCAGCGAGGACACCGTGGCCGAGGTGGGTTTCATCAGCTTAAAAGCTGCTTGCGAGATCTTTCATAAACCTTGAAAGGTACAGTGGGGGGCGGGAGGGGGAAAGAAAGGGTTCACCACCCCTCAGCGAACACTGCAGATGCTGCTGCTATGCTAAGCAAGACTGGTCTCAGTTCAGGTTTCAGTGAAGGTAGGGTTTGCCCCAAGAAGAAAAAAACCAAACAAACAACATTAAACCAGTCAATTGTAAAAAAAAACAAAAAACACCAAAAATCTGTGTTTCTCTGCGTGCAGGTGGCCACACTACAGCCTGCAAATCCTGTGGGTTTGGCTGTAAACAGGCCCAGAATGCAACACTGATACACTTAAAAATAAATAGGCTGCAACAAACATCACCTGCAAAGTTGCTGACACTTAATTTACATACAGGATAATGATGTCTCATATGTGGCTCAGCCCTGGTCATAACGTGAGTGTGTGGTATTGCCAGAAACAGACCCTGCAGATGCCAGGGCCCAACCCTGAAGCACAGAAGTGTGTGTCCCACGAGGGTGCACCTTTCTGTTGCTTTCTCACAGCTCTGCATCGCTACACCCAAAGCTCGTGCAGACCACAGGCTTGAGTAAGAAAATTAATGAGATATATCCACTAGTCCTCAGCCCCAGAGCTGGTGTGGTGGCTACAGACTGTGCTTATGCCCTCGGCCGGTTGTTCAGCCATTTACTGCAAACTGAGCACACTTGCTCAACATATTTGTTCAGTCCATTCCCCTCAAAGATTTTGGAAGAGAGAGAGCGTGGTGGAAGGCAGCCCAGTCTGTTTGTTGGAAGAGCTCCTTTATCGGTGGGTTGAAACAGCAAACACTCAGACTCTAGTAAGTGGGTTCCAGGACTGGGGATTGAAGCTCGATACAAGTCATCTGCCCCCCTCTTCAGGCCAGTCAAATCAAAACAGCACATGAAAGGCATTGCTTTAGCATCCAACAGATAAAAGAAAAAATATGCTTTGACTTTCCTGGCCAAAATTTCCCCTCTCCCATGCTGTTGCACAATATGCTGTTCTGGGCTCAGAGAGTATCTGCTCATATGCTATATGGGCACATCACTGTAAAGTTTCAAATGATTCTCAAATTTTTTTTATTTCTTTTTTTTTTTTTTTTTTTTTTTAGAAGTTGCTAGCTGTTAAAGCAGAGAAAACTGCCTCGTCTGGAAACAGAGGTATTGCTGTAGCTCACGTGCAGCCTACAGGTCTATGTAGAGATTCAATTTGCAAACAGCTGCAAAGGTTTGAAGCGTTTGTGCCCTGCCCTTCTCTTCTCAAGCTCTTTATCAGGGCCCCTCGGGCATTGATTGCTACCCCGGTAGCTCTCCCAGCTGTTTGTGTGATTGCTCCCTAACCCACTTCAAGCAGAATCAGCTGAGATAGTTCAAACAGTTTAAAAAGAAGCTATGCTCTAGCTCAGTTGATTGTGCCTGAAGTGGGTTTAGGGAGCACTCAAGCAAGTTGCTTTGTTAGTAGAAGGGAGAGGAGGGGTAAAGCACAGTAAGAGCTTAAGCTGTTCCAGCTAGATCCAGAAGAGGACGTTGGTCCATTGTGTAAGGAACAAAGAGACAGAGTTCTCTGGAGAACCTGGAACAAAAATAATGCCATGAAACCATGATAATGTACATCAGCTGATGGTCCTACAGCAGTGAGAAGTGTGAAAACATTCATCCTAGTGATATATTAGAAATCAAGTGTTTAATGACTATTTAAATGACAGTAATGATAACTAGTTCCTCACAAAAGAAAGGAGACACCTGATCTACTCAGCTTAGTGAATGATAGATTATTCTGATACCATTGTCACGTGGCATTTGGAGGATATGATAGAATCATAGAATTGCTTTGGTTGGAAAAGACCTTTAAGATCATCAAAAAGTGTTAACCAAACACTGCCTAGTCCACCACTAAACCACCACTAAAACTCAGCACCACATCTACCCAGCTTTTAAATATTTCCAGGGATAGTGACTCCACCACTGCCCTGGGCAGCCTGTTCCAGTGCATGACAACCCTTTCAGTGAACAAAGTTTTCCTAATACCCAATCTAAACCTTCCCTGGCACAATTTGAGTCTATTTCCTCTTGTTCTATTGCTTGTTAGTTGGGAGAAGAGACTGACCCACCTTGCTACAACGTCCTTTCAGGATCATGGCCTCTCCCTCAGAACACAGCCGTTATTATTGTAATTTCTTGCTTTAAGCCCACAGGGTTCAACATGTTCTCCCACTCTCAGCACCATATGGGCCACAACAGTCATCGGAGTTTAAGCTATATTGAAGGGAAACAGACACCCAAGAAGTGTAGGTGATCTCAGTTTGATTACCTGTAGAGCCTGCCATGATTTACATGACTGAAACTGCTGGTTTATGTTGGTGTGTCTACACCCCTTCTCACTACAGCACCCAAATGCCTTCAAGGAATGTGCTCAGTGATGTGGCTTGTATCTGCCATTCTTCCATTCCAGACTCGGAGAATGGTGTAGGCAGGAGAGGATTGATTTTTTATTTTTTATTTTAGGGTTTTATCTTAAGGTGTTGATGCTACTGTATGTTTACAACAAAGAAGATAATCTAAAGAAGCAGAAGATGTTGGAAGTTTTGATAACCCTTTACTCCTGTGAGAATTTATTCAACAATAACAAGAGCAGCACCAAGAAACTGAGGTTAACTTTGGAAAAGCTTGGCTATGAGGAGCCAGTATGTGAGAAAAGGGTGCATTTCATGAATTTATGCTAGTTTTGTGTTGCTAAGATGAACCTCACATTGTGCTCTAGGTCATGCATCTTAAAAGCTGGTAGTGTCATACCCAGATAATATCATGTTGCTATTTCAGAGAAGGGGGGTAATGGAAACCCAGCTTTGGTTCCATATATAATCTGCCTGGAGGAGACAGGGGCTCCTAAACAAAACCCATGCACGTGCTTCATGACAGCTCAGAGTTCAGGGACATCACCAAATTAATTAGCAAGTTAACCAGTTGTGTTTGCATACTCGCAGAGGACTGAGACTACAAAAAAGGTTTTATTTGTTTACATAACCTCTCCCCTACTAGAGATCAGCTTCAGTCAGCTTTTCTTCATTGCTGAGCTGATCTGCAAAAGCACTAGGCTATCTTACTGGTACCGATAAGGCCCGAGATCGGTTGAAGGACTGTACTGCTGGCACTTGGGTTCACATTGCCCAGAAAACTCACCTGTAGGCCACATATTCAAGGTGAATTCCAGTTAAAGGGATGGCTGTAAGGGGATATTCTGCCATCACATCACTGCTTTCAGACACTTTCATAGAGGCCCCTAAAAGATTGTTTTGCACCTCTGCCTCCTAGCAGACAGATCATCACTATCTTGAATCAAGTAACATGAGGGTGAGGGAGCTGTTATCACACATTCCCTGAAGTTTTTGTTCTGTCCAGCCATGATCCTCCACCCAAATTAATGTCAGCAATATATATGTTTTTAAATTACTTTCACATCTAAAATTTCAATCTCTAGATAAAAGCCAGGTCATCACTCCTCCTTTAAACTTTGATTTTTGACAAGTCGGGAACTGCTATCAGATCATATTCAGTGACTTAATTCTGAGTTAGATAAACTACACCATCTGATTTTGTTCATCTGATCAGCCAGAAAACACTCTTGGTCATAAATAGATTTATTGCCTTCTCAACTTGATTTCTAACTAGCAAAACCAATAACAGTGTAAAAAAGGTCAGAAGCTCAAAAAGTAGCAGCAAGAAAGGCAGGTCTTTAACCCTTTGACCATCTCAAACATGAGGCTAGTTTAAGGTCAGCTGTTACGCAGTTGTCATCATACAGTCACTAGAAGGGGTGACCAGGTAATGTTCACACACCAGCAATCACAGAGTATTTCCCAGTCACTGAGAAGTAAATGACTGGAGAAGCAAAGTTTTCCCAGTAGCTGCAGGTGAAACAAAGCAAAAAAAAGCAGCAACACAGTGCAAACTATTGATACAAAGACATCTGTAGAGCACACATTAACATACTGTGTATTCTTTTTATCTGCATAGACCTGTATCTGGCTATTTGTAAGGTCATTCTTCCTCAGGGTACTTCAGTCCACCTGCAATTTAAGGTACAAGACCAGTCCCACTGAAACAACAAAATTATCAATGTCCCTCAAGTTACATGCCCTTTAAATAAGTCTGCAAATTGGGGCCTAAACAAGCTTTAATTCCTACCAAAGAGCTGACCTTAATATATTGTGGCAGAAAACTACAAGCTGCTTATGCAAAGAGACTAAAAAGTACTTGGCTGTCTTTAAATTCTATTGGGATCTCATGTCACAAGACATGTGAAAGAAACAAGTTCAAGAGGGTTTGGTTGAGGGGGTTGGGAGATGTACGTCTGTTGCAGAACAGGTGACATTTCTGAGTCTTTCCTAGCTGCGTATCTCACTCTTGTGGGATCCTCTATTTTCTTCATAGATGCATGGGAGAACATTGCCATTTCTACCACCTGTCTGATCAGAAGAGGTTTTTGTCTCCCAGGTAAAAATCTTTTTATGCTTCTCAAGTTTCTACAGGATCTGTGTCTACTTTTTCTGGACTAGGGTTGAGCAGAATCAGAATACAATACTCCTGCTGGTGTTGTATTACCAGCCATATTATCAACTGCTTCCTACCTTCATCTATCTATAAAACACTTTAGATTTACTATTGGTATGTATTTTCTTAAATTTTGCACAGTGACTTCCTACTTCTCTTTCCTGAATGGCCACTGTTAATTTAGATCTACACAGAAACATTTTGAATTCTCTCTAATCCATTTTCTATTTATACCATGTTCATCACCATGGTAGCTGAATGCCTTAGAAAGTGTCTTTGAGGTAGAGGCTATGCAAAGCTTATTTTAAACCACTCCGATTCTTTGACTTTAAAATTGAATCTAACAACTTCAGCTTCCCCAGCTGAGAAATTACCCTTTTGCACTTTGCAAATAACAGTTTGAAATTTGAAGCCAGTCCAGCATGCCCTGAGACCCAGTTCTAGCTGAGTATATCAGCTGCAGTAACTCTTGACACCTACGTAAATAATATGCTTTTATTTAGATACTTCTCTAAGAGAAATGCTACTATATAGAACATTGATCATTTATAAAAGCAGCAGTTCCTTGAACTCAAGCAAAGTACTAGTAAAATCTCCTGCTCACTTTCACCTCTGTTAACACATCTGTCTGCCTTGAAATCTAGTTATTATTAACTATATGGCAAAACTCTGCGTACATATATGTATGGATATATATACAATGCATAACTGCATTACATGGTTCTAAAATGGAACACAACATTTTGTTTCATATACTCAGTTCTGTGGACTTTGTGATGCTGCACCATGGAATTTGCCAAATGTTACACCTCTAATTTTAAAAATAATAGACCCCCTGTATTTTTGACATGAGTGGATTTTACCTCTGAACTTCTGAAGAAATCTGGAAAACAACATAAGGTCTAGCAAGTATCTAAGAATGAACTGCTCCATCTTTCTAAACAATGCCACTGATAGACAGTTAGGAATTGTAAATTTAAAAGGAAAAAAAGGTGGCCCATATTGAACATGAGAATTGCATAGTCAGCTGTGTTTGTCAAGATTTTACATTTATGGTAGTATTCACTTCCAAATTCCATCTTTGGGGTTTTGGTTTGTATTCTTAGGGGAAAAAAAAGCTTGTTTTTCCTGACAGTTTCTCCCCTCCCTCCAACTTAAACCCACTGGGCAACCAAGCTTGAGTAAAGGGTAGAGGCCTGAAAGACTTAAACATTTCCAGTAGTTGCATAAAGGAAACAGCCAAGAAGCTCACAGAGAAAGTCCAGTTTTGCCCTCACAGAGAGATTGCAGCATCAGCACAGCTGTGTTATCAGGCAACAACAAATGAACATGGCAGAGGCAACTTCCCAGGTGCCACTACCTCAAGGACTACTTGCTTAAGTTGCCCAAAATGGCTACAGAAAGCCACCAGAACAGTGCAGAAAGCAGCAGCAACAGTAATGAATTTGTCCTTGTTGGAACATGTATGGCCACCCAAACCTCTCTGCATGGAAACAAATGAATTACAGCCAATTCCAAAAAAGAAAGCAATTCAGGCTGTTTAGACACACCACAAATGAGGGATTTCAATTCCTCCAGGGGTACTCCAGGTTGCAAACAATAACCTAGGTCCACATATATAAGAACCCACCCTGAGAAGTGGACACATGTGGGCAGTTGCTTTTGAATTACTCCTAGCCAGTGGTTTCCATCCGTACATAAAATTGCCTGAAGATTGAACTACCTAATTACTCTAGCATGAAAACTGCACATCTTGTCTCCTGAGCACTGAATGGAATACTTTCTCTTATTACTGGCTGAATCATTAAAGGAGTGTTCAGATAACTTTCGTGCAATGTGGTTTTTATCAATGATAACCATGCTTAAGTTTCCTGGTTTGGTAGGTTTCTTATAATGTGCTGTTCACAAAGCATAGGTCTGTTTGTCACAACAATGACATATGAAACCTGGTCTGAGGCTCAGAAGAGCTGATGGGAATACAGAACTGATTTCTTCATACAGACTATGAAGCAAACAAAAGATCACAATAATCTGATGAGAGGTGATCTTGACGTCCTCCAGCTCAGCCTACCTCTGTAGACATGTCTGCTAGACTCGTTTGGACAAGCAAATCAGTTTGTTGCTTGTTTTCTTTTAAAATACATCAAATGAGTCAACACATCAACAAAGCAGCAACCTATCTTTCCAGTTACTAAATGCATTTGCTAATCAGCCAAAACAGAGATATCAAGAAACCTCTTTGTGGAGATGAAGCCTTTGGTTCTCCAAGTCACCACAAGCACTGTCACATACAACATAAACATCATTCTGATCTAATCAGGCTTTGAGAAAACATTCATCATAGCTGAACACAGCTGTCCAAAATCTGAAAGATGCAAACTGCATGTGACAGGATCAACCCCAGAGACACAAAAAGAGATCTGACCAAGCCTTGCCACAGGAATAGGACACTAGCTGGTCTGAAGCACCATTAAAAGCAACATGCCATGCCTCATCTCCTAAATCCCTGCTATTTATACCAAGTATCTTTCCAAGTCTGTCTTTAACTGTCTCAAGCAGCAGAACTGTTTTTAAAGAAGGCATTTGAGGAAAATCTTGTGAATTTTTCAGGTTGCAACAAGTCACACACCAGAAGGACTCCAAGGCTGGTACTGGCACACAGAACGTGGAGGTGGAAGCCCAGCCTTCCACAGAGGCCAGGGGCTAATTTTCTTCAGTAACACAAAAAACCTGGCGTGTTCTTTCTGCCAACAGAGCAGTGAGCTGTTTTCTTCTCCAAGGTCTTCTTCCCACAAAAAGACTCACAAAACCTGGAGCTGGACCTTAGTTCTAATTAAACCAAATATACCTTTATTGTGTATTTGCATATTAAAACTGATCAAGAATCTTCAAAATCTCTGCTTGGACTTCACTCACTGTAAGCACTCTTCCATTTAGCAGTAAACATACTGAGTAGGAGGTGTTGTTTTGACTCTAAGCTCACAGGTCCAACATCCAACAGCCGCCACCTACTGAAGAAAGATCAGACCTCTGGTAGTTGTCCTGCTGACATTGTTTTATACTTTTTTTGCTTCTCTTTATCAAGCACCATCAAGATTTATGCCGCTGTCCGTGTTTCTAAGTTACACAAGCTCAGTCACCATAAAAACTTAAGATTTCTGTACAGGAGATACCAAAGAAAATCCATTTTCTGCTATATGGAAAAAAGATTTCCTCAAATACTCTTTGTTGCTTCTTCCCCCTCAGCTCCTGTGTCTTCACTAATGCCTCCCTGCATCCAGCTCCACTTGGTTTTTTAGGGGCTGAAATACAGATCAACTAACAGGCTAACTAGGACTTTTCCATGAAGGATGAGATTGTGCAGATAAATTAACAAAACGTTTTGATCCTACTGACATACAAAGGCAACCCCCTCGTTTCAAGTCTCCTGTACGGTAGTGTCAGCCTTTACAGAAACAAAACTTTCAAGTCTGTGGACGCCTGGTTTCACATGACACCTTCACCTACTCCACAAAGCAACAGGTCTGTTCTGCAACTGGGAAAAAAATCCAACAGTTGCAGCACCTGTAAACACATGCAGACGGTTCCTAATCTGTTTATCTCAGCTATGGATGCAGCAGCATGGAGTGGGCTGTGGGTGATTAACCAAGTGGGTGGCTCTTCCATTGATCTTTTCTCCCTGCTTGTTGCCCAAGCAAAGTAAATCAAAACTACATCAAATGTATTTACCCACACTACAGGCTGACTCCCAGCTGAAGCAGACATGCATGGCCACTCCACTATTCTGTGACTCCTTGCATACCAGAGTTCCTCTTGCCTATAATCCCTCTTCAATACATATTAAGATTTGTAGCAACTCTCTAGAGCAGCTAAGGAAGAAGTACCTCTATCGTACTTGTGTGGGTGCCGTGCCTTTCCTCAGCTAGTTTGGTTTTGTTGCTTGGGGGGGGGTTCTTTGCATAAAGTCAGCTGTCATTACAGTAGCTGAGAGTATCGCATTATGAGGTTGAAAGTAAGAATGACTATCAGTAGATGCAAGCAATTAGTTGAAGATTCAATACTAATAATCTCAAAGCCTGACAACAAGAAAGTGGATATCACATACTGACAAAATAAGCAGATGCAATCAAGCAGCTGCACCCTTTACAGTAGAGCAAGTTTTAGTCTTATCTATTTACTGCAGACCCACCATTACCTTTCCAATTAGCCAGGCACTCTAGCTCCCTCAGGAAAGGTATGGGATTGGCATGAAAAAAAACAGGAAAGAAAAATGTTTCTTCCTGTTTGAAAAAATGTATTTGCTTCACAGCTTTACAAATGAAATATGAAACTTTAATGCAATTCAGGACCTCAGAGTTGCACAGAAGTGAGGCAATAGTTTAAAGATTATCCAGCAGACACAATCTGCCTAGCATGCTGCAGGGAACTGCATCATCACTTTGTAAACCCTTACTTTCTAATGACAAAGCCAAGGCTCATCTCTGTGTACCACACCCCTGCCTCCTGCCGTAGCTGCTGGAGTGAGAAAAAGCATAACAAAGGGGCTTGTTCTTTGTGGAACTTTTCTAACACAATTCAGTTTAAAGAAAAAAAAAAATGCCTGCCTGATTTAATAGCCAGAAGGGCAGAGTCTCCCCACCTACACCACCAGTCTGGGAGAACTCACTCTCAGAGAGTGATTCTGATCAGGTACTCCAGCAGTACCAAATAGCTGCCACAAGAAATACATATATACATGTATATATGCATACACACATATATGTGTGTGCATCTCTGTCTCAACTGTTGACACCACTTTGGTGTACAAATTTACCTGAAGTCTGGAGAAGAAGACACATGCAGAGTCCCTAAAGGTTGGCTCACAATTGCTGTGAAGCTTTTGTGCTTCCTGCAGAACTCCTTTGGGGGAAAAAAAAACAAACAAAAACCAACTATGAATTTTATCTTAGTATATCTAAGTGCTTTTTACACAGGATGGAGAAGATGGTGGTAGCCCTGTATGTCATAACTCCAGTGTCTGCACCACACTTCTAAGATGTTGAAGAACCAGACTGCTTTCTCCTACAGCTCCCACTTCTCTACCAAGATTTTCCAGCCATCAGAATATAAAGTGCTTGGTCCCACTCCCATGCATCTCCTACTGCAGCTGACACCTGAGTTGCAAAGAAGACAACATTCAGTGGGCCAGCGAGAAAGTAAGCATGAATCTGAGTCCTTACTGATTAACATCTTCACAAGGCAGGAATCTGGTTCTCACTCAGGCATTGCTTGGTTTTTTTCCATTTATGAATCCACCAATCATTACCCACCTTTCTAGATCTCAGTATTCTTGATCTGCAAGGGAGAGAGACAACCCCAAGGCAATCCCAAGTCAAGCACCTATCTCAGACGCATCTTCATCCATCAATTCCCATCAGCTGCCCCATGAGCTTCTTTCTCAGTCCCCAGGCTTCATCATCCCATAGGTTCATTACACACTGAAGAAGAATTGCCTCAAGCATACTGACATACCCACTGAGCTATCTGTCTTCATTTACTACTTGGAGACCTACAGTACTTGGGTCAGCAGCTTGGAATCACTGCCTGATGGGCAGGGCTTAGTTTTGAAGCATTAATTCACTTTAACCCAGTGCCTGAAGCTACGGGGTATATTTGAGCCCTCAGTCATGTTTTCTAAAGCACTTGTGTGACCTCAGATCCCCTGAGTAACTTTCATGCTGACTCATTGAAAACACTCTCTACAGCCTCTAGTTCTCTCTTCAGGCCAAGAGGTAAGTAGGGTTTAAAACTAAAAGAGGGGAGGAGATACATATGCACATAAACCTAATGACAATATTTAACACCACAATAAAACAGCATAGAAAGGTATTTTACAAATTACATGTATCATTAAGTTTCTGAGTACAAATGAGGTGCTCCTTGATATAAATCAAGGAGACATTTCCCTTTTGATAGATGATTCTGTAATCAGCTGGTTTCTCATATCAGTGTTTTGAACTAAGTGGCAGGTAGTGAGGTTTAAACCATACACAGCTTCAGTAGCTAAAAACTGTTAATTTAAACTGAACTATATGCCAGACAAACAAGAATATAAAGGATCTTGACCATCACTTAACAGCTTCTAAATTCCCCTTCAATACCTAGTTTGGAGTTCAGCACTTGCAAGCAGGTAAGTTCTTCCCCATCCTCTCCAAGCAGTGCTGCCTTGTCTCCTTGCAGGGGGCAGGAAAGAATCATCACAAAAAGGAAATCCTATCATAGCCCGATGAACATTATTTTCAGCAGCTCTGTCTGCTTAATGTGTCCCTGCTCCTACATTATTTCTCCTTGTACCCCCTCGGTTGCTGCAAATAAATCAGAGCAGGGAGCTGAGCTGGCTAGCCCCCCCACACCCCTACCCCTTCTTTTTCAGCCAGGATTTTTTCAGCCAGATTAGCTCTCCCTTTGCACTTCACCACATGCCCAAATTCTTGTGCCAGCACAGCAGAAGGAGGAGTAAGAGAGTGGGAAGGAGTGGCTGGAAGTAGGAGGAGGTGAGGCAGCAGAAGGGACTGCTTCAGTGGGTCTGAGGCCTGCAGCCTAAAAATATAACTACCCTGCTGGGATCAAGTACTCCCTATGGGTGCCCTTGTGAGGATGGATATGCTCTCTCCCTGAAGTGCTTCACTTGATGAGTCTTGTGTGCTAGTGAGTGTCTAATGCACCGTAACCAAGATCTACCACTGAATACATTTGTTATTTTCCAGCGGGGACATTACCTGCTAACAGACAGAGGGTTTCAGGCTAACATTGCCAACATCTCCTTCAGCGTGTTAGCCCCTGGGCCCTTCGATGTCTCTAACTTTGTCTTAGGGCACTAAACAGATTCTCACCTAAAGCAACACTGCAAGCAGGCGTACTGTTGCCTGCAGATTTCACACAGCCTACAGCGTGATCACAGAACCTGCTCGGATATATTTAGAATCCCACATTGTCATTACTGTCACCCTGGAAAAGAGGGGGGGGAATAAAGAATAAAAGCAGATGATAAATGCACAGCTGGAGAACATCAGCAGACAGCACTGGCTGGGCCTGCTTCACCTCTTGTTTAACTGAAAGGGAGTGGATGACCCTGAGAGAAAGAAAATCAACACGTATTTCACCTGTTGTGGTCAACACCTGGCTGCCCCTGTGAAGGCAATGTTATGATAACCTGCCAACTATTGTTTTCTGTGCCAAGTCACAGCTGCCACTGAGGACTGAGCATGGCACTGGGAAAGGACACAAGTCAAAGAACTGCCTGTAAAGAACAGAGCACATGGCTGCTACCTGGCTTGAAATATCCCACAGGCAAAGCACAGCAAGACAATATGCCTTAAGGACAAAAGACACTGATCAGAAAAGGTGGCAAAATGATACAAGAAAACAGTGATACAGGAGTCCATCTAGCCGTACAAAGTCACTGCATAGTCATATGTAAGCAGAGATGCTTGTAATTAATGATTTAAATCACAGTTGTTGGCTAATCCTCTTGGGTTGTGAAACGTGGTATTTTTTTCCAAACAGGATCCCAAGAGAAAAAGGACAATATTAAAGATAGAATTCTGTCTCCAAAAGATACTTCCACAATGACTCAAATTTATCAGGACCATTTCCCCTTCCTTTTCAAGGCCCCTAATTTATGTCTGCATTAAAACATTAGCAGAGTTGCTTGCAAGGAAGCCAAGCTGACCTATTTGTGTCCCCTTTCACTGTTCCTGAGACTCCTCATCTATCTAGCTTTGTTTAATTCCTCAGAGGCACCTCATTTCTTGAGAAGGTGGAGAACACTTTCTTACACAGCCTTCAGGCTATAATAATGGGTAAAATCACCTAGATTAAACCTTTTTTCTTTTTTTATTCACCTTCAGGGTATCTTTTAAGTTAATATGAAGGGCTAGGGTTAGGTTACTAGTGAGGGCTTTGTTTGCCCTGAGAAGATGGAAAGGGGAATGGAGAGAAAGATTCTGGATCTGTTATTTAAATCTATTTTTGAAGGAACTATTAGGTTCACTGTTATAGGGCAGGCAAACACAACAGTCAGGTGAAGATTCTAGATTATGGGGTGAGAAGAGCTTTTTTGGGTCCCCATAACTCTGTTGCTCTAATCCACATTATCCTTTGTCATGAGCCAATATTGGGGGGCTACAGTTTCCCACATCCTTAAATTCAGAAAAAAAAAATATTAAAAAAAAATCACCAATATTAGTGGCTGTTATGTTCAGTTGGAATCTATGGTTTTCATCTCAGAGTCCTAACCCTATCAGCCCAAATATCTCCTTTCTTCTTGCAGACCAGTTCTGTTCTTTCCTCATCCTTTGCTCGCAGCATCCTTAGTACCACTCAAACCAGTGGTTCCTCTTCAGTGATGCTCATATTTTGCAGACGTTTCCTTGCTTCATTCTCCTCCTACAACTGCATCTCTTCCTAAGAAGCAGATCTTCCCATTAATAGACACAAATCAGCTTATGGGATACCAGCAGCAACAAAAAGATTTGCTGGAAACTGCAGTGCTCTCTCAGAACTCCAAGGACCTCTGATGATGGCTCTGCTGTGTCCAAAACCCTGCACTTGATGCATAGGATCCTTGTCGTAATTTTTAATATTCCAGGTAACTTCTGAAATGCCACACAGACATAGGTTCTGAGAAATCCATGGGCAAGAGCTGTGTGGCTCCCTCAAGTCTGCTACTACTTCCCAACTTTCCATGTTGTCTGAGATAATCTTCTTATTGACCAAGCATTTAATAAATGCAAGCTAGTGCTTGCCTGCAGGTCTTTGGGAGGCACTGTAACACACTTCTTGCTGCAGTTGCTACGATGTGTGAAATCACACTTGTTGAAACTCCACTGCTGTCAGAGGATTGATACAGAAATCATTTTAGCCTACAGATCTATTGCAATTCCCTCACAAATTAAAGGGTAGAAACTGTGTTGGGTCAGGAACAAAAGAATTGGATCACCACTGGATGGCCTAGCCACAGGGTGCTTTCTTCTGGATGCTTCAGTTTCTTAGAATCATAGAATACCAGGTTGGAAGGGACCTCAAGGATTATTTGGTCCAACCTTTTTTTTGCTTCAGAATTTTAGGCTTTGTTTTTGAGACCATAAATTTCACAGAGGAGAAATTAACCTTTTGAGATTAACCACTGCTTTCAGGTCTCCCTGCAACTGGCTTTGAGGTCACTATTACAGGCTAAATACAGGCCTAAATACAGGCTACCAGCATCAGACAGTCCTGCATTCTCTCACCTCTGGCTTCATGTTGCCATCTCCACATCAGGGACCTGAGCATGGAAAGCAAAAGCAGAGTCCTTCCTCTTACCTCCTTCAGCTCCCAGTTGGGTTGCAGGGCTGAGCTGGGTCAGACCCCACCCACCAGCACAGCCCCAGGGAGGCAGCAAGATTATGCAGCCCAGAGAGGGATCATGTTTTGCAGCAGCAGCAGCAGGGATTTAAGTCATTTTAGAGCAATCAGGCAATGGCAGCCTTAGCCTGCACATTGAAAATCTTAAAATACTCAGATTTGTTTTAATGAAGGGCTTAATTTTCACAGTTAATGTTTTAATACAACTCTATTCACTGCTGCAGTCCTTATCAAAGATTATGGCAGTGAAAGAGGTGACCATGTTTTAATGATCTACAGAACCTGAGACAGTATGTCAGAAAACCCCATTTGCAGAGAAAGACTGTTACTATATACTTTTTTTCTCCAGAGACTACCATGACCAAATCTCAATTCCAACCTTTTTTTCAAACTTTTCTGTAAGAAGTCTCTTTTTGTAACTTGTCCCTTAGCAAGTTTGTTATAAACATGCATCATCAGAAAATTCAGGCCGTCACTGCTTATGAGAGTGCATAGATCATATAGCTGATGAGAAAACTTGTGTTTTATTTACTTTATATATATATTTAGAGTTCATTTTCTGCAGATATACTTGCACGTTCACTTACAAATTTGCTGCTTCAGTGAACATTCCCATCAGCAACTCATTGTGACAATGTTTGCTGAAAATCAAGCATTGAAATAGGTACAAACACAACTGAAGTGAATACATTTAAAAATTAGAGAAATTCTACTTTTCCCACAGTGCACCAGTGTCCAGATGCACTGAATACGGGAGATCAAAATACAGGATGATGTTCCCAAATCACAAAAAAGCCATTTTGTGCCACCCTAACCTAATATAGCATTAGATGGCTATTTTCTTTAACAAGCAGTAGAAAGAGGTTTCCCATCCTAGGGGAGTTTCAGTACTTCAAAACTGAAAGAGCAAAGTCTTGTACTCCCATCCACCAGTGAGCCAACAAGAACATTTTTTAAATGTTTCATACCAACTATGGCCCTTTTCCATTCAAATATCTTAGTATAATTAACCTTAAGATCTGTCAGAAAAATGTTTTCACAGGACAGTTTCCACATGGAAATTGCTAACTGGTGATGTCTCAGCAGCTTCCAAAAAAGCTCCCCCTGAAATTTTGAAGATGAGAAATCCATCTACCCCATTTTCATTCAATCAAGAGAGTCCACAAGAACTTTTTATTTTCCACCAGTCAGTATTCTCTGATAGGAAACCTACTGATCAGTAAACTCTTGACTAACTCTATTCTATCTCACTACTATGACCATCTTCCATCATTATGACAGAAGAACCATGAGCAGGCCAGATGAACATGGGTGCACCACATGTGCAACTTCATAAGAGTTACTGCAAGTTGCCTTACACAAGAGAGTCTCTGAGGCTAATACAACATACACATGGATGATACAGCTTTCCATAGCACCGGAAGGCAGAGCAGCTTCTGGAAAAGCCAGTGCAAAACCATCTTTGATCTACACCCACGGTCACAGATGTCCAGTTTGCACAGATGCAAGAAACCTCTAAGCAAGACAAACCTAACAGATCTGGGGAGGTCACAAGCAAATTCACTTGTGACTCTTCTAGGTGCTGCATGGAAACAATGATTACAGAATCAGAGAAACTGGAATAAGCTCTGAAAGGTCATCTGAACCAGCCTCCCACTCAAAGCCAGGATAACACCAACTCTAGATCAAATCAGCCATGTATTTATTTGGCTGTGTCTTCAAAACCTCCAAGCACCAAGATTCCACAACTCCTCCAAATAATGTATTCCCATGGTTTATTGTCCTCCTACTGAAGAAATTTCTCTAATGTCCAGTTTGAATCTCATGAGATGGAAAGTGTGGCCCTTGCTTTCCAATCTACCCTCAGTTTCCCATTCTAGCAGTAGGTTCCCAGTCTATGGCTGCATGAGGTTTTTCTGCTCTGGGTACCAAGCTTCCCACACCTTACTGAATGTCTTAAGGTCCAATCCATAAGTGTTTCAGGATCCCTCTGGACTATTGTTCAGCATGCCAGTAATTTCCTCTAATTTGGCATCACACCTAAGTTTTCTGAGGGTACTTTCTCACTGATCACAATGAAAATGCTGAACAGTATTAGCCACAGAATCAGTTCCACAGCACACAACTACTAAGCAGCCACCAACTGGGTGTCAGGCCATTGATAACTGTTCTTCAGATCTTGTGGTCCAGACAGTTTTCAACTGATCTAACGGTCTATTCATGTAACCTGTACTTCTCAGCTTCCAGACAAGAATGCATCTATCACTCTCCCTTCATCTTAACCACCCATTTCACCATAAAATGGTAGTCAAGCATGATTTACCACTGGTAAATAAATCCATCCTCACTCCTTCTTGCCATTACCTTTTGTCATTTGCATGCTTGGAAAATGGTTACAAGTAGATAGTTACAAGCATGAAGAGCAGACGAGGTTTAATTGCAGTGACAAGGCCAACATCATACAACATCTACATTTATTCACTGATATCCAGACATTTGGGTATGTCTCTGTTGCAAGCACAGCAGTGCAGGGGTAGTCAGGTTAGCTCAGACCCTACCTACAGTCTACCCACAGCAGCACAACCTGTAACTTTGCTGACCAAGCTTATGTGGGGGCTTATAGCTGTGCTGAAATGTCTGCCATAGTAAATCTGTTCCCAGGACACAAGACGGCCAGTCACTGCAGTCATTTTACCCTCGTTCTTTCTAGTAGATTCATTTCACAGGCCATTCAGACTAAGTTGGAGCTGCCTCCTGAGTGAGTGCACTGTCAAGGCCCAGTGTGCTGGTTTGGTGGGTTTTTTAGTGGGGGAGGAAGGGCCCCAAGGGTGGCTCCAGTAAAAAGCTTCTCAGCTCCCCCTGCTCCAAACCCAGCCAAGGAGCCATTAGAGGAACAATAGATGAGCCTCTGCAATTAACAAACGGAAGAACCGATATAAGAGCTGAGCAGAGGAAGGAGTTAGTGAGAAGAGTTGTGCTGGAGAGGTGGGAGGCAGTGCTGCGGTGAAGATCCTGGTGGTTGGTGAGAAAGAAGGGGAAGAAGGTTACCAAAAGCAGTTTCCCTGCAACCCATGGCAAGATTGCAGCTGTCCCCCTGCATTCATGGAGAAATGTGGTGTAACATTCCCTGAAGGCACCAAGAGGGGTGAACTTGGATTTGCTGCCAGTGGACGTGGATTATACATCTATGGAAGACTCCGTGGCAGGAGAAGTGACTGTTCCCAAAGCACCCATGACTCTGTGAGAAGCCCAGGCTGAAGCAGCTCCAGACCTGGTAGGAAGGACTCATGAAGGAGAGGTTCCTGGAGGACTCTCTCACATGGGAGGGACCCCATGGGGAAGCAGGGAAGGACTGTAAGGAATCCTTCTTCCTGAGGAGGAAGGAGCATTAGGAACCACCAGCCTGTGAACTGACTCTAAACCCCATCCCCCTGTGCTGCTGGGGGGAAGAAGGGAGAGAAACTGGGAACAAAGGGATTTAGGCCCAGGAAGAAGGGAGGGGTGGGGTAACATCTGTAAGCCCTGCTCTTTGTGTTGTCTGTGTCTTGTGTATATTTGATTAGTGTGAAATTAAATTAGTATTTTTCCCAAGTTGAGTGAAGTTTTCCCCAAGTTATTAGTCGGTGAAGAACCCTCCTTGCCTTTTGTCTCAACCCATTGTTGTACCCAAAGACACCAGGAGCTTCTCGTTGGCCTTTGTCCTCCCTATCCCAGCATGTGTGTGTGTGTGGGAAGCTGAGTGAGCGGCCAGGGGGCTGGTTCTTTGTTGTCATGTTGGGCTCAAACCACGACACCCAGTTTCAACACAACAGTCAGAACTGAGGTGTTCCCTGAATAGGGTCTGGAATGTCATTACTGAGATGAAAGTGTGGTCTAGCTTGGAACAAAAGTTTATAGCCTTCTATAAAAGCATACCTTTTTCTATTACTACCAGTAGCAGATCTGACAGCTCTGATCTCTCTACTTATATTTTATGCTTCCTAATTCTAACATATGATGGCACTTCACTTCCCAATGTCCAATTGACATTCCTTTGATGTATCTTTTGGGCTAGTGCCTAAGCACATTTGCAAATAGTTTAGTGCTCAATTTAAGGCTGAATATATTCCCAGAATACCTTTGGCAATCAATTATTTATTACTTACAAGTGTTAAGATCAAAAAGAAAAGAAATAGATGTGTATTTCACACTGACAGAAGGTCCATGGGGATTATAGAAAACAGAAACTTTAATGCTAAATTTGTGTAAAAAGGGTAAAATGGGGATTCCCTAGTCAGTTTAGAAGAGAGAGAGATGGGGAAAAAAAAGGAAATGGCCTGGATTATACAGTCAATCTTCTTGGGCTTTATCTCATGGTTAGAAATGCATGCTTGAACTGTACCATTAGTTCTCTGCACCACAGGGGCAAATTCTGGTTTGCTTTTGCTAAGGAATACCAGGCAGCTCAGACTTGGTGCCCGCTACCTGGATACATCTTTTATCAGTGTACCCAGAGTGGCAGACATAGCTCATTAATTAATGTACTGGTTCATTTCTATTGACAGGCCTAGGATTGGTGTTGATTTTTCAGCAAGGTCAGACTGCCTGCATGGCTTCTTTGTCATGTTTGTAAAACCTGAGGCCATCAACACACAAGTAAAGGGGAAGGAGCACAAGTAGAATTTAGCAAGATCATTCATACTTCATTGAACAGCTCTGTAGAAGGTGGAGAACATTTTCACAAGCATGTTTGACTGGGGGAAAACTTGCATTATTCTCACCAGTGGCTTATGAGCAAGAATGGAGGTTTCACATGGTCAGAAACGTCAGAGCTCAAGTACTCAAAATGAAACTTCTAGAGCCCAAGTCTTATGAGGAGTGGCTGAGGGAACTGGGGTTGCTTAGCCTGGAGGGAGAGAGGCTGAGGGGAGACCTTATGGCTCCTTACAACTACCTGAAAGGAGGTTGTAGTGAGGTGGGTGTCAGCCTCTTCTCCCAAGTAATAAGTGACAGAAAAACAGGAAATGGCCTCAAGTTGTGCCAGGGGGTTGGATTTGGTTATAGATTGAATATTAGGGGGGCAGGGGAGAATGCTGAAAAGCTTGTCAGGCACTGGAACAGGCTGCCCAGGAAAGCAGTGGAGTCATCATCCTTGGAGGTATTTAAAAGCTGTGCAGCTGTGGTGCTAAGGGACATGGTTTAGCAGTGGACTTGGGTTAACAATTGAACTTGACAATCATAAAGGTCTTCTCCACCCAAAACAATTCTGTGATTCATGTGTAGTCACCACTGGCTATGAAGCTGTCTTTACAAATCATGTGCTCTTCTCTGTAACCCTTTATTTATTTACTGTTAACCTTAAACTGTGCCCCAGAGACAAGCAGGAAAATGCCCCTGGCCAGGACTCCAATACAAAACCAATCTTTATGTGTGTGATTAACTTCTGAGGACCTGTCAGCCTCAAAATGAGCCAGTGCAGAATTACTCAAACAGGACTGAGGAAGCAGGAGGAGAAGAACAACCTGGTACAAACAAGCAAGGTGTAATTCCAGCTCACAAAAACAAGCTGATAAAAGGCAACTTGCAGAAATAAGAAATCTAGATATAAATACAGGTGAATGGCAACATTCTTGTTACATTCTTGATGTAACTCTGCAAGATGAAATATAAAGCAGAATATCCAGTAACCAGCTATGAAACTATCACAGATGCCAGAATTTTATAATGACCTGGGCAAATTTTTCATAAGCTATCAGTCCATCTACTAATGGACTAAATTGTTGTACTTTTGTGGGGTTTTTTTCAGATTATGCAGCAAATCTATCACCTTTTCTGAGGTCAGTGAAATTGCAACATCCTTGCAATTTAAGTTACTTACTTCTCAAGTAAACAGATAAATTAGGTTACCATAAAACCCAAGATGTATCTAAAGAAAGTGGCAGCTCTCCAGGTAAAAAGAATCAGCCATCTGCTCTAAAAAAATCTCATAAAAATCAGTGACAGATCATTTCAGTCATCGAGAGAAACTTAGAACAGTGGGGCCATAATCAGCCTCATGAAACTACAGGAGTCACACAACAGGGAGGCTGCAAATAAGCCAACAGGCTATTCATCATTTGCTTTGCCACATGCAGGTTCAACATCAACCTTAAATCTTAATTTTAACAATTATTATTGTTGTTGCTGTTGGTTTTACTTGCTGAGGTCTACTTAAAACTTTGAGACAATCTCTAGCTGGTAAACCTGGGTTTTGAGCACTACTAGACAAAGGAGTAGATAAAACAGATTGAGAAAACAAGACCTTTCTGTTTTGTTTCTTGGAGCGATTCTTCTGTGTAATGACTTTTCAGATAGTCAATTTGTCACGTTTGGATTGAAGGTATTGAAGAGTCTAGAGGTTAATTAGAAAAACAACAGCTGACTTTACTGAAAGAACTTAATTCAACATTTTGAACAAACTGTTTTCAACCTAGATGATCTGTTTGGAGCTGGTTTGTGCTGGAATGTCACCCACACAAATCTTGCCAGGGAACGTTAGGTGACAATACGCTCAAAATTATGAAGCTCCTGTTGGAACAAAATCAGTGGCTGAAAAAAAATTGCTTAAAGGAGGAAGCATTTACATTCCAGTTTCTAATTTAGCTATTACTTAATTAAATATAAAAGTTTGATGTATTTTTTGCAAACATCTTCACACAATCTGAAGTTCTTGTCACCACACTGTTTTTCTTCATGTTTTTCCCTTTTGTTTAAGCTCTTGCTTCAGGCCTTGTTCCTGGATAGGATGTTGATTCTTTAGACTGTATCGTAGACCATCTGGCAATTTAAAGTTAGGGATTTAACAGATGCACCTGAAGGCTGTGCAGCCATTCAGCAAGATCTAGACAGACTGGAGAACTAGGCAAAGATGAACCTAATGAGGTTCAACAAGAATAAGTGGAGTCCTGCACCTGGGGATTGAAAACACCATATAGATTAGGGGTTGACCTGCTAGAAAGCAGCCTCATGGAGAAGGACTTTGAGTCATGGTGGACAAGTTATCCATGGGACAGCAATATGCCCTTGTGGCCAAGAGAGCCAATAGTATCCTAGGATGTCTTAAAAACAGTGTGGCCAGAGGGGCGAAAGAGGTTCTCCTCCCCCTCTGCTCTGCCCTAGTGAGACCACATCTGCAGTGCTGTGTCCAGCTCTGGGCTCCCCACTTCAAGAGGGACAGGGATCTACTTGAGAGAGTCCAATGGAGGCTACAAGGATGATTAAGGGACTGGAACATCTGTCATACAAGGAAAGGCTGAGAGACCTGGGGCTGTTCAGTCTTGAGAAAAGAAGAGGGCAGCTTACTGTCTATAAATATCTGAATGGGCCAGTGTCTTTTCAGTGGTGCCCTCTGACAGGACAAGGGGAAATGGCACCAAGCTACAACACAGAAAGTTCCACCTCAACATGAGGAAAATCTTTACTGTGAGAGTTGCAGAGCACAGGGACAGGCTGCCCAGAGAGGTTGTGGAGTCTCCTTCTCTGGAGACTTTCAAGACCCATCTGGACACGTTCCTGTGTGACCTGCTCTGGGTGTTCCTGCTGCAGCAGGGGGGTTGGACTTGATGATCTTCAGAGGTTGCTTCTAACCCCTATGATTCTATTATTCTATGATTTGTTTCTTAAACAAAACAACAAAAAAATTGTTTCTATCAACACTAGATTCTGTTATCTACAGCCCTAGGGTACCTGGGCTAGTCGTTCCTTCCTCAGAACTCACCTCAGTTTCTTTCTGTTGGCTGAAATTAGCAATGATGAACACAGGAATAAGCAAATACCACCACTCCCCCCCCCAAATAATAATAATAATTTGCAAATATCTTATTCTCTTGCACTGTCATTTTCTTTCCCTGTGATGAAGGTGTTAAGCATCTGCAGTGGAAAACACAGCATCTCAGTGTGGAAGATGCTCAAAAATCAAGATTGAGAAAGAGGAGTCTTTTCCACAATGCACATTTCATAAAGACAGAGATGCTTACCCCTGGAGTCTGATCTTTCTGCTGTTAGAAAAGTCATTACTCTTGCTGCTGAATTGCTACATGAAGAGTGCCTGTGGCTCCAGGGGCACCCTCAGGCTCCCCATATGCCAGACAAAGGAAGGCTAATTTTCTGCCTCTAGAAAGAGGAGTGCTGGGGCATAGAGTCCCTGGATACTATGAGCTACTTATAGCTATGCTGCATTAAGGAGGATTCTGCATTAAGGAGGTTTCTGCTATTTAGGAAGGGAGAGCAAGGAGTGGGTAGGACCCTGTATGCCTGGATCACACAGTGTCACTCAGACTTGCTCCAGAGAAATATGAAAGAATACAGAGAGAACTAAAAAAAACAAAACAAAATCAGAAAAAAACCCAAACAAAACAAAACAAACAAACAAAGAGGGTAAAATCCTACTGAAGCAAATGGTAGAGAGTCTTTCCTTTCTACCTATGTTAATGTTTTGCTCCAAAGGAGCAAGGTGAATGCAGGGATTTGCTCTACAGGTAGAAAACCAAAATGAAACTAAAACATGAGCAGATGAGAAATACTTGGACAGCTTTAAGAAAGTATGACAAGATCAAATTTTGTACGATGCCAGCCATGCTGACTGCTGAAGTGCAGAGGACAGGGGGTTAAACAGACAAAGACCTACATAAGGCTGGTTTGGGGTTAAAGTGTGAAGTGCGACCTCATTGCCAAAATTAAGCCTTTGATCTGCAAAGAAGAGAAATGATAGTACTGACAAACAAATGAAAAAAAAAAAAAAAGCACAATGTGAGTCTTTGTTGAGGCTGAGTGCTGTCAAAGGAAGCAGCAATTCTCTTAACTTCATAATGCCAGCCACCCTGTATGAAGCAAATGAAAGCAGAGGTAACATGAGGAGCACTTACAACAGTCTGCCCATCAAGGTGACCAGGGCATTTGATTTACACGTTTCTGTTACCTACTAAATATGTCAAGCAATTAAATATCCATTTTTTCTTACTGCTCAGGTGAAGTCAATGTTTTTAACCTCCCTCTCTTGAATCCGTGTTGCTTGATCTCCATGGAACTGTGACACTTCATCCTGCATTAGATTGTAATACTAAAATGGTGTTCACTCATGCAGGAGAAGAGCTCCCTAGGACCCTACTGGGATACAGGCAGTGGTGAGTGATGAGGTAGGAGTGGGTTTTGGTCAACTGGCATTTATGTGTGCTGTATATTTTATGTCTCCAAATCCAAATAGCAAACACTCTAAAAAATTAGTGCAATGGCTTTAATTAGAAGAGAACAGGAAGAAAGAACCTATAATTAAATATATATATATCGTGTGGTTGATGCAGTGAGTAGTGTCTTTGTCATAAGACACAGCGAGTCCCCTCGGCTCTTGGGCTAGGTTCAGTCATCAGTCAGCTTCAAGGGCAATCACTTCTAATTAACAAGTCTTTTGAACTCTTCCAGGCAATATGGCCCAGACCTCTGAGGTACTATAACAACAGGCAGACATGCAGCTCTTAAGGTTTTCTGTCCCTTATGTTGACTTCTTCCAAAATGTGAGGCAGAAACTTTCTTCTATATAAAATTAAACCAACATTATTGTGGTTGCATTTTTATGCCATGTATGTGTCCCCCCGAGTGTCACTAGAGAACCACCTTTCATGCTCTTGGTGATTTTGCAGGAGTATCCATACAGAAAAAAAAAACAAAGGCCACTCCCTCTGTCCAAAAAAAACATCCCCTTCCTGTGGTTTAATGAGCAGTGTTAGAACTTGACACTAATAGTACTGGTTTGAGTTGGGTTAAATCTATCTGACCTTGTGAAGTTAGGTGGCATCCATCTCAAACCTTGAGTTAGTTGTGTGGCAACCACAGGGTGTTTTGAACAGAGGGAGCAGTGTATTTTGGGCTGAAAGAGGGTTGAAGGAGTAAACAAAGCCACCGCCTTGCATCTGAGGTTAGATTTTTCTGATTTGTGGTGTGTTCGGGACCAAGCTGGGAGAAACCCTTTTCATAGAGACAAACATGATTTCTATGAAGACACAGAGAACCCCACCACCAGTTTCTCCTCCTAATTGTAAGAACGTGCAGTATCGCTGATAACCTTGCTAAACCCGTGATGATGGGATGATATCATTACTGCTCTTTGATCGGCGGATACGAGGAGCTGCTATTCTTATCCTACTGTTTTTGCATTTAGCTTATGGAAAACACAAACAGGTTCGCCACGTTCTCCCATGCTCCTCTCTCTCTCTCTGCTTCGGGTTGCACAATGGCAGCAGATGGGACGTGGTGCTCAGGAGGAGCAGGTCCCACTGCCGGGCACAGCCTACGCGAGGGACTCGCTGGGCAACTGGCCGGTGACCCAGGGCATCGCACGCCACACCAGCCTGCTTCATTCAAGGCAGGTATTTAAAATACTCCAAACCTCTTTTCATCTGAGCCACGATGGGTGGCCGGCTTTGGCAGAGAGCAATTTCGTGGCTGCGCAGATGAGCTGCCCTGGTGACCCATCTGCTCCAGGGTCACGCAGCAGCGCTGGAGTCACACCAACCCAACCACCAGCCCCCACTCCATCAGGAGCGGGGGAAAAAAACACCAACACATACTTATAAAAAAGACAGGTCCTTTAGAGAAAAATAAGCAAACACCCGCCTCCTCGCAATGACCAGCCCCTGGGGAATTCCAAAGGCGCCGGCACCCCAGGCCAGACTCGAACTCGCGAACCGAGAGCAGGCGCGCTCCACCCCACCCTGCCCGGCGGGGAGGGGGGCGCAGCACGCATGCGCAGAGCCGCCGGCCGGGGG
>NW_009970714.1:2454058-2466341 GCF_000747805.2 Chaetura pelagica | reverse complement strand
CGGAGGCCGCGTGGGCGTGAGGGGGTAGCGGGGCCGGGGGGGCAGGCGAGGCCGCCGCGGGGTGGGCCTGGCGCTGGGAGGGGGGTGGCTGGGAAGGGTTTCCCCGGGGGCTGAGGCAGCTCCGGGCGGGGCAGCGCGGGTCTCTCCTGCCCTTGTGTCCCCTTTGTGTGTCCCCTTTGTGTCCCCTCTCGTCCTCGGGCTGGGGTTCGGTCCCAGCTGTGCCGCTTCCTCGCGGCGCCCGGGCAGGTTATTCAGGTGCTTCAGTCATTCCTTCCTTCCTTCAGAAATGTTTTCTTCGCGCTCCCTTTGGAGTGGTTCAAATAAAAGCCGGTGGACGGTGGATTTGCTTTCCTGGTCTGTGGCTTTTGAAATTCGAATTGGTTTTGGGGTTTGCGCGTTGTTTTGGGGGTTATTTATTTTTTTCTCTCCGCTGGCTGGTTTATTGTTAGGGACTTGTGCTTGCTCTCAGCTAGTTAATTACTTGCAGGCTGGCGTGTTCCTGTTTCAGAACATGCCGAGTAGTGCACCTAAAGTACAGAACTGTGACAAGGAATATTTATTTCATGTTAAACGTCCATGTTTTTTCAGTGAGCCTTGAGTTCTTTAGCCCTTTTGACGCTTTTTAAAAATAACAACGGCTGCCCACTCTCAGTAAATATACACAAATTAAGGACACGAGCTGTGCTCTGTGTCCAAGCAGGTGAATGTGTTGATTTGTCCACTTTGGCCATGGCAGCAAGTGCCTATGATGGATTGCCAAACCTGAACGAGGGAAGAATTGCTAACCAATGGGTTCAGAAAGGTTAATGTATGAGTACGTTGTCCAGAAAAAATGGTGAAAGCTCGTGAAACAGAAAATACTTCATTTAAAACAATACTTCCTCAAGCTTCATGCATAAGATCAGGTTTTAGAGAGGGTTGTACTGAGACCGCAGTCTTGTGCTCTTATTATTGGATGTAATTAATACAACAAATTAGAACTTCTTGCAAAACACGTTTGCTGTATCACAATAAAATAAATGATAAATTGCTTGCATATGTCTTCATGCCCAAAGTTTACAAAAGCTCAGTCAGAGTGGTTAGAGTGGTTGAAAATTAAAGTTTGTCTCATACTCAAGATAGGTTTGTATGTGTAAATAGCCTGTAGGTTAGCTCACAGCCTGCAACAGAGCTGGAGTATTTAATTTGAATTTCTTTAACATTTTAATGAGGTAATATCTCATTCCTGACAAGACCTACATGTGTGCTTACATTCATGCATAGCTTCGATGTAACCAATATAGCGTAAGCATATCATGTATTAGTCAATGGGGCTGTCCCTATGCATGCTTCTTTATTAAAAAGATTAAATTGATAAATTATAAAAGACATGGCTGAAATATGTGTCCCTTCTGCCTTGTTATCAATGAAATTTAACTCGACTGTTGCCTGACTCTTGAGTATAGCTTGTTTTCTACACAGTACTGCACATATGTGCAATTTCTTGCTAGTATAATTACACTTTTGAAAAACACCTAAGAGCAAAGACCTACCACCAGCAGGTTGCTTAAAGATGGTATTTTGTATGAAAGAGCATTATGAAAGAAGAAGTAAACATCTACAGCTAATTTATGGAATCTGAAGCCTCTAATATGTGATTTGAAATTGTTTTGGTGGTTTTTTTTCAAGCTCTTCCCATTCAGAGGTTTTCTAAAGCAGTGTTATGCTGCTGTTATGTGCTGTGTGTGACACAGCTTGGTACACCTGATGTCCACCATCCACGTCACCCTTTAATTACCTGTAGCTTTTCCCACCTTCTCATTTTACACAAGAAAATGGAGAAGGTAAAATGCAAACACCTCCCCAGGGAGGCTTTTCCTGATGTGGAAAAACCTGTGTTGTCCCTGTCTTTAACACTGGCAGAGGTGAGGGATGCCTGTCTAGTGTCTCATCTCAGCTTTGCTTCCATGCCTTCTGCTGTAGTGTGGACAAACCTTTGTTAGATTTGAAGGAAAATTGTTAGCTGTTCCTGCCAGGAACCCCATCGCTCCCAGCGTGACACTAATGAGGCAATTGCCTTTGGAGATTCTGCTTCAGAACTCGGAAGTAAATACAAGTTTGATAAAAACACAGGTGCGCTATCACCCGAGAATTATCATTAATTACCTACATGAGCAGTGCTGAGAGTAACCACCTGTAGTTATTTAAAATTAATATATGAACTTGTCATTTAAATAACCACAGATTCATACTTAAATGATAGCGAACAATGTGCTGTGTATTTGCAAAGCTCTAGCAGTAAGCTTCAAGAGGTGATAGTGTAAGAGGAGATGGGGGGCACATCGTTTCCAGAAGAAATAAACTGCAGAAGATGTATTCATTAAAGTAGAAACAAAATTGGGAGCAGGAGGCTGCAGAAATGTGGTTAGACCAGCAGTAGTTGTGACTCCCAGCCCCAGCAGTGCCCATAATCAAGCCCCAGTGATTACCAAGTGCTTCCTTTGCTAAGAAATAAAAAGCATCAGAAAGCAGCAGCCTGTGGTGGTTTTCCTGTTTCTCTCAATTTCCACAGCTGGATGAGGGGATGAGAGATTTCTGGCCCTTCTCCACCGTGGGTGCGGCATCTCCTCCCCAGTGGCTCTGAGCTGGTGTTAGGGGCCAGGTGCTGGCAGCCACTGGCACAAGAGGTTCTTTGTGATAGTGTAAGAGGAGATGGGGGGCACATCGTTTCCAGAAGAAATAAACTGCAGAAGATGTATTCATTAAAGTAGAAACAAAATTGGGAGCAGGAGGCTGCAGAAATGTGGTTAGACCAGCAGTAGTTGTGACTCCCAGCCCCAGCAGTGCCCATAATCAAGCCCCAGTGATTACCAAGTGCTTCCTTTGCTAAGAAATAAAAAGCATCAGAAAGCAGCAGCCTGTGGTGGTTTTCCTGTTTCTCTCAATTTCCACAGCTGGATGAGAGATTTCTGGCCCTTCTCCACCGTGGGTGCGGCATCTCCTCCCCAGTGGCTCTGAGCTGGTGTTAGGGGCCAGGTGCTGGCAGCCACTGGCACAAGAGGTTCTTTGATGGCCCTCTTGGTAGTTGCAGTCTCCTGGAGTACCTGCCCTGAGATACTAGAAGGCTGTGGAGGGACTTTTTTACAAGGGCATTTAGTGATAGGACATGGGGTAATGGCTTTAAACTGGAAAATGTTAGATTTAGGTTAGGCATTAGGAAGAAATTACTTAGTGTGAGGGTGATGAGGCACTGGAACAGGTTGCCCATAGAAGTTGTCGCTGCCCCCTCCCTGGAAGTGTTCAAGGCCAGGTTGGATGGGGCTTGGAGCAGCCTGGTCTAGTGAGAAGTGTCCCTGCCCATGGCAGGGAGGTTGGAACTAGATGATCTTTGAGATCCTTTCCAACCCAAACCATTCTGTGATTCCATGATGAATCTATTATATTCTTGTGTCCATACATACCTCTGGATTTTTGCTTTGTCCAGGTCACAGAACCCCTCTTCGTTCCCAAAATATTCAAGAGTTCATGGTTTTTAGTGTTTTCTGAGCGACACAAATGTGTGAAACAATGGAAGGATCTGCAGATCCACAGCAAGGTCAATTCCAGTGTTTTTTTGGCCCTTCAGTGGACATGTCAGTAAAGTCCTGAATACCTGTGAATGGGCAAAGGCAAACACACTGACATTCTGTTAATGGAAGGGAATGCTAAAATGGCAACGGAAATGTCACACTTAGATTCCTGTCATGACCACTTGAAGTAAATTCAGGGCCATTTAATGGAGATTTATTCTACTGTTAAAGGCAAACATACACAACTGTTTAAACAACTTTTAAGCCAATTCAGAACAAATGTTGCTCATCAATGTGGCAGGGAGGAAAGAAAGATAAGGCATCATGTGTTTCAAGGTGTGTGCTCGCTACTCATTCAGTGACTGCCTTTCAGGAGGATGGGATGAAACTGAATAGTATTTGTTTTGTTTAAATCTTTAAATGACAGCTGGGTGTCATGGAGAATGACAGATTTGGCAACCAAGTTAATACATGTAGGGATTAGCACTGGGTGAAATGTTAATTCTTGGTTTACAAGTGTATGCCAGAACTACAAATAACACCAGTTATGTGAATACCTGTCTACTTGCTATGCAAATACCTGTCAATTTAAGAAATTATGAACTTTGGATTAATTTGGTTTACAATGGACTTGCTTTCTAAGGGGCTTTCGAGGAACTTGCTTTACAAATCTGAGCTTGCTTTAGAAAGGTTCTTGCAGAGCTACTTTTGGCTAATTACTTTTGATCATTCTCAGTCCATACTATGTTTGAACAAGTAACTATGATACAATGTGATTATACTCCAGAAAGAGTCCTGTATAACTTTTCATCTTTTACTTATAAATGCTCAGCAGGACTAACTCAGGAGTCTAATGATGGATAATGTTTCAACCAGTAGTTTGTTGTGGAGGTGATGGTTATTACAAACAATCTTCTTTCCCTTTGTTGTGTCAAATGGCAGCCCTGCTAGATACCAGAGATGATCCATTTCACTAGTCCACCTGTGCAGCTTTTTCTTTTTTCTTTCCTTTTGTTTTCAAACCTTTCCTTCCTCTGATGTATACCTAGTCCTTATTTCCATTAAATTTATGTGCTAATTGCTTATAAAGATGGAACCTTCTGTGGCTTAAATCCAGACAATAGGTTTCCATATATATTTATGAAAACATTTTTTAAATCAAACTTGGCTTTTGATAGGGCTGCCATGGAAAACTCCCAGTTCTCAAATCCTTTAAATTTGATTCCCAAGGTCCATTATTTTGAGTTAACAGTGTGTCTCTCTTGTGTCTTTCCTGTAAAAGCTACTTGCACGACTTGAGGGCAGAAGTTCTCTGAAGAATCTTGAACCATACCTGTTTGCTGAGGAAGGATCTCCTGTTCATGGTAAAAATTTATCCCGTTTATGGAAAAATGTTGATGCAGAAGTATTCTCAGAGCAATATGACAGAAATTAGCATACAAGTAGATTGGTTTTTTTCCATGGATTCAGAATTTTAATTGTTGATGTAATTTTATGCAAGCTAGATAAAAAGAAAGGATGCAAAGGCACCATTCCAAATATTATTAAATGGACTTTAAAATCTACCTTGTGGTATCAGGACACAGATGTAGGTGAGTAAATACCAAGCACGTTGGTCTCTAGTAGTTTTACAGAAATCTATTCTAGATTCTGTCATTTGACCTTTTGTTTAATCAGTGGTCTAAAAAACTATCACTAAGTCTTAACTGCAGAAATTTGTGAAGAACTTTAGAGTCAATAAATTGCAAAGAGTTCAGTGCTGTGGAGTGGTCAGGGTGAGTGAGGAAGTGGCACATGAACAAACAGTATGTTTTAATAAAGCCAAGTCATCAAGGTATTTAGACTTTGTCTGAAAACTCCTGATTATACTTAGATGATGGAAATTTGGGAACAAGTCCATTATGAACATAGATACTAATCAGCTGAGTGAGTGTGCAGATGATGTTAGGATCAGAATGGCTTCTACAGACCTTCAGTGAATGAATGGAAATTTCAAATTGGAGAAACTTGGCTACCTCCCAGTGGTGCCAGTACAACAAGTTTAAGGTAGATTCCTCTAACAAGAAGTTTTAAGATCAAGATTGGATGTTTTAATGAAATAAATTACAGAGCTAAAACAAAATTAGTACACTTAGAAATTCCTTGATTATTTAGAAAGTCAGACTGGTTTTCAAGATGGTGTGAAATCTCATGGGTATTACAATGGAAGAGACAACTCTTGATTACACAAAACTAGAAATATGTAGTTAAAAAAAAAGCATGTAAATGGCCACCTGGAAGGACCATGCTGTGAGGTGCTGCAGTTGTTGAATGTATGTATGAATGAGTGGATTTCATAGGAAAAGTACGTGGCTGCAGTGGTTATCAACACACTTGTCTGCAATTTGAGTTCCCACAAATTATAGGAGGTTCTGAAGAAACAGCAGAAAAAGCAATAAAAAGAATCAAGATAATTGGATGAGAGATGATGCTTAGTCTACAAATGCAGTCACTGTGAGACTGTTTGTGTATTATTTTGCAGCACTTGAGAATACATTAGGGGTTTAGCAGTATATGATTCCTGCACCTGAAAGTTTCAAATGTGATATAACAAAGATAAAGGGCAGAGAAATACTGTTAAGCCAGTGCAAATGGAGCAGAGATGATTTAAATACCCTCAATTCTGAACTGCTTTGTTACCCACAAGAGTAATTCAGAACCAGCAGTGAAATGGGTGTATGCTTCACAAGGCTCCTGAAGCCTAAGGAATTTTTTTAAAAGATGAGATGGTTTTGTTTTGGAAAAAAATGCAGTAATAAAAAATGCTGATCTTTCAGTCTGTTTGTTTTGTGGAGTTTTTTTAATGAACTTTACACACAAGAAACCAGTGTCTGATACTGAACTAGCTGTGTTCTGGTAGAACTGACTATAAGAAGCCTTCCTGAGAATCAGTAATTCCCCTTGCTATCACAGTACACAGCATTACATAATCCCATTCATCAAATTATCAGCTTTGATCTGTAGGTTGTTCTTGTCTATCCAAAGACTGTTTCAGAACCTCAGTTCTGAAATGGCTGGAAACCTGCTAAGTTTGTTACTGGTTTCTCTATGCCACTATGGGCATTGAGCTTCTGAAGCATCTTTATTTTTCTTCTGCATTTAACAAATGGCACCAATTATTATCTATATTGGCCATGCTTTTTGGTTGACATTAGTGGAGAGGCATAAAATACTTTAGCACAGATCTTTAGCTTTATATACATAAATGGACTTCACCTTTTATTATATTTTTGCTTTGTCTTTTAATGCCGTGGTATTTATTTGAGTCCATGTGTTATTTTGATGTGTGTTCTCATTCAGTCTTAAATCCCTGTTGAAGTCCTACCTCTCTATTTGTCATGAACCTGACTTTTAGTAGGTCACTGTGGAATGCTGTGATACATTGCCCATGAAGTCCGTACTGAACAGCTCTTAATCTAAAATGGTATGATTAAAGCAATGCAAAGACCTAAATTATTCTTTTTCCTGGTGGTATTTGAAAGAAATATATATATATGAAGTTCCATTACACTATCTAAAGGTTACTTCACTGTAACATCTATGTCAGAGTACTGTAAAACAGGAACAGCTAATATAGGTACTGTTGTGATATTCTAGTCACTGCTTCTAATTATGATGGACTTGCATATTTAAAAACACATAAGCATATTAATTACATGCCATTTAAGCTCTCCTGGAATGGAGCAAAAGTGACACAAGCTTTAAATAATCTTCCATTATTGCTAGTCATATTTCTCCTTTGCCACTGGTATGAAGGTGTGGCTGTCAGCTCTGATCTTCAGCCATAGTGTGACACCCAGCATTAACTTGGAATAAATATTAGGCCTTTCTACTTCACATATAATGGTACAAGTATTAGTGACAGCTTCTGCACAGTATTGTAAATTACTAGTCCAGTAACTTCCAGGTGTCTGATGCTGTGAAACCTGCAGAGTTATTCCTGAGTATTCTAATAGCCTGTTTGTAACTGTGGCCTCAGAAAACAGTTTAACCAACATTTGCTAGTGTAATAATGACAGACAAAGGTTAACTCTCTTCTTGTTCAAAAGATAACACTGAATTGATGACCAGGAGTGAGCACAATATTCAGTTAAAAATATGTTAGTGTTACATAAATACTTAAGTTTCTGCAACATCATTCAGTTTATCCTGTATACCATTGTGTAGCAGTGGACTCTCTAGTCTCTCTAGTCTGCCCGTTGTGGGCCAGTTCAAGCTACTGTGAGCCAAGGAATGTGTTGGGTGGCTCCTTTAATTTGTCAGTGCTGAATTTTGTATTAAATCATTCTGCTCATTGATCTTAATCTGTTAAATCTTGGCAATCTTAAATTGGCATGAACCCCCCGACTTTATTTTCTACACATTTTGCCAAGCTAATGGAACATCATCTACTGATAGGCTTAACGCTGGGCAACACCTAATAGGAAAATTTGCCTTCCTTCCATCTTAAAGTCACTGTTTTGCTCTGCCTCGTGCACTATTTTCATCCTGTGACAGTATCTTTTTACTAATCCTTCTCTCTAAGTTATTTTGACATTAATGGATGATGCTAGTACTGATCACTAAGCGTCTTCCATGACCTACTGTCGTGGCATCAAAGGCTTCTTGCAAACATTGCTGGCCACACTTCCTCCTCTGCTGTGTCATGGTCTGTCTTCTCTGATCCAGCAGGATGAATTTCCCCTCTTATCTTACTGTAACAGGCTGGTTGCTAATTTAATGAAACCTTACATTTATAGATGTTGCTATAAATGGCTTCTGGTTTGCAGCCATTCTTCTTGTGGGCAGCCTTTCTGATAATCAAGAAGGGACAGAAATCCCCGGCTCTCTTGAGGTTTTCTTACAGTCCAAGTTGTTATTCTTTCCAGAGTAACTTAAATATTTTGGTCAAACTGCAACCCGGATGTGTATCTTGTTCAGAAATGTTGAACAGGCTTTGAAGGATGCTTGCTGTTAAAATTTATAAACCACCACTACAAAAACACCTAAGATGGATTTGTCATTCAACTTAGAATTTTTACTTAGATAAATTTGTTTGCTCTTCCAACAAAAGCTCATCCAGTGTTATTCTGTAGCACAGAAGTCATGATGGAACATCTGCAAATGAATAAATTCAAGCTTTTATTTCACAGAATAACTTTTTTTGAATCATTACCAAAGAATAACTCAGATTTTCCCACTGCTTATTCTGAATGGCTGTATAGAGCTGATAGTATGTGTTTTTTTTGAAACAAGCCATGTTTTGCTGTAAAGGTAGGTGCAGCAATCTGCATTGCATGGTGCCCCAGTTCAGTGAGTGGTCTGGGTTGAGAAACACCAGTCAGGGTGGCAGAAATTTAGTGCTGAGGCCAGAGGCAGATAGAAGATACACTTTGTTTCCTAACCAGAGGTGCCTCACCCGATTGTTCTAAAATGTTTCAATAGACTTGAAATAGGAAGGAATGACCCACTCAGCACATATTAAAGGAGTTCTTCCAAGCTGGTATGTCACTATCCCAGTCTGAGTGACAGCAGAGCAGCTGCAGGGGGCAGAGGTGGGCACTGCGACCTTTGAACAGGTAGAGAAGGTGAAGATGTATGTCATGGGAGTGTCGTCTTTCATCTCAGAAGTGGGAAGATCCATTCAGAAGAGAGAACTAAGGGCTTGGGAGACAATCAAGCTCTTGAATAAATTTCAAAGTATCAGAAATTCAGGAAAATGGAATTTCAGTTGTGGAGCAGCAAGGAATTTCATTATGGACAGGCAGGCAGTCTGAGTGTCATTGAAATGGATAGAATTGTCACATTGGGTGTCAATCGTGTTCAGCACTTGCAGTGGGTAAAGTAAGAGCTTAGCTTTTTTTCCCCAAGCCTTCCACCCCTCACCCCATGCTGCACTTTGACATTATACACATTGATGAACAAGGACACCCTCTGGAAGTTGTTAACTCAGCCAGGCACAAACATGTTCAAGTAAAGTTGCAATTAATTTTCTACTCTCTCATCCCTCCTATGAAAAGCTGTTATGCCATTTGCACTTGCTCGGGCCACAGAAATCTCACCTTCCTGCAGTTTACAGTGGTGTGATTCTCCTTGCTGCATGTCTTTACCCTTCTGCCTAAAATTAAAAATGTCATAAATTATTTGTTTCCTAAATTAGAAATTTATAAATAGCAACTAAAAAATTAACTGTTTCTGAGAGTCTTGCTCTGACATCAGACGTAAGAAGACTTTGGAAAAGACTTTGGAGTATCTTGCATTCACATCCAACAAAAGAATGGGTTTGCCAATAAAGCATCATGCTTTTTTTATTTAACATTTTAAATTTATGTGATATGTATTTTATTGACCCACATGGATCAGGCAGGTAGCCTGAGTCCATTTATGAACAGAGATACTTTGCTTCAGCCAGTAGAGTTATTGCCTGGTGTTGAAGGATTCTGGGAGTCCCTTCCTGTCAAAAGAAGCAGTTTCATATTACGATCACCAGAAAAGATTATAAGTGTTAAATAAATATACTGGTGTTCTCTTTACTGGTCAGATTCCTGTTGGTATCTTGTGACATGTGCAGGTATTGAACAAGCATATAGCAGACATGAAAGGCTGAAGGACAGTCTGTGCTATAAAAGTAGATGTGCCAACATGATTTGGACCTCTAATATGTGAACTTTAGTTTCACTTGTACTTGGTTTTTTTATTTATTTCTTAATTTTGTGCACATAGTGTAAATGATGGTTTCTTAGTAACCTCCATGTAGCAGGTTCCTTTTCATCCTTCATCTACCTGTAATGAAAGATGAAGTCCAGTTGCCAAGCCTTCATTGGTGTTGGTGTCCTAGATGTTACTGGCAGGGTTTTTTCAGCCTTTGTTCCCAGTTGATTTTCTTCACTTTGTAGGCCTTTCTTGAAAATGAAATTTCTCTTGGTAGATGCTAACCAGGATTTAAATCAGTTTATGGATATCAGGCTTTCAAAAATTCTTGGCATAGTGAAATTGGTTCAGTAAGCACTGAAAACTGAGCTATAGAGGCTCTTGCCTAACAGCTTGCTGCTTTGTTTTTTAACAGGAGATGTCATTGAATTCCACGGTGCAGAAGGAACGGGAAAAACAGAAATGCTTTATCACCTAATAGCCCGCTGCATCATTCCAAAATCAGAAGGAGGACTGCAAGTGGAAGTCATGTTCATTGACACTGATTCCCACTTTGACTTGCTGCGTCTGGTTACCATTCTGGAGCACAGGCTGGCACAGGGGGCAGAGGAGGTGATAAAGCAGTGCCTGGCAAGGCTTTTTCTGGTGAACTGCAATAGTAGCACCCAGCTCCTCCTCACGCTCTACTCTTTAGAAAACATGTTTTGCTCTCGCCCCTCCCTCTGCCTTTTGATTTTAGATAGCATATCAGCTTTTTATTGGATAGACAGAAGCAACGGAGGGGAGAGTCTTACCTTGCAGGAGCTGAATCTGAAGAAATGTGCTCACTTTCTTGAGAAGCTTGTGCGAGAGCATCACTTAGCCCTCTTTGCAACAACACAGACACTTATGCAGAAATCTACCAATGCTGCAGAAAGCTTTTATCCTTCAAAACTTCAGCATGAAAGTGATACTGACTATAGACCTTATCTTTGTAAATCATGGCAACAAATGGTAACCCACAGGATATTTTTCTCTAAGAAATGCACTTCTGGCAACAGCAAAGGTTTTACGGTCGTTTCTTGCCACCTCAAAAGAAACCATGTAGTGAAACGTTCATTTAGTATTGCAGAATGTGGAGTTCAGTTTTAACTTCAGTTTGTTTTTTAAATGTGTAGTAAATCCTAGTACTTAAGGCCTGATTAGGTCTAAGTAGTTTTTAGTACCTTTTAAACTAGTTGGTTGTTGCTGCCTGATTAAGAATTTTTGTCACCATTTTCTTAACATTTAGTAAAGAGAAAATGGTGACATTTTTTAATTACCGCAGACATTCAGTCCAAACTAGTGAGACATGCTGAAATAACCTGTTTGTGCTTAATACATAGATTAAATCAAGAAAATTATATCCAAATACATTTTAAACTCTTCGTATCCTTCAGTACTCTAACCTATGTGATATGTGACCAAATGCACTGATTAATTTCTGGGTCTTACTGCTTTCCACTCCTCTTCCAAGCTACAGAAATGGGAGCCTAGATATCTGTGGGGGACACTGCAAAAAGACAAATGTTTGCTCTTCATATATATTGGTCTTGGTTTATTCCCAGCAGCATGGGGCATATGAAGTGCATTCACAACTGCCTGAAGGACAGGATTAATTTTTCACAGCCTGTTAAATAGTGGTGATCCTGGCCATGCTTCTCCAACCTCCCAGCCTCTCGGTTCACGTTAGCACGTGCTTGGAGAAGCAAGGACTGCAGGTGTTTTGACCCTTCCAAACGTCTGGGTTTGAAGAACCTACAGGTAGCTCAGAAATGGAGGCCTGATTTCCATAACTGAAGGAAAACTAAAGACCCAGCTCTGGGTACCTGTGAGCTTGTGCTGCACGCAGCAAAGAGTTCAGTCTTGGAAAATAATGAAGTGTGGGTTATGGGTTGTTTTGGTTATGGTGTTGGGTGTTTTTTTTGTCTTTTTGTAATTATTTTTTAGATGGATGCACAGATGCAATTCTTTTTTCTCTGCCCTCCCTCATTATTCCTTCCCACTTCTTTCTCTTCCTCCACTCAGATCTCTAAGAAATCCAGGAA
>NW_009970714.1:2450020-2452629 GCF_000747805.2 Chaetura pelagica | reverse complement strand
GAATGCCATGCCTCTGGCCTTTGCCAATATGTATTTGCCACATGTAGAACATTTGTGTGCAGGATTTGGCATGCAACATGTTGCAATTCTGGCAAAAAAAATCCTGAACTTATGGGAAATGCCCTACAGTTCTGGCAAAGAATACCATATTATTTATTAACCTAAAGTACCCTTTGAAAGCTTCAAAGTGCCTTACAAGAAAGAAAATTGCACACAGTACATTATTTAATACAAAAACTTACATTAGCTTACAAATGTAAATTACTCAAGCAAGGGAAAAATATTTCTCACAGCAATATTCGTTCAGTCATGTTGCACAGCATGTTTTATAGTTGAGATTTAACAGATTATTAACAAAAATGCAGATTAAGAAGTAGTATCTAGCCCAGTATCTTTTTGAGGGAGATGCCTAAAAAATTTCTCTTGCAATACACTTAACTTTAATTTCCTGATTTCTGAAGCTGGCTTTTTCAGACTGAATATATCTGGATCCCCAGCTGTGTGTAGCTCAGTGTGCATTTCCAGATTTCTGTATATGGAGCTAGGAGTGTATATTTGTACTGTTGTTTATAGAATTGGGCATCTGTGTGATTTGGCTGAATTTTTGCAAAGATGAGGAGTGTCCCTACCTCTAAGGGCTGCCACTACCACAGCTTTTGGGAGGAGGGTGAGAAAAATTAGTTCCCACTGGCACAGCCTCCCACAGCACAGGGCTTGGGTTGCTCCTGACCAGAGCCTGCAGTGAGACCAGGGTTTGATGGCTGTGGATCAGACCTGTGCTCCAGTCATTCAGCCAATCCATACTTAACTTACCCTCTTGGGTTCCACTGTGTCTTTGCACAGTGAGTTCAGTTTGGTTATTCTTTCTGGAAAGGAAATGCTTCCTCTTTTCCCCCCTCTCATTTTAAACCTGCCATCTGATCACTGATCACACTGTCAGTTCTGTTCTTGTGAGTCATGACCAAACTTTGCCTTTCCAATATCTCTGCAAAGGTGTTGCTTCTATAGACTGTCCTTTCATTTGTGCTTTCTCTTCCTTCAACACCAGCATTTATTTTGTTTCAGAACTTGCCTAAGTACCCAAATACATGAAAAACATACAGCATTCAGCCTAGACTGGACCCAGGTTAGATGGTTTATCATGAGTAGACACTTCCACTGGCAATTATGGTGGATATACATGCTTTTTATTTTATTTTGTAAAAAACTGGGAAGATTCAAGCAGAACTAAAGAAAACATAAATGTGAAAATTATAGGACTACATAATTTCTAGTGCTAAAAAAAATGAAAACAGTCCTCTTTTCTATGAGAGAATACAGCTCCACTGAAGATTAACTGCTTCAGAAAAATCATACTTGCTAGAAAATATGTTTGAGAAAAACAATGGAAATGTTCTGGCATTCCCATCTGGAAAAAAAAGCTTTTATATTGTTCACAATGAAGTCTATATTTTGCATTGTACTATAAAGTAAATGCCTAAACTGAAAGGAAGCCAGGGTTCTAATTGATCAAAAAGAGCACCTCAGGAAATTTTGAAATTTCTCTGTTATTTTTACTTTGAATACATACAGATTTATTTAAAAAAAAAACAAAACAAAACCCTGTGGTAATATTCATGCTCTTCAGATTTCTTTTGGATATATAGGGAGCCTGGCTCTCAGGGATGCTGGGCGTCTGCAAATCCCTGTGAGCTTGCAGGAGGGATAGACAGTGTGCAATCTGGGAGTGCACTGACCTTCTTCTCTGCAAGAATTATGCCATTTGGAAAAATTAACCTTGAGGATACAAGCCTTAAGATGAAAATCTGGGAAGCAGCACTTTAGTTTGTACCATAATTAACTGTGGATATTAAAAATGGTTTTTACAATTATTTTTTTTAATGGAGAACTTTCTCTAATAAGACTAAGTAGAAATCGTAGGTAGTGAAGAACGCAGTTACTCCTTGTGAGCCAGGAACAGTCTATTAAACGTGGCATTGCACTTAGTGTATAATACTAAATCCAGATTCTCCTCTTTTCTGAGCCCCAAGTTACCACCCAGTCTCCAGCCCACTCTCTAACCTGGAGTGACCTGTGCTGCTGCTGCTGCTGCTAGGTCTCTGCCACTGGAAATCAGCCCTGCAAAAGATAAGGGCCACTGCTTATCATCAAGCAGTGAGAGAATGCAAATATTCCTAAACTCTTAAATTATCCAGCTTTTTTTAGAGATGAAAATCCTTTAATGTCCATGTCCTTACTTCTCAGCCCAATGTTGTATTACTAAGGCTTTTGTAGGCACAGGAACTTTTCCTATGAGTTTTTGTTTGTTGCTTCATAATGCAACATTGAATTAAAGCAGCAAGATTGAAATAAAGAGGAACTGGTTCACCCTTTTCCCCCCATCCTTTCTGTAATGAGAGCTTTTTAGCAAAACCAAATTAAGGCATTCTTCAGGTTTTGTATTCTTAAATAAACCAGTATTTCTATGAACACCTGGAAAGAAAATTTCATTTTTATATTCAGCAAAAAAGTTCTTTGTATTCCTAGACTATTTTTGTCAAGCAAATAAAATACAAATAACAATTTGTTTGGTTCTAGTTTGTACTTGCTCACAAAGTTTCCTTTTCCCT